>NC_082708.1:121267748-121577941 GCF_030144855.1 Hypanus sabinus
CTGCTGGGGTCATCTATTGTGTCCAGTGCTCCCAATGCGGCCTCCTCTACGTTGGTGAGACCCGTTGTAAATTGGGGGATTGCTTTGTCAAGCACCTTTGCTTCATCCCTCCCTACATTTCCTCTATTCCCCACTTTGAACTTCTACCTCTTCTTACCTGCCAATTACTTACCCCTAGGTCCACTCTCCTCTCCTATCAGATTCCCCCTTTTTCAGCCCTTGATCTTTCTCACCCACCTAGCTTCACCTATCACCTTCCAACTATCCTCCTTCCAGTTATTCTGGCGTTTTCCCCCTTCCTTCTCAGTCCTGAGTAAGGTCTTCAGCCCAAAAAGTTGGCTATTTATTCACTTCCATAGATGCTGCCTATCCTGCTGAGCTCGTCCCACATTTTGTATATTGATCCCTATTCCTAAGAACTTTAGGTTCTATGAATTCATTAAATATAGTATATGGTAAAAGAAAGTATTGATTTCATTGAAGTTAGCCCATATGTGCTTTGCTGCATTATTTTCTGGTGCCTTCCACAATATCCAACAAAAATTAACTTGATCTGCAACACCTATTATAAAGCTGGCAACTTAAATCACTAACCACAAATAATTTCTTATATTAAAAAAAAAGCAGCACTGCATGCTTTCCAGATTAAATAACTCTTCCTGGAAATACACCCTGAGGCAATTTGACATCACTTTCTTACATTTTTCCAAACCATTTTTTAAGCCTCTCAATTTTCCCTGAAAAGCTTTACTTGACAATTTCAGATTTAGATGATCAAAAATAAAAATGGATTAATTTAAATAGGCCAAAGGTTTTCAAGATACTCCTAAATCCAGTTTTAATTCCTAGTTCAAGCAGTTATCCAAAAGCAATCAGGAGAGCAATCAGAAAACTATAAATATCAAGAAAGGCATGCAAGTTTTCTTGTTATAAACTTGTTAAATTAAAATTGTGGAGCATTAAGGTCATTTGCCTCTCCTCAAACTACAATTGGATATTCTCCAGATTTTGTTTAATGCTAACATGAACTAGTTCATTAGCTCAGAAACTGCCAAGGGATGTTGCATCAAGCACTGACAGCCTGGTTCCTCGGCAAGACAACTGAAGTAACTTAAAATTCCTCTTTCATTGCCTTGGAATTCTTCATTTCTGTCAAAAATTATTCGTTTTCATCTGACTCTAGTGTTATAAGTTAGAAGAGATACCTTTCATCAAAATTCTACTCTACCCTAACAGTTAGTCTTTCAACTAGCTTTTAGAATTCACTTAGACCAAGAGCCCCAAGTCAGATGGCTATGATTTTGGCAAATAACTACAAACTAATAACTTCAGTGCAATATTGCTTATAACGAGTGGATGATGTTGAAGTTAGTAGACTGAGATATGTCCAAAGCATTGAGTTATTTAAGGATGACATGTGCAGAGACATTAACAAGCTGAGGACTGTTTTCTGTGATGGCAAGATATCAGCATGAAGTCAAAATGGGAAACATATATCCCTACAGAATCTCTTCAGTGTTCAAAAGTCCACAATCTAATCAACACACAGCCTTCAAACAAGTTGTACCCTCATTTTAAGCCCTAAAAGCCTGGTAACTCTAACTGAATTGTGCTATACCTAGCCAAATGCCAGTGTATCATTGTTTGCAAAGACATTGGCTTTTACCTTTGCATTTTCACACTGAGCCACACCAAAGAGGAGTTCATTCATGAAGTAACTTCCTTCCACAATATGATTGTTCATTGGCCCACCACAATAGTTCCAAATCAAACAAACTATATTTTTGCACATTACAGTCAATGACGTCTATAATTTATTTCTGCGTTTTCAACCTTGAATGTCTTCAAAATTGGATAACAAACATTCAATAAATTTAATAGAACCACAGAACATTACAGCACAGAAACAGGCCCTTTGGCCCTTTTTAGCTGTGCCAAACCATTTTCCTGCCTCGTCCCACTAACTTGCACCTGAACCATATCCCTCCATACACCTCTCATCCATGTACCTGTCCAAGTTTTTCTTAAATGTTAAAAGTGAGTCTGCATTTACCACTTCATCTGGCAGCTCATTCCACACTCCCACCACTCAGTGTGAAGAAACCCCCCCCCCCCAATGTTCCCTTTAAACTTTTCCCCCTTCACCCTTAACCTATGTCCTCTGGGGTTTTTTTCTCCCCTAGCCTCAGTGGAAAAAGCCCACTTGCACTTATTCTATCTATATCCATCATAATTTTATATACCTCTATCAAATCTCCCCTCATTCTTCTACGCTCCAGGGAATACAGTCCTAACCTATTCAACCTTTCTCTATAACTAGGCTTCTCAAGTCCCAGCAACATCCTTGTAAACCTTCTCTGTAATCTTTCAACCTTATTAATATCTTTCCTGTAATTAGGTGAGCAAAACTGCACACAATACTCCAAATTTGGCCTCACCAATGTCTTATACAACCTCACCATAACATTCCAACTCTTATACTCAATACTTTGATTTATAAAGGCCAATATACCAAAAGCTCTCTTTCTGACCCTACCTACCTGTGATGCCACATTTAGGGAATTATGTATCAGCATTCCCAGATCCCAGATCCCTCTGTTCTACTGCGCTCCTCAGTGTCCTACCACTTACCTTGTATGTTCTACCCTGGTATGTCCTTCCAAAGTGCAATACCTCACACTTGTCTGCATTAAACTCCATCTGCCATTTTTCAGCCCATTTTTCCAGCTGATCCAAATCCCTCTGCAAGCTTTGAAAACCTTCCTCACTGTCCACTACACCTCCAATCCTCGTATCATCAGCAAATTTGCTGATCCAATTTACTACATTATCATCCAGATCATTGATATAGATGGCAAATAACAATGGACCCAGCACTGATCCCCAAGGCACACCACTAGTCACAGGCCTCCACTCAGAGAAGCATTTCTCCACTACCACTCTCTGACTTCTCCCATTGAGCCAATGTCTAACCCAATTTACTACCTCACCATGTATACCTAGCGACTGAACCTTCCTAACTAACCTCCCATGCAGGACCTTGTCAAAGGCCTTACTGAAGTCCATGTAGATAACATCCACTGCCTTCCCTTCATCCACTTTCCTTGTAACCTCCTCGAAAAACTCTAATACATTGGTTAAACATGACCTACTATGCACAAAGCCATGCTGACTCTCCCTAATAAGCCCCTGTCTATCCAAGTACTTGTAGATCCTATCCCTTAGTACTCTTTCCAATAATATACCTACTACTGACATCAAACTTACCAGCCTATAATTTCCCAGATTACTTTTAGAGCCTTTTTAAAACAACAAAACAACATGAGCTATCCTCCAATCCTCTGGCACCTCACCTGCAGATGCCAATATTTTAAATACATTTGCCAGGGCCCCTGCAATTTCAACACTAGTCTCCTTCAAGGTCTGAGGGAATACCCTGTCAGGCCCTGGGGATTTATCTACTCTGATTTGCCTCAAGACAGCAAGCACCTCCTCCTCTTCAATCTGTATAGGTTCCATGATCTCACTATCTGTTTGCCTTATTTCCATAGACTCCATGCCAGTTTCCTTAGTAAATACAGACGCAAAAAACTCATTTAAGATCTCCCCCATTTCTTTTGGTTCCATACATAGCCAACCACTCTGATCTTCAAGAGGACTAATTTTATCCCTACTATCCTTTTGTTCTTCATACACCTGTAGAAGCTCTTGGGATTATCCTTCACTTTGACTGCCAAAGCAACCTGATGTCTTCTTTTAGCTCTCCTGATTTCTTTCTTAAGTATTTTTGGCACTTTTCATACTCCTCAAGCACCTTATTTGCTTCCTGTTGCCTATACATGTTATACATCTCTCTCTTCTTCTTTATCAGAGTTCCAATATCCCTTGAGAACCAAGGTTCCTTATTCTTATTCACTTTGCCTCTAATCCTGACAGGATTATACAAACTCTGAACTCTCAAAATTTCTCCCTTGAAGGCCTCCCACATAAACAATCATATCCTTGCCAGAGAACAACCTGTCCCAATCCACGTTCTTTAGATCCTTTCTCATTTCTTCAAATTTGGCCTTTTTCCAGTTTAGAACCTCAACCCGAAGACCAGATCTATCTTTATCCATGATTAAGTTGAAACTGATGGTGTTATGATCACTGGAACCAAAGTGCTCCCCTATACACACTTCCATCACCTGTCCTAACTCATTTCCTCATAGATCATCTAATATTGCATCTTCTCTATTTGGTACCTCTATATATTGATTTAGAAAACTTTCCTGAACACATTTTACAAACTCTAACCTGTCTGTTTCCTGCAGTTGTCTGCTATCTCTCTGCAGATTTGCTCCTCCAACTCTCGCTGACTATTGGGTGGTCCATAATACAACACCATTAATGTGGTCATACCTTTCCTGTTTCTCAGCTCCACCCATATGGTCTCAGTAGACAAGCCCTTTAATCTGTCCTGCCTGAGCACTGCATTAACATTTTCTCTGACGAGCAATGCCACCAACACCCCCCTACCCTTCATCCCTCTGTCTCTATCACGTCTGGAACATTATGCTGCCAGTCCTGCCCCTCCTGTAGCCAGTTTCACTAATGGCTATAATGTCATAATTCCATGTGTCAATCCACACCCTCAGCTTGTCTGCCTTCCCCACAATACTCCTCACATTAAGACACACCTCAGAAGATTATTACCACCACTCACAAACTTTCTAATTGTGACTTTACATGAACTTTTAACATCATTTATTTTTACCCCTGCTCCACTATCTGTTCTGTCACTCTGGTTCCCTTCCCCCTGCAAATCTAGTTTAAACCCTCCCCAACAGCACTAACAAAACTCCCTGCAAGAATATTGGTTCCCCTGTAGTTCAGGTGTAACTGATCTCTCTTGTACAGGTCCGACCTGCCCCAGAAGAGGTCCCAATGATTCTAAAATCTGAAACCCTGGCCCCTGCACCAGTTCCTCAGCCATGTGTTCATCCACCAAAGCATCCTACTCTTACCCTCACTGGCAAGTGGCACAGGTAGCAATCCTGAGATTACCACCCTCGAGGTCCTGCTTTTTAACCATATCAAGCTCTCTATACTCATTCTTCAGGACCTCCTCACTCTTTCTTCCATTCGTCATTGGTACCGATGTGTACCATGACATCTGGCTGATCACCCTCCTACTTCAGAATGCTGTGCACGCGATCAGAGACATCCCTGACCCTAGCACCCAAGAGGCAACAAACCATCCAGGAGTCTCTGTCACAACCACAGAACCTCCTGTAGTCTCCTCTCACTACCGCTCTCCTCTTCTTCCCTCCTCCCTTCTGCACTGTAGAACCAGACTCAGTGCCAGAGATCCAGCTGCTGCAGCTTGTCTCAGGTAAGTCATTCCCCCCCCCCCCCCAACAGTATCCAAATCGGTGTACCTGTGTTGAGGGGAATGGCCACAGGAGAACCCTGCTGTGCCTGCTCTTTCTCCCTCCCTTGCCTGACGGTAACCCAATTATCTGTGTGCTGTTCCTTTGGCGTAACTACTTCCCTGGAGCTACTATCTATACTCTCCTCATTCTCCCAAATGATTCGGAGGTCATCCAGCTCCTACTCCAGTTCCCTAATGCTGTTTGTTAGGAGCTGCAGCTAGGTGCACGTCCCACATCCTGCAACAGGAGCATTCCAACATCCTGCCTGGCATTCTCTCTACTCTAAACGAACAAAACAAAACTTACCGTAACCTACCCTCGCCTCTGCCTGTTCTCGCTGAAGCCTGTTGAGTCAAAGCCGTCCTACTCTGCTCCCTCTCACTCTACTGCCCGCTGTACATGGTGGTTGCCTTTTTAAACCTTTGGTGCTGTATATCACATGTCTGTGCAGTCTAGCCTCTTTTCCCCAAGCAGGTAAAAATAAAGTCTTCTTTCCGAGATTCCTTACACCTTCACTCTCAGCCTCATGCTCCAATAATGATAACATCTTTCACCCTGATGCCACCATTTCTGCTGTGACTTAATTGTGCTTCCCTAGGAGTGCCAGTGTTTACTTTTATCCTTTCACTATTCTGATAGAGTTAAATGTTTGCAAATTTAAAATACTTTTATACATACTAGATTCAATTAGCTTACATGGAATACCAATCACAGAACATTACTTTGTCAGAGATAAAGTGAGGGGATTAATTTCTTGATCAGTGCTGTGTACGTCCTACTGATCTATAGACCAATTCCAAGGGTTTTCTTTTCCATTAATTTCTTGTCCAAAAGTGCAGACTATTGTCGAAATGGGGGAGAAGGTTCAAACATCAGGGGTGCAGAGGGACTTAGGAATCCGCGTGCAAGACTCCCAGAAGGTTAATTTACAGATCGAGTCTGTGGTAAAGAAGGCAAATTCAATATTGACATTTATTTCAAGAGCAAACAAATGTAAAAGCAAGGAGATAATGCTGAGCCTTTATAAGACATTAGTCAGCCGCAATTGGGAGTATTATCACCAGTTTTAGACTTCATATCCCAGAAAGAATGTTTGTCATTGGAGAGAGTCCAGAAGTGGTTCACTAGAATGATTCCAGGAATGAAAGTGTTAACATATCTGGAGTGTTTCACAGCTTTGGCCTTGTACTCACTGGAATTTGGAAGAAAGCGGGGAGTGGGGTGGGAAATCACATTGAAACCTACCAAATGTTGAAAAGACCAGATTGGATTGATGTGGAGAGGATGTTTCCTCTAGCAGGGTTATCCAGAACTAGAGGGCATAGCCTCAAAATTGAGGAGTGACCTTTTTGAACAGAGGTAAGGAGGAATTTTTTTAGCGAGTTACTGAATCTGTGGAATATTCTGCCACAGACTGCAGTGGAGGCCAAGTCCATGGATATATTTTAGGTGGAATTTGATAGTTTCCCTAACAGTCAGGGCATCAAAGGAAATGGCGAGAAGCCAGGTGTATGGAGTTGAGTGGGATCAGGGATCAGCTATGATGGAATGGCAAAGCAGCCTAATTCTGCTCTCATGTCTTATTGTCTTACGGTCTAAAATAAAGCAGAAAAAGAAATGATACCCAATTCAGGCATATGACAGAAAATTTTTGAAGGAAAATCTATTTTGATATCTCATTGACCACTATTTGCAAGGGTGGACTACGTATCAATAAAATTAGGTGACTATATTTTCAGTGGATGTGTTCCTCTGGTACAGGGAATCCCGAAGTTATTTTGCCATGTCCCAACAATTCTTCTTTGTAGTTCTGCCACACTCCCCAGCAATTCTCCATTCTAACTTTCAACACAAAATAAAAATAGTTTCATCTCCACATCAAACATTACCTATCTCCATTTTGGCACTCAAAAGCAGATTTCCAAAGATGGAATGAGTCCAAAGTTATTTCCTTCATTAATATAGGAGGAACAGCACTGCTCTCTTTAGAGCTTTAAACCTCACTATCATGATAATTGCTCTACATAACCATCTGACTTTCAACGGCATCCATTCAATTTAAAAGCATCTATTTTTCCTTCCAATATTATACAAAATGGAGCCAGAAGATACTCTTTTTGGTTTGCCTTTCTAACCTACTAATTGCAGCTTTCTGTACTGATAACATAAATTAAACTTTGTTTGGACCACACTTGGACTACAGCATGCAATTCTGGTCATTCCATTGAAAGAAGGATGCAGACTTTGGAGAGGGTACAGAAGAGATTTATCAGGATCCTGCCTGGATTAAAGAATAGTAGCTATAAGGAGAGAGATTGGACAAATTAGGATTCTTTTCTCTGCAGTATTAGAGACTGAGGGGAGACCTGAAAGAAGTTTAAAAAATTATGAGGCATAAATAGGGTAGACAAACAGAATTCTTTCCCCATCCCAGGGTAGAAATGTCAAGTACTAGAGGCCATAGCCTTATTACAAGAGGAGCAATATTTAAAGAGGGTGAGTAGGGAAAATTTACTTATTGTTACACACAGATGATGGTTGGTGCCTGGAATAGGCTGCCAGGGACAGCAGTGGAAGAGAATACAATAGTGGTGTTCGATGTTTTTAGTTAGGCACACAAATATGCAGTGAATGAATGCATATGGGTCATATGAGGCAAAGGGGTTAGTTTAATTCTGGCACCATGTTCAGCACAGACATCATGGGCCAAAGTACTCGCTCCAGTGCTGCACTATTCTATATTCCATGTATTCCAATCCTTGAAACAACAGCTGAGAAAGTTAACTTTTAACTCTTCTTTGTACATGCTAAATTATTTCAGAATTTGAATTCTTAGCTCTCTCAAGTCGTTACTAGTTTCATAGAATTCACTAAAACTGTGATATATCTTTGCATAAAAAAGATGAACTCAATTCCTAATACTGAACTTCATCAGCTACATTTCAGCCTATTCACTTAATCTATCATGTTTCATTTGAAAACATCAGTTCACTTTGCACAACTACACTTATAACATCAACAATCACGTTGTATCTGAATGAAAACAATAATCATGACAAATGTAAACATATTGCAGTTGTATTGCAAAAATGATGCAAGTTTCTTTTCTTGATATGATCTCTAATGTAATTTTTGCTGGAGTTTTTTTTTGTTTTGTTTGAACATCAAACAAAAACAATGAAAATAAAAGAATATTTATATCTGAACTTCAAACTTTAGAAGGTCATGACTACTAAGTACTCCACTATCTGGTCAAGTCTGTAGTTGAGCTAAAGGATCTGTACCCATGTTGAATTACTCTATGACCCTAAGACAATCTCATGAAACGACAGCTCTTTAACATAGTAACATTATATATCCAAATAGTTTAAACTGCCCATTATATTAACAGACACCATTATTAGTTTAAGAAAATGAGACAGGCACACGTCCAGTGCAAGTAACGAAAACAAAATACCATTTCTCAATCAATCTGGTGAATATAAAAGCCTCCACAGTGCTGAACAAATGCAGCATTTTTTTTTGCAGTTCACACTTCTGAACTCCCTTAAACCTCCCTTTGTATAGCAGATCAACTGTCATTTAATACACCTAGTCTGTCTGGAATCTAGCACTTTAAAGCTACATTTTTAAGTGTGCAGCATCCGCTTCTGATAAATGAGAAAAGAATAGATGACCTGGCAGAAGGCTCAGACAATAACATGTGATTTACAGGACATGAATTCAGCTACTATAAGATTTATCTGACAGGCCTCTCCGATAGTGGACTGTTCAGTATCCGATGGAATGATTTCTAGTCTAGGAAATCAACTACTGAGTAGCCATATACATTATTTATTTATTAGATGTTTTGGGTTGAAACCATTTTTAAATGATGCACTTCAAAAACTGCAGCAATAAATACAGCTTTAAAACTGGAATTGAGGTAATGTTATTGGAATATGTGTCAGACTGAATTAGTATGAGGCCAAAAGGACATTGATAAAATGGCCTTGAATGGTATGACAATGGATTAAGAAACAACTTACCTCAATAAGCTCAGGATACTTGAAAGAAAAACACTAAAATTTAAAATAAATTGTAGCAAGGATAATAGCCGAGAAAAGATCTATACAAATGTTGCACACATAAATGTACACCTTCTTTACATTTTACACTCACATATCACTTTTTGGTCATTTCATCTCTAATTTTGCTTATTATGCTATAAACCCAGAAGCATTCACAATGCTTTTGTATAACAACCAGTGATGTGATAATTGCAAAACAAATTGTTGCCTCTTTTAAAACATGCAAGATCACATCTTCTTTCAAAAATGAAGTCATCTGACTTTGTTGTGTGTTTATTTCAGATTACTTGAATTAAATGAAACAAAACATAGATAACAGACATATATTTTATTTGTTTATTTGTAACACTTTAAAAGGCTTAGATTCTTCTAAAACTATGTAAAAAATCAGACAATTCAGCTTGGAATGCTGGAGATCTAAATTTTTGAAAGTATTTGTTATATGCAACAATAATACATCATAGTTATTGATTCTGTGAACTATCTGGATTTCAAGAAATTCATTGTAAAATAAAATAATGAAGGTCTCACAACATCAGGTTATGTGAATATTAGTGAGCAAGCCACCAAATCATGAAAATTTATATTTTGGTGGAAAAGTATAAGCAACCTCACCAGTTTTTTAAAAAATGAAGTCATACTGCACAATGAAAGTATCAATTATTCTATTTTGTTCTGTGTCATAATAATAGAACCAACATATTCAGCTATTAAGTAGAGAAGACTAATGTTTATGTGATTAAAATCATGATTTTATGACCTTAGCTTTTTGATCTTTGACACTCATCCTACTCCATCTACCCTACAAAATTAATTAAGATTTTAAAATGAAAATACCACATCCCATCCCATCTCGCCACTGAAATTAATCAACCACAGTTTATCCGACACCTATGTCTTCAAAGTTTATCTCAATTCTTAGCTCACATCTCACGCTTTCATTTCAACAAGACCTGGCCTTTTAATTTTGAAATTAATTGCAGTTGCAACCCCAGTTTCATATAATGTGATGCAAACTTTAAGGAAAATCATATTTTCAGGTTCAATAAAGTTGTATTTTGTAGTCAATTCATCTGAACATTCCACTATAAAAATGTTGCCAATCCATCTATATCCCACCATCCTCCAACCAATGTAATGAACTCTGGAGATCAATCTCCCCGACCTCCATGAGATTAGAGTGGCATTAAAACACATCTATGACATGTATGATAAATAGGAGCATCAGGCTTCGTAACCTATTAATATAACCCACACAAGTTGCAGGTCAATTAAACACGGTACAGGTGCAAAAAATAATTCCAAGAACAACTTTGCAGGTGCACATGCAAAATTTGATACAAGACTGTATGGAGAGGGAGGACTAGGTGGACCTGGGAAAGAATGCATCAGAAAGGATGGTGTGGTGACAGAATGAGAGGGAGAAAGGGTAGCAGGGAAGGGAATAAAGACAAAGGCAAAAGATAAGTGAGAAGGCAAATACAGCAATGAAACTATAATATTTAACCAATATTCTCCAAATTTATAGCATTATAACTGTACTGCCACCTGTGCATACAAACATTCCCAGCTCTGCCAATTATTTAATTCAATAAATGTATATAGTTGCACCTGTATTAGCTTTCATGAAAAACAACTGAAAATCGGTTTAAATTTCTCTTCAGATTTAACCATAAATAAAATTTTAATGCAATCATTTTGCCAAATACACAATATCCATCTCAACTTTCTCTTAGATTACTAGTAATTTATCTTTCACAATCTCTAAACAGTGATTTAAATATATTCACAAATACATAGCTCTGCTTAGTTTATTCCAAGATCTATTAGATGTGATAGTAAATGTGCTTATTGCACCATATTGACAACATGTAGCATTGACTTTTCACACCTTCTATGATTCTTTCATTTATATTCATGACCTATCCGTCAGCACAGCCTAAATAAATTTGGCAACATACTCACTAAAATGAATAAATCGATGCAAAGGAACATTAATGATGCATTATCCTTATTTGTCAACCAAGTAAACCTTTAGGTTGTAAATGAAGGTCAAAAGCTTTGAAAAGGGTCAGAACCCATGACCTCTGAAGCCTCATTCTCACCAGTTACAGCTTTTGCTTTATTCATAGTTGCAAAGTAGTACATTGAAAACTTCTAAACACATAAATTAATTTCCAAATCGGTTCAGAAGACCCAAATAATGATCCCCATTAGTTTACCTAAAAAGTCTATATATTTATATTTTCTCACATGCCTATAATGTTAAAGCAAAATTAATGACCCCAAAAGGAAAGTAAGTGCTTCTTTCTTATCATGCAGTGAACAAATATTGTTTGGGATTTTTTTTAACTCACAAAATAATCCAAAATAATTTTGCTGTTCACTTTCTCAAGTGCTTCTAAAGTTTACCAAGCAGGCTAGAAAAAAATAGTTTATTATGTTATTATAAATCAGTGATGCAAAATATAAATTGCCCTCAAGCAACATTCAACCTACATGATGAGCAGTCTCAGATGAACAGCAAACCATTGTACAAGAACCCTGTCCATGCAAGAAAGTCTTCGTCCAAAATTGTTGCTGGGGATGAAGGTTCTTTCAATACTTCACTGGATTTTCCCCAAAGTAGAGAGATGTACTTTCATGTTACAATCAAATAACATGGGTACTCACTAAACAAATATATTCTCTTTTGGCACAATGAACTCAAACTAGCCCGACATATTCAATTCAATTTTTCCTTAATACTTAAATAATTGGCATAAGACCATAGACAATGGAGTAGAATTAGTCCATTCAGCCTATCAAGTTTTTTTCTGCCATTTGATCATGGCTGATTTATTTTCCCTCTCAACCCCATTTTCCTGAATTCTCCACATACCCTTTGATATCAAGTTTCATTAAGACTTTTAAACCAAGTTCAATGTCAGGTTTGTGAAGTATTTATCACTTTACTATCATAGAAACAATTGATTCTAGTTCTAAATATTTCAGTAGATTAAACAGGAACTCTGTATTCAAAAATGCATGCCCTGTCCTGAGGAATGCATTGACAAGCAATTAAACCACCCCACCCAAAATAACTGTGCATCGAAATGGTCAAAGGACCTTGAATGGCACTGATACAAATAAACTATGAAACTTGAACAAAAGGAAAATCAAAATGCAATCCTGCTGATACATTTAAAAACACTACAACAATAGAATTAATATATTTAAGTTAATTCAATTAATGTTGAACTTAAAATACATAGTTTATATACTTCCTTTGATGCTTCGCCACTCCACTAAGCTGAGTGAAGTCACTAAACCTGCACTGGATATCTCTGAGCAACAGCCCAGTAAGTACAGCAAGATGACACTCCACCACTGAACTACAAGGGCTTCAACCATCAAGTACATTCAGAATGACAGGATAAAAGCCTCAGGCGAATAGGAATTTCTACAATCATGAGCGGCTCTCAGAACTGAACTCAACTTTCAATCTGGCCCATCGATAAAAATGTTATGCCCCATTTTTGTGAAATGTTCTAATTCAGCACATTGCACAAAAAATACAAGTCAGCCAGCAAGATATTAAACTGGTAACTGGGCAACAAATACAATATGGTGTGGGGGAAATGATTCAATTAGCACAGTAAAAGCTAATGCTGTCCAGAGAAAATGTATATTGTTTATTTTACAATTTCTACACATTAATTCATAGTTTAGTTAGTGAAATAATCTGCCATAATATTCAATTTTTTTGTGAAATCAATTTGTGATTTGCAGACATACCTGGGAACATAGTAACATGACCAACTCCACAACAGAACTGCTGGATTTCATACAAACCAAGCCTGAAAGGCAAAAAATATACCTCATTACAATGCATTTTTAGAATTAAGAAAGGAAAATTTGTATAGTACAATTGTAAGAATTATTTGGAGGTAGAATGGGACTGCATTGGTTTAGAAAGAGCCTGTGCTAATTGGGCCAAATGACCCAAAATGACCCAGCACTTCTGTGCTGCAACAATTCACTGAATCCTTGCAAGTCTTAAACAGGACACCACTGTAATTAAAACATTTCAAGTGACCTTAAAGAAACAATACTATCAAGTAAAGCTATATACCATTCAAGAATATATTCAATTTATATGATACATAACCTTACCAGTTCATGCATGTTGCTAACAGTTAATATTGTCATTATGAGATCAAAAGAGCATTGATACAATTCACAAATGATCAGAGTGACTTTTTGAAAAATAAGATAGAATTTTAAATCTATAATTTTTTTTTAAATGTTGAACCAGATTATTTATTTCAGTGATGCTAATAGCCATAATCTACGATATTAAGTATTCTGTATTTTACTATCCATTGAAAATATAAAACTTAAATTGAGATGGTGTCCAAATCCAAACTATTTTTTGGGGCTAATTTTGTTTGCTCAACTGAACAGAAACTTTAGGACAAATGAAATGAAAATGTGTGCATATAAAAGCACACTGCAAGCAGCTATATATCAGTTCCTGACACTGTAACACACAGTTGTCTGATACAGGAGTCTATTTTTTTCTGCTTACTATAACCATCCCAGTGACAAGGATTCTTCAGGTGACTGATCACTATTCCCTATACCATTACAATAAATGATTATGAATGATGCAGAATTGTTAACAGTCTTTAATAAACTGCCCTGATGCAGTTTCCCTTTTCTGATGTTAGGTCATTAGAAAATGCAGTGATAAGTTTACATGATTACTATGCTGAATGCAAGAGCCATTAGGCTTCTCGACTAAAATGTAATCCTTACCAACACTACCCCCCCCCCCCCCCACTCCACCCAGTATTCAGGAAAGCTGT
This sequence comes from Hypanus sabinus, assembly GCF_030144855.1. Taxonomy (NCBI): domain Eukaryota; kingdom Metazoa; phylum Chordata; class Chondrichthyes; order Myliobatiformes; family Dasyatidae; genus Hypanus; species Hypanus sabinus. The sequence continues at coordinate 121,282,083 of NC_082708.1, forward strand.
ATTGTGCAAAGCTTGCACTGCTAAAAACACATTTGTTTACTGTTTAAAGATTTCAACTCAGTTTAATGCAAATTTGAAGAGGGAATTATCCAAAGATTAACGAGTCACAAAGGCAGCTAGTAAGACTAATGTTCTGTCTTCATACACTAGATTAGAATATTTATATCATTTTCCATAGAGAGGTTGGTGACATACATAAAAATGAAAAGGTAAATATATTTTATTCACATAACTAAAAAATGCCTTTTTAAGACTTAGCAAAAAGCAAAATAAGGAATCACAATCAGTGTGTTCAGGTTAAATAACTGAATGAATTTTCTCATAATTCAGTAGCCCAACTGAACTACAGGGGATTTTGACACAATGCTCACCCTTTCTGTTTTGGGTAAATTGAGTACTGTATCATTGATCACCCATTTTTAGCTATATTTCCTTTATCCACAATTGCAGGGTCTCCATTTCAATGCTACAATAACCCGTATATTGTGTCTTAATACAAGTCCAAATGTGTACAGCATATGTCATATTGATCCACAATATCTACATTTTGCTATCCTTACCATGCAGGTTATTATATATGCAGAAAGGGGAACTGGCTCTATGACCTTTGCTTTCTCTGTTACTCTCCCCCTTCAGCCCTCCAGCTATCAATCAAGTTTCCATTTTGTTTTCTGGCAGCAGACATCCCAAACACTCTTATTAGTACTTTGACCCTTGACCCCCTCTCTGTAAACCTAGCAGAAGCAAAAGCGGTTTTAAAAAAGGCACTAGATACTTTATGGGTTTCATGGGATTACAAACGGCTTTTATGAATATTAAAATGACATCTTAACTTCATTTTGTTTCCTATTCACTTCCTTTTGCAAAGTGATCAAACAAGGTTAACATGTTTGAAAGCATCATAAGGAAGTCTGCCCTCTATCAATAAATTAGCTAACTATATAATAATGTAGTTGTCAAAGTAAAATGAACACTCCATTGTTTTTGTGAAATGTAACACTGCAAGAAACTGTGAATATGTATGCAGATGAAAACTAAATGGGCAAGACTTCAAATCTATTGCCAATTTGATAAACATCCAGTTTAAACTCAGGCAAACAAATAAAAGCATCAAATAAAATTTAGCCAGGATGCATTAAGCAGTGGTAAGCAAAAGTTTGGGCACCCCGGTCAAAATTTCTGTTACTGTGAATAACTAAGCAAGTAAAAGATGACCTAATTTCCAAATGGCATAAAGTTAAACACATTACTTTAATATTTTAAGCAAAATTACTTTTTTATTTCCATCTTTTACAGTTTCAAAATAACAAAAATTGAAAAGGGCCTGAAGCAAAAGTTTGGGCACCCTGCATGGTCAGTACTTAGTAACACACGCTTTGGCAAGTATCACAGCTTGTAAATGCTTTCTGTAGCCAGCTAAGAGTCTTTCAATTCTTGTTTGGGGGATTTTCACCCATTCTTCCTTGCAAAAAGCTTCTAGTTCTGTGAGATTCTTGGGCCCTCTTGCATGCACTGCTCTTCTGAGGTCTATCCACAGATTTTCAATTATATTTAGGTCGGGGGACTGTGAGGGCTATGGCAAAACCGTCAGCTTGCACCTCTTGAGGTAGCCCATTGTGAATTTTGAGGTGTGTTTAGGATTAGTATCCTGTTGTAGAAGCCATCCTCTTTTCATCTTCAGCTTCTTCTAGAATTTTCTGGTATTTAATTGAATTCATTCTTTCCTCTACCAGTGAAATGTTCCCCGTGCCACTGGCTGCAACACAAGCCCAAAGCATGATTGATCCACCCCCGTGCTTAACAGTTGGAGAGCTGTTCTTTTCATGAAATTCTGCACCCTTTTTTCTCCAAACATACCTTTGCTCATTGTGGCCAAAAAGTTCTATTTTAACTTCATCAATCTTCAGGACTTGTTTCCAAAATGCATCAGGCTTGCTTAGATGTTCCTTTGCAAACTTCTGACACTGAATTTTGTGGTGAGGATGCAGGAAAGGTTTTCTTCCGATGACTCTTCCATGAAGGTCATATTTGTGCAGGTGTCACTGCACAGTAGAACAGTGCACCACCACTTCAGAGTCTGCTAAATCTTTCTGAAGGTCTTTTACAGTCCAACAGGGGTTTTGATTTGTCTCTCTAGCAATCCCATGAGCAGTTCTCTCAGAAAGTTTTCATGGTCTTCCAGACCTCAACTTGACCTCCACTATTCCTGTTAACTGCCATTTCTTAATTACATTACAAACTGAGGAAACAGCGACCTGAAAACGCTTTGCTATCTTCTCATAGCCTTCTCCTGCTTTGTGGGCATCATTTATTTTAATTTTCAGAGTGCCAGGCAGCTGCTTAGAGGAGCCCATGGCTGCCGATTGTTGGGACAAGGTTTGAGGAGTCAGGGTATTTATAAAGCTTTGAAATTTGCATCACCTGGCCTTTCCAAACAATGACTGTGAACAAGCCATAGCCCTAACAAGGAATTAAGGTCTGAGACCTTGGTAAGTGTCATCGGAGAGCTCAAATCTCTTGGGGTGCCCAAACTTTTGCATGGTGCTCCTTTCATTATTTTCCACTCTAAAATTGTACAAAAGAGAAATAATACAATCTTGCTTAAAATGTTGAAAAGAATGTTTCACCTTTAACTTTATGACTTTTGGAGATTAGTTAAAATGGTTAATTATGACTTGTTCTGAATAAATTCCTGTTGCCATGTCTTAATTAATACATTTTCCTCCAGGTGACTATTAATCCTATCTTGGGTCAACATTTCTGAAAGCTTTCCCATCAGGGTTACACTAACAGGTTTGTCACTGCTGAGTTTAATTTTATTCCTTTTATTTTTGAACAAAGGAATAACAATTACTACTTTTCAGTTGTCTGATTCCAGCCTCCAATAAATTTGCAATTATGTAAAATAAATTGGACAGTCAAATAAAAACAAAGAAATGTTTAAGGAAGTTCATTGCAGGCTATGAGAGAAACAGTTAAAAATGAAAAATGATGAAAACAGTCAGCATCTGTAGAAACTCTAACCCGAAAAGTTAACTCAATTTTGCAACATTCTCTCAAGTTCAGACTTTCTAATATCAAGTTTCTTTGATACTCAGAGAAACAAATTACGTCAATAGCCTACACACTAAAACATCAACCCTGTTTTCCTCTCTACAAATGGTGTCCAGAGTATTTTTAACATTTTCTTTGTTTTCATTTCAATTATCATTCATTGTATGCTGGTCTAAAGAAGAACTGAAACAGAGATAAAAGGATAGATAGATACATAGGCTATAATCATTACTCATCTGTTAATCAAGTAGTTCATAGGGTGTAACATGTGCCTTAAACCATAATTGAAAACTTACTTGTACCCTCGATGAGCAACTCTTGCCCATGGCTGCCCAGAAGAGTACGGGAAAGAAAGGGAGCAAAATCCACAAAAATCTCCCTTAGAAGAGGTGCAGCCTTCTCTAGTGCACGTTCAAGCCTGGCTGTAATACTAAATAATTAAAACAAAGTTAAATTTTAAAACACTGCAATAAAGGACCAATGTATTCCAAGACATCAAATTAATCCGATGTGATTTTGAGATGGAAATTTGGCTGCAATTCATGTAAAATCATGGATTTACCGGAACGTTTCTAAATGTAGCAGACATGCATTCTATCATTATTACATTTATAAATGGCTAGTTTAGTAATGCAGAAATTGAGTCTCAGTAAACAGTTTGTAACTCTTTTCATAAGATCGGGTAACATTATATTTCCTTTAGAGAGAAAGGGTAAACCAAAACAAACAGCGTATAAGATCTCTATCAAAACTTAATAAAAGATATTACCTCATATTTGCTGCAGAGTCCTCAGGCATTGGGGACACGGTTTGAACAGATGGCAGTTTTGAGTTGGTAGGTCCATCACCTAAGAGAGTTCAAATAATAAATTTATTAGCAAAATAAACCCCAACACTCTTCTATATTCAGGAAAAATGGTATACTTCTTCCCAAATTGTTCAGTCAGAACTATTTCATGTGTATTAAAATATATGAGCCTTTAAGATAGCTTGGATAAAGCTTTTCTTGAAAGCAAGACTGCAGAACTTTAATAGAAATATGGAATTCATTTTCAGAAAAGGGCTTCCAGTTTGCATTTGAAAATGAAAATGGCTAATATTTTGCTTTACATTCTGCTTCATCATGGAATTGTGCTTGCTATCACAAAAGCCAAAGACTATGCAGCTGGGTTTTTGAATGGCAAACTAGTAGAGAAATAAATCATTTATTCATATTGAAAGTAGATCAATTGAAATATTTATCTAGCTCTTCTAATCAAATACTGATAAACTATTTATAGCAGCTTTTTATTTCAGAACTACAACATATCTTGCTTTTGAAACAGACTTTTTTTATAAAGTGGAATCTCAAATGTTAACGTTTGCAAGACATATTTATGGGTACTTCATTACTTTATGTTTGCTTGCAAAATAGTCAGGCAAAAATCACCACAGTGGATTCCAGTTAATTGGGACATATTAGGACCTGTACATTTGAACCAATTAATCAGCTGCTCCAATTCGCTGAAAATCTTTAAAGCGTTAAAAAAAAACAAATTACTGTTTAACTGAATAACAAATTATGTATTTAAATGAAATATTGAACAAATTAGAACACTACAAATATTTCTACAGGACTATAAAATTGGTGTATTAGTTCTCAATAGTTATCGATGGAGGAATTCATCCAGTATACATGCCATATTCTTTTGATTGACTGTGAATGAATAAAATCGAAGCAGACACCTAATGCAAATAATGGATTCCTTCATTGCTTTCCTACATGAAGTAGTGTCATAATCCAATAATACATTTCCTGGCATCCTGTTTAGTCACCAGCTAAAGATTAGATATGTCATCTGCAACAATTTATGTACCAAATTACCTGGATTTCTTCTCCTTGGTTAACCTTTCCTCTTCCCTTTCCCACCTGATACCATTTGCTATTATCCCTCACTTAATTGGTTCTACTTATTAGTCTCTGTCTCAACCACTTCCCTCCCCCACCCAGTTCTATCTGCCTAGTGTTTTTTCCTCTTGTAGTTCCCATCTTCTGCCTGCCAGTCTCACCTCTCCCCCTCACTTCTACACATAGGCCATCTACTTCCCACACTCTGATCCAGTGCAGGGTCTCAACTGGAAAAGACCATTTCTCTCTCTCCCCAGAATAGCTGCTTGACCCACTGAGTCTACCAGCAATTTATTTTTTGCATAGACATGGGATGATAAATGGCATGTGCATGACATTTCGTATTTTCAAGAAAAGAAAGAAGTTTGAACAAGTTTATCATAAGCTAATCCTCTAACCTCAGGGGCACCACAGACCAGAAGCATAATTGTTCTAACTATACAAGTACAGGTTGATCTTCTATAATCCGGCACCATTGGGACCTGAGGGGTGCCAGATTAGTGAACATGCCTAATTACAGAAGGATCACATTAAGCAATAGCTATTCTGCCTCATCGTACCTTTATAATATCATGTAAATCAGTACAAGTTAGATAATAATGAAAGATATTAAATGAGCAGCAAGTGAAATTTTAAAGTAATATACTGTACAGGCACAGATAAAATAAAGGGTACAGGTAAATGTACAGGAATTAACTTATACAAGACAGTTGAGCACTTCCACTTCTAAAGTGAAACATTTAATATACCTTCAGGCAAAGTTACATGTCTGCAAGTGTGGGGTTGTCAGGATCATCAACATCTTCATCTTGAAAAATGAGTGAAGCATGAGGAACTGGTACTGAAATTGGCACAACAGTTTCTTCAAAAACTGTTGATGATGGTGGCAGCACATCTGGGTGAGCAGAAGCAGAAGTCGGAGAAAGGAGGTCTTCCATACGCCACGTTTCATGTGACCACCAGGCAGCCAGGGATTCGGCACTGGGCTCTTCCCTCTTCACTCGCAGTTACTGAGGGAATCCTTATTAGCTTATTTTCCTCCACTTAGTAATATGCTTAAATTCAGCGGGTCGCCATGTCTGATCTGAGGTCTACCAGAAGAGAACGGAGCATCGGCCGGGCGACACTGAAGGGCAGTGCGCGAATGCCGGCAGGTGGACCAACCCGGTGCGCACCAGCTCCCCCACCACTGGCGGGTGAGACAGACAGGTGCTGGGTGGCCACACCTCACGCAAATATTATTAATAAATGCAGGAAGACAAACAGGAATCGCCTGTCTGTGCTTACAAGAGCGCACCAACACGTGAACAGATCTAGCGCAACCAAAACAATGCGCAGCAGATTGTTATGGTGGCCCAAAAAATTTGAAATTACAGTTGTGTGGAAAATGTGAAATCAGTGCCGGATTATCAAAAGAACCGGATTACAGGCAGTTGGATTAGTGAAGGTCGACCTGTATTGTGACAAAAAGAACAAGCAAAAGACTACAGAGGCATTCGAGAGATACTAAGGCTTGCTTAAAGCAGGTTTAGGCAGGTCGGTACAAATTAGGTACTTGAATACAAGAAATACACGAGAACACTTAAGAAAAAAGTCAGAAAGGCCAAAAGGAGGCACAAGTAAATTCAAGCAGACAAGATCAAGGAGAATCCCAAGGGCTTCCTACAGAGATATTAAGCACAATAGGATTGCAAGGGACAAACTGGTCCTCTGGAAGATCAAAATAGTGTATAATGTACTGTGTATGTTAATCAAAATGGCTTCTTTGTTCTGTTAAGAGTAGGAATGCTTCTTTGTATGATAAGTGCTTTCTCTCGCAGTTGTTTAGCTTTGGACTTGCTGATATCGGGATTGTATTCATTTGTTGACCAATGGGGAATGTTATTCTGTCTTCTGAAGTTGGGAGCTTGGGGGTTTTCGCGGTCTTTTCAGGGGAGTCGGGAACAAGACGTCGAGGAAGGTGGACGTGCGCCGCACTGCTCGGTCGGCCACCCGGGTGGTCCCAGGTGCAAGGATGTGGAGGTCAGAGGAAAGCGACGAGGGGTTGCATGGTTCGATGGTTGAGCTCCAACGATGTGCACTAAACTGACTGGACTTTGATAAGTTGGCGCCTTTTACTTTATTTTCCTTTCCTTCATATATATTGTATTGCATAGTACCCTTTTAGTTTTAGTAAAATCTTTAAAGTGTATTCCACAATGGTATCTGGTGTGAGCTTGATACGGTGTGTGTGCGCGCAGCATAAACTTGATTCTCACAGCACCTGCATGTACTGGAGGTGAGGTTGGTGTGTGGCTGGATCTCCTTTTCCCCTAGACATATACCAGCCTGTTGGGTAAGTGTTACAGTAGTAATCTATGCATGGACCCAAAAGGGATGGAGAGATCTTAAATAGATTTTTTTGTATCAGTATTTACTCAGAAGACAGACATACAGTCCATGAGGCAAAGCAGCAGGCAGGTCACAGACCATATAGAGACTACAGAGGTAGTAAATGTAGTAACTACCTCAATGTAGTGAGATGTTTGCTACCTTGAGTCAAATCAGGGTGGACAAATACCCAGGTGCTCCCTTGGAACCTATAAAAGGCAAGTGCAGAAACTTCAGGGGTATTTAAATCATCCTTAGCGACAGGTGAGTACCAGAGGATCGAAGGATAGCTAATGTTGTTCCGCTGTTTCAGAAAGAATAAACCAGGAAATTATAGGCCAGTGAGCCTGACAACAGTTGAGGGGAAGTTATTGGACCAGATTAATGAGTATTTGGATAGATAGGCATTGAATAGGGATAGCTATCATGGCTTTGTGCTTGAGGCCCAAGTTGAAGTATTGTGTGCAGTTTTGGTCACCTAACTACAGGAAAGATATAAATAAGATTAAAAGGGTATAGAGAAAAATTACAAGGATGTTGCAGGGACTGGAGGACCTAAGGAAAGACTGAATAGTTTAGAACTTAATTCACTAGAACGTAGAAGATTGAGGGGAGATTTGACAGAGGTATACAAAATTATGAGGGATATAGATAAGAGAAAATGCAAACAGGCTTTTTCCACTGAGCAAACACCAGGAAATCTGCAGATGCTGGAAATTCAAACAACAACACACACAAAATGCTGGTGAAACACAGCAGGCCAGGCAGCATCTATAGGGAGAAGCTGCCTTGCCTGCTGCGTTCCACCAGCATTTTGTTTGTGTTTTTTCCACTCAGGTTGGGTGGGACTACAGCTAGAGGTCATGGGTTATGCATGAAAAGTGAAAGGTGAATATTTAAGGGGCACATGAGGGGCAACTGCTACACTCAGAGTGGTGAGAGTATGGAACAAGCTGCTAGCACAAGTAGTGGATGCGACTTCGATTTCAACAAGAACTTTGAATAGGTACACAGATGGGATGGGATGGGTTTAGAGGGCTATGGTCCAAGTCGATGGTTGATGGGACAAGGCAGTTTAAATGGTCCAGTACAGACTGGATGGGATCAACGGCCCATCTGTTTCTGTGATACAGCACAAAACAAGCCCCTCAGCCCACCGAGCCATGCCCCCCAGCAATCCACCTATTTAACCCTAGCCCAATCACTGGGCAATTTACAATGACAAGCTAGCATACTAGTTGGTACATCTATGTGATTTTATCTAGTTAATTTGGACTGTGGAAAAGCGGAGGACCTGAAGGAAACTCATGTGCGCATAGAAAGAACAAACAAACTTTCTTACAGAGGATACTGCAAATTATTTCCAATGCCCCGAGCTGTAACAGCAATGTGCTAACTGCTACACTATCAATGATTATGACATTATTGTAAAGGATACTGTTGCACTGTTCTTCAGAAGACCAAGCCCTTGCTCACATAAAAGACACCATTCATTATGTTTGAGCTATGTACAAATATACTTACTGCAAGTAATATATCCAGCACTGCAAAACTGGACATCCTGAGGGGCAAGTCACAGTTGACTGACAGAAGTACATGCAGAATTGTACACACTACTATACATGTTTTGCCAACTTAAAATCAACTGTGCATTTTTTCCTCTAACACATTAAAGGCAGATAGTTTACAGCTGTTCTAAGCTCAAAGCAAGGAACAACAAACTTCCAAGCCCATGATGCCCTGCTTGTTCAGACTTGAACAACTCTATCTTTTGTTGTATGTACAATTTAGATTTCCTCAATAAAATTGCAAACCATTAACAAAAAACATTACGGAAACATGCAGAATGACAGCCCAAGTATCATTTAGGAAGCAAACCATGATTATAATTCACAAACCACCAGACTAAACTATACTGGAAACATTTGACATTTTGAAAAATGAATTTAAAAAATTAATACTACACCTCTCTGATGACATCCAAACTTCAAAATTAATAACATTATAATTATTTTGTTTTAACTCTGCTATACTGTATTTCATTTAATCTGAGAGTCACTGGCATTGGTGTGGCAAACAAAAACAATATGACATGTCAATACTTTGGAAAATAAAAGTTTCATAATCATTAAGCAACCTAAATTTTTATATGCATAAACATTAAGATATCCCATGTTTCCATTTCAGTAACATTCAGGCTGACAAAAAAGTCAGGTAAATCTGGTTTGGGGCAGGGGCAGATACAAAAGCCAACAAACATACACAACCTACTTCACTTATCCACTTTAATCTCTTACTGATAAACTGGCTCCCATTAAATGACAGTTTAACAGACTCTGGTGGAGACTTGAAAGAAAATGCAAATAGATCATGCATCTAGCATCCTTCTGGTGAAAGTCTATTGTTTATACAACTTCACCACACCCAATACTAGTGTAAGTTAAAAACATAAAGCTTTTACTTAGTAGATTTTAAAACTGTGATATGATTTTATCTAGTTAATGTCAAAGATTTTTGTGTAAAACAAATGCAAATACTAAATATATTTTAATGATACAAACTCAAAATTTTCAAGAGCGACATTTTGCTTAAAAATAATAAAAACAAAAATGTATGGTTATTGTTTCATTTAAGGAATTAGATTTACAGTTCTACATGTAAAACTAGGTCAGGTTATATTAAAAAAAATCAGTTTTATTCAAGATAATTCAAACAAACTTAATATCAACATTTTACAAGCAATTACCAAAATCAGATTCTATTAGCCATTTATAATCTAACAAAACTTTATACTATAAATATCCACATAATTAGATTTTAATAATAGTTTCCACAAATAATCTACAGATAGGAAAATTATTAAACCATGAAATATTTATTACCATATCATGAGAGGGTCATTTATTGGAGTGGGCAAAGTGTCTCTCAATTATCTTTGTTATATTGACTAAGATTTAGGTCTTCCATCTAAACTCACCACCAGGAATCCCCATTTTCCACTGATGGTCAGAGCATCCTGAACCCAATCAGGAAGAACCAGTGTTACAAACAATATTATTGAATCACTGGAAATAGCCCAACTAGTAAAATATCCATCCCCAACATTTGAAAGCATTAAAAAAAGGTAACGGAAAAATCATTGCAAAATCCCAAGTCGCCAGAAATGTATTGTGTTAAATAACATTAAACAAGTGAAAGAGCTGCAGTGCATAAGTTCCCAGGCCCTGACATACAATTGAGACACACCTAATGTCTTATCATGTCCCTAAACCAATGTACTTTCATAAAGTCATGTTCATAAAATTGGCTTTGCAAAAAGTTGCATTCATATTTCATCTTGTCCCTATTTCCCCCAGTTGTTGTTGCCGCATCTCATATTAATACATTAATTGGCAAAATCTCACAAACAAGGCAAGTAGTTTTCAGATATTTTAATTAAATATTATTGGTTAATTTACATAGGCTGAAAGTAGTTTTTTTTTACTATTTTATTAACTATTTCTAAATATCTCTGATCAACAGAGGCACTTAGAAAAAATGGAAATAGACTTTTGGCAATGCAAACAGGACACGGGGAACTCTGCGGCAGTTATAGTGTGTGCAACTACAGGCACACTGTAAGAGGCAAATATCAATCATGAGCTAGAAAAAAACATTACAACAAAAATAATAAAAAAATAAAACAACTTTACCTTCTTCCTCCTATCTTCTGGCAAGCTGGGGACTTGCACATTTGGATAAGCATGTGCTAAAGTCTCCATGTTTTCATTTTGAGCATAATGCTCTTACTTTTTTACACCTTCTTAAAATTCATAAAAGGCAGCTAAAGGGTATTTTTAAAACCACTTCACCAAGGTCAAGCAATTAAATTTACGGAACCAACATAATTTACTAGTAATACTTAGCCCATTTCTATAATATTCGTTAGTTTCAGAAATTCCTTTGATATGTAAAGCAAATAATTTTAGCTTTACAAAATATTGTAGCCACTGAAACAGGGAAAAATGTTTTGAGCAAAAATCCCCAAGAATCACTTAACCAGGACATATCTGAAAACAAATGTTCTAATCTGATGATAACTATTGCAGATATGTTTCAAATCAAAAGCTTTGTATCATTTACCCACACAATTTATTAATCTACTTTTTCATATTGATAAAACTTTTGAGAATTACCAGCTGTTTCAACAGCAGCATCTTCTGCAGATTCCATAGTAGAAACCACACTAACAGCATCCGTAGGAGGAGTAACAATTTCACCTCCAACAGCAATCAGAGGCTTTTTTGGAGCAACCACAACACTCCTAAAAAAAAAATAAATTGTTAACAATTAATCATACAGAAGTAATTTGACTGATAACTTACATAGTATAACACAAAAATATCCCAAGAAATTCACACTAGTAATTTTATTAAGCATTTAAAAAATATTTAGCCATTGTACTCCTCCTTCATGCCTGTTCTACATTCAAAGAACAAGACGCTCAAGCTGGGTGCAAACACACCATTCAAGCATAACATCCTGTTCAACTGCTTTTGAGAAATATGCATGAGGAATGGCAAGTGTGTATAATATTGGTAACATTCAGACAATTCTTTTTCACAATCATAACAGTGAAAATTGATGTATTTCAGTCTCCCATATTGAGTGCTATGTGCAACTGAAGCAGCAGATATTTTGCTTCGACCAGTTGTTTAGTGTTACACTGTAATAACACACAAAATACAGCCTTCACATTAATTTTTGTGGTGGAAAGAACAATTTTCACTTCAACCTCAATTAATAAAATTCTTCAAATATCAGAAATTGAAATACATTTATTACAATATTCTAGAAATAGAGATCACTCTGCATAAAAGTCTGAAGGCTAAAAACTTCAGGTATCATGGTCAATCTCTACATATCCAAATGTTTTTCCTATATCTCAGCTTCCATCATTTCTTCCTTGTAGACCAGCCAAGATGAGGGTCCAATCATTTGGCAAATTTTTAAACATACCCCTTCCTACCGTATAGTTTTCACAACTAAAACAGCACAGAAATGTATCTATTGGTAACTCACTTTCGGAAAATGTCAGGTATTTCAAGACCAAAAAAAGTGCAATTTACTACCTAGGATTCTATATTATGCCAGATAAATAACTAGAGTCATCCAATTGCTTGAGACTTGCAAGCTCATTCAGAACAGAACAAGTACCAAATTTTGATAAGGCTCCACCCATCGGTGGTTAAGGTAAAGGTAAACTGCACAATGACCTTTTTAAAACATAGTACGGTTCTATAGTTTGTATCTATGTAATTATGTTAATAAATGCCATTGTATTTGCACTGTGTACTCAAGACTATGGCTTCAATCCCTCCAGTATTTAGTGGGAAAACAGAAACAATGAACTTATGGCAAATCACAAGAGGCCGTGGCACAGCAGAGCTGCATATCATCAGTACACATGTAAAAACTAATTCTGAGTTAGTGGGTAAGGTGCTGAGGATGAGATACTGGTAAGCAATTTAGAGAAACTTTAATGGAAATTTGTCATCAAAATCCATTGATTTGTGCTTATCAGGGGAATAAAAGAACAACACACCTAAGAGGGAAAATCATATCACATTTCTTTTTTTAAAATGTTTTAACAAGTAAGAAAATCAAAGTTTCTTGTTTTAAATGCAAAGTTTATTGAGACACAAAAATCCAGCTACATGGGGAAGTCCTTAAAACTGATAAATGTTTGACGCCACAAGTGCTCATGGTTAATCAGACATTAAATGCACGTCTAGACTGTATTTGAATCCATTTATGCAGTTTCTACTTCCACAAGTAAAAATGCATAATCTCATTGTAACATTCATTTCATCAGACTTGATTGCTGGTTTAAAAAGATAGCTTGAAATTAATGACTAGCTACAATGTCTAGACAGCAATTCTTGTGCAACTTTTAAGATTATCAAGTCATGGATAATACTTGCTAAAGTTTCAGACATCTTTCGTAATCACAATTTTGTTTTGGTTGTCTCTCTTAATGAAAAATAGAAAGGTCATATCATAACAGTTGTATGAAAAGAAACAGTATGAAAGATATTACAAAATGTATTAGTAACGCTTCCTAAATTTATATTCCTAAGAAAGAGCAACTAATCTTTCAGGAATCAGGGTAACTACCTAAAGTTGCTATTTGCACATGTGAGGAACCTAAAGCATTACAGACCATGCATATATGTGGCTTTTGGTGTGACATTAACCACATGTAATTCCTCACAAATTACATAAAGAATGTCCTTAAACATTGTAAGTAATAATAATGCGTAAATAAAGGTCCCAAGCAAGAATATTGAAAATTAAAAATATACATGAAGTTGGTTTGCTATAATACAATACTTATCCCATAAGCTTCAAGTAGTTTTGAGAATGGGAAGGGAAGAGCAGAAATTATTGGCTTTTCTAATTGCAAAATTTCCAGAAACACTGAACTGCAGAACAAGTTACACTATGTACTTCAAAAACAAGGCATTTCCAGTGAGAATCTTATCTGTATAGATAAGATGAAACTCTAATCTGAAGCAATGGAGACAAATTTTGAGCTCTTGAGATTTTGGTTTATATACTCTATCAGCCATGCGTCCAAAAAAATGTGCAACACAAATAATTATTCGTTTATTTCATAATTAATTTGAACGAAACACCATTTGTAAGGCCTTATTAGATACAAACCTTTAAAGCAAAATAGTTTACCCTCCATATCTTCTGATGTTATTTTTATTCTAAAATGATTGTAACAGTTCTGTCCTTAAATCATCTGCCCAGCCTCCCTTTTAGTCAGACTCCTGGTCTGGTACAATGACAAATGGGGTAGTAGACAGTTCATCATGAATATCTCTGTAGCACATGCTGCATAGGAAATGCAGAAAACAGGTTGTTTCACTGCTTTTTATAAGAATAGATTTCATAAAAAGAAAAAAAATGAACGTCAACCAGGTTGCTAGTCTATAGAATTAAAATATTATAACAGCAAAATATTAATAAGCCCCTCCACCAAAGCCATGTTTAATCTAAGTATTTGACATCATGAAGTATATGCCACAATCCCTACATCTTTCCACATGAATTAAATGAATTATTTGCCTGTTGGCTACAACATTACTGTAAAATGGTAATCCTTGTATGTCAATAAAGACTTGAAATGTAACTATATTGGCAATTTAATAGATATTTTGTGGTATTGGTAATGCTGTATCAGACCAATTACAAGTTCTACTAATGAAATTTTAAGTTTAAGTATTATATACTGATTATAGGAAATAATTTCCTGTTAGAATTCTTTCATGTTTAGAGACAAGCCTAATCGACAAAAATAATCATTAACAGAATTATATAATGCAATAATATGCACAAGTGACCAATCTTTGCATTTGGTCTGCTCTACAAGGTGGTTAAAACTAAGAACAAGCATACTTTTAATTTAAACACAAGGGAAGATACAAGTTTCCATCAAGATAATAACAAACATCCAGAACCTACTCACCAATGATGTGAATTCTCCATATCAGATAACAAAATTTTGCCACTGAATTGAACCAAGATGCACCTTGTTTAAAAGTCTACAAAAATGCGACACTCAGCAGACAGCACTCACTAAGCTGTTACTGTATGTTTTCCAGCTATGGCTGGCAGTAGATGTTGATAATCCTTAAGATATGAGCAGAGTTCAGATTTCTGACATAGCATTCCTTAGATAAATAGAGGATCAGAGAGATGTCTTGAAATTCCCATAGATACAACACTGCCAGGCTATTGAAAGAAGTCTGCATTTAACTAGGTGTCTTTTCCATAGAGACATTATAATTTGGTGAGTCAGCAAGTTAATGCTGGTCCAACATAATGAATTAAATTTAAAACAGATTTAAAACCTTCTATTCACATTACCAATATCTAAGCATGGAAAATAACAATTACAAAATCTCCTAAGTCCCTACAGTTAGCAATTTCTCCATTTATCCTTTAACAATTTAAACATTTAATATATCTGCCATTGTACAAGGAAACATTTTCCAACTAAGATTAAACCTTAAAGTAGTTATTCACCATTATAATACAAGTACTTAAACTTCCTCAGTGCTCTAATACTGGGAACAAGATTTGTCCAAAATCAAGCACTCTAATTAAATCATTGAGTCAAATTGCACTAAATGGCAAACAAGTAAAGCAAATATATCCTTAAAAAAGCACTATAAAGAATATTCATTTTCCCCTTGTTAACTTCTCTATTCACTTTATACCAATGATTAGAAGAATAAATTTGCTTTGAAGGCCTCAAACTTGGGAAGTTGTTTTCCTCTTGCAGCAACAATCTTACTGGTTCATGTTGAGGTATGCTTCCAAGAGAGGAAAAAAAGTAAACATCCAATAACCACCCAAGAGATTGTGTCCACTTTTGATCTTTGATAATAAGTATGTGCATGCTATTCTATGACAAAGGCATCTTTCTTTCAACTGATGTCATCAGAACCATGGCATTTTCTTAACCCAAGGACACAATGAGAAAGTTGCCACCCAATAATTGCTTTCACATAGATTAAATATCCAAAATAAACCACAAAATGGGCCTTGCATTTCTAGATCTCAAAAGTGAAAATAGCAGAAACATTAAGCAAGTGAACCAACAGCACTGAAGTCAATATATCAGTCAAGTTATAACATACAAGCATAATAAATGTCCCATTATCATCTCCTACCCCAATATATATAAAAATTCCCTGAGAAGCACTGAATGTTGGCGAAGCATTATTGCCACTGAAAATAGGAGGATATTGGCGGGAATTACTTGTAGAAGACTTTCATTCAGAAGGTTGAGGGCAAATGTAAATCACCTTATTCTGAAGGGTTTTGTATCCTGATAATATTCTAGTTCAGCAGGGTTTTTTTCCATATTATTCCCTTGCATCTGTCCAACTATTTCTTTGATCATCAGGCAGAAGGTACCATAGCAATACCACAAGAACTGTTAGGATGGGAGACAGCATTTTTAGCAAGGCTGTAAGACTTCTGAACTCCCTGCCACTACCCAGGTCTCATCACTTATAAAGCACCAGTAGCATTATATTGTTTACCGTTTAAACTTGTAATAATGCACCTTATTATTTAAGTTATTTGGGGTAATATTACTTTATGTTAAGTGTGTGACTTGTATGTACTTGTATGTACTGTGCACCTTGATCCAGAGAAAAACTGTTTCATTTAGTGGTCTATATGTATACAGTTGAATGACAATAAAGTAAACCTGGACTTGATTATGAATGGAAACATAAATTCTGCAGAACCATAAACTGATAGCATACACAAATAATGGTGTTGCATACAGGCAATGATAACTTAATTAGCATGAGAATCCAAACCCCCCAAACATTTTCCTTATTATGACCTAAAGATACATAAACTAGCAGCTTTTCAATAAATACCATTGCCCAGATGTGATCCCAAAAAGACTTTCAGAAACTAGCGAATGAGGGGAAAACTGATATTCTTCATTTCTGTCTTGGATGAAGGATCAGTAGAACCTCCATTTCTGGATTGTAATAATTCATGTGGGATGCCTCACTAAAATTTACTGGCTATCAAAGTCTAAGTGAGTGATCCCCAAGCAGACAACATCCTTGCTTGAAACAGGCATCAATATTTTGCACAGTCATATCAACAGACAGGTTGGGCGGGTGGGGGGGGAGGAAGAAGAAGAGCTTTTTTTTAGGAAAGTATACAAAAGCAGTTGTGATCTCAAGATCCAAGAAAAAAATACCGTAAACCCCTTCTGACAAAGGTTTGTTCCACTTGATTTTCCTCCTGTTTCTCAATTCTGGAAAATATTCACAGCCAGACAAGTTTCCTAAGGTCTTAATCAATAAGCCACATTGATCCATCTGGAAACTGTAGCTCATTATTATTAAATAGACAAGTCCAAGACACAATTACCAATAAGCCTCTGGCTGATGCCTTCAGGTGTGCTTTCAAACCAGAATGGCTATTTCTTACCAGTTACCCAGCATTATACACATTTCTCTTATTTTTGCAATTGAAAGACTTGCTAAAATAGATAGTGGTCTATCTAAATCCACATTCACCAATTCCAAACACAACTCTGAAAAGCAAAGGAACTGAAGATGCTGGATATTTGAAGTAAACTTTAAAACAAAATGCTGGAAATGTTCAATAGATTGGGAAGTTAAAGGAGTAGAGGAATTAAATTTCCCAAATATTACCTGGCGCCACTTTAGACTAGTAGCCATAGTGGGAATAGAGGTCTTACAGTTTATCCAGTAATGTTTGCTGAGCCAGCATGTAGATAGATCAACTCAGAGGGGGTAACAGGACCTATTCTAAGGAATTTAGCTACATAAGTGGTTGAAATGACAACAGGAGAAATTGGTGTTGTGACGCAGCACGCAAGCTTCAAGGTAGTTATGGAAAGGGGTAAGTCGCATTTTCAGTCTGTATCATGTCTTCAGCTTCCACTGCAAGTTATTCATCAGGGATATTATCTCAGTTTCTCTTCATCAGTATAGCTGAAGGGAGATGTCATACAGTTTCATAATATCTTTACACATTCCTTTATCTAAATTCTACATTACCCCATCAAACCAAAAACCATTTCCACAACAACTGGGTCCTCACCCCATCAGATATGTCTTTTATTCCATTCAACTCATGCTCATCCCCTCTGCAGCTTAAAACGAACTTCCTTTCTCTTTCCCAATTCTGACAGAGGGTTTTTTTCCCAGTGCACTTCCCATGAGGGATTTCCAGCATCTTTTTTAAATTTCAGATTTCCCATAGGAAATTGACAACATGAAAATTTTAAAAACTATTTCCCCTCTTCTGCCTTAATTAGTGGGGTCACATTTATTACCCTCCAAAAAGCTCTTCACCTCCACAAGAACCTTTTTGGAACTTAGTGAATTGTGTACGTGTTTGGACTATGAGAAGAAACAGGGAGGACATACAGACTCACAATAGAACAGTGTCAAAATTTAACTCCAGAATGCTCCAAGCTGTAAAAGGGTCAGATAATCGCAACGCTACCATGGCACCATATTTTGTTGTGTCTATATGTAATTGCATTAAATGAAAAGGAAGCAGAAAGCAGAATATGTTGACGCAGTTACAGAGGCAGTGCGGTTCAAAGGAACAAAGTACAAGGGCCACAAAGTAGTAAATAGGGAGATCAAAAGTTCAAGAGTTCATCTTTTAACATACAAAAGATCTGCTCAGGAGTCTAACAACAGTGGGACAGAAACTGCCCTTGAGTCTGCTAATTCGTGAGCTTGGGCTTTTGTAATATCTGCCCAAACCACAATAGAGAATGACCAGAGTGGGGCAAGTCCTTATTATGTTAGCAGTGGGAAATACAGAGTAAATAGACGGAAATAAAATTATTTGTGTGATAGACTGGACCGAGTTAACAAATGTCTGCAACTGTTTGCTTGTTTCTAAACTTCCTCAAATCCATGTTGCAGTAAAGATGGAGAGAACAAAGGATGGAAATGAAGAGAATTTGAATGATAATTATATCAGTTCAGGTGGGACTTTGGAGTTTTTTTTTGCATTTCATGTGTCTGCATTGGGAGATGAATGAATGAAAAACATCAATGCTGCAACTTCAAGAAACTATATAGTTGCTAGAAACATAAAAGAAAATTCAGAAAATACACATCAAGTCAGAGAATACCTGAGGAAAGACAAAAAAACATATGACAAATTAGTGACTTTATATCAGGACTAGCCAGTTTTGACAGAAACTGGAAATCATAGATGAATTGGTTATCTGAAATTGCTGAATTACATGCTGTCTTCTTGCTGCTACTATCAAGGAGGTGGTACAAGACCCTTTAATTCACAATGACTAGGTTAAGGAACAGTTACCCTCAAGCCATTGGCACCTGAGCAAGCGCAGGCAACTTCTCTCACAACACTGAATTGATCACTGAAAAAAGTTTTAAATTAATTTATTATCAAAGTACTTATATATCACCATATACAACCATGAGACTCATTTTTTGTGGGCATACTCAATAATTCCATAATAGAATAAAACTCACAACAGTATCCATGAAAGACTGTACCAACTTGGCATTCAACAAGCGTGCAAAAGACAAACTGTGCAATTACAAACAGAAAGAAATAATAATAATAAATAAGTAATAAGTATCAATAACATGAGATGAAGGGACCTTCCGAGTCTATTGGTTGTGGTACATTTCAATGATGGGGTAATTGAAGTTGAGTAACGCTATCCCCTTTGGTTCAAGAGCCTGATGGCTGAGGGGTACTAACTCTTCCTGAATCTGCTAGTTTGAGTCCATGGACAGGTATGTGGAACTTAGAAAAATAGAGGGCTATGGGTAGCCCTAGGTAATTTCTAAGGTAAGGACATGTTCTGCACAACTTTGTGGGCCAAAGAACCTGTATTGTGCTTTAGGTTTTCTATGTTTCTAAGGCTCCTGTACCTTCTTCCCGATGGCAGCAGTGAGAAGACAGTATGACCTGGATGGTGGGGGTCTCTGATGATCAATACTGCTTCCCTGCAACAATGAGAAATTTAAAGTTGCAATAATACTGAGGAATTTAAATTTGCTGACCCTTTCCATCTCTGATCAGCCGATGAGGACTGGTTCATGGACCTCTGGTTTCCTCTTCCTGAAGTCCATAATCAGATCCTTGGTCTTGCTAACAATGAGTAAGAGGTTATGATAATGGCAACACTCAGCTAGAATTTCAATCTCCCTCCTATATGCTGATTCATCTCCACTTTTGACTCGGCGTACGACAATGGAGACATTAGCAAACTTGAATATGGCATTGGAGCTGTTCTAAGCACACAGCAAAGCAAGTAGAGCAGAGGGCTAAGCTCACAGCTCTGTGGTGCAGCGGTACTGAGAGATCATGGAAGAGATGTTGTTGCCAATCCAAACTGACTGGGGTCTGCAAATGAGCAAATTGAGAATCCAAATGCACAATAATGTATTGAGGCAAAAGTCTTGAAACTTAGCAATTTTGAGAGGATGATGGTATTAGCTGTAGTCAACAAAGAGCATAATGATGTATGCATTTTTGCTATCCAGATGTTCCAGTGTTGAG
The DNA here is from genome assembly GCF_030144855.1 of Hypanus sabinus. Taxonomy (NCBI): domain Eukaryota; kingdom Metazoa; phylum Chordata; class Chondrichthyes; order Myliobatiformes; family Dasyatidae; genus Hypanus; species Hypanus sabinus. Next base: position 121,302,514 of record NC_082708.1, read on the forward strand.
TAAAGAGCCAATAAAATGGCAAATGCTGTGGAACTGTTTCTCCGGTAGGCAAATTGAAGAGGATCCAAATCTTAAGAGTTGATATTTCATGTTTTATCACCAAATCTACAATTTATTTTCTCGGGACTGTTTATTTATTTATTGTTGTATTTGCACATTTTGTCTACTTTTGCACATTGGCTGCTTGTTACTCTTTGTGAGCAGTTTTTGGTTGATTCCATTGTATTTGTTTTCCTGTGAATGTCTGCAAGAAATTGAAACTCGGTAGTATTTGATGACATATATGTACTTTGATAATAAATTTACTTTGAACTTTAGTTTTGAGTGTCGAGTGCTGTAAGATGCTTAAACACCATTTTTTGAGCTTGTGTTGCTTTTGCTAGAAGATTTAAGGAAATATGGTCAGAAATGTCAGAGTAGGAGTGTCATGAAGAATTAAACTAACAACTGGAAACACTAAAATTTAAATGTTTAAACTTAGTTCAGTACATTAACATTAAAGTTTAACACCAATACTGGGAAATGTGGAGATCCAATCTTATTGCCTTTGGGGTATATTTCATGTATTAAACGTGCCCATGTTCAGACTTGTTTTTTTTATTCATTTCATTTGGATTGCATGACCACAACCATGAAGGACAGAATAGGTAACAAATCATACTGATAATCTCAAGTGGAATCATAAATCAGTTTTTTAAAAAATTTAACTAGCCTGTTGACTAGCCTGTACAGCAACACACACAAAATGCTGAAGGAACTCATCAGGCCAGGCAGCATCTATGGAAAAAAGTACAGTCCATATTTTCAGTCTTTTGAGTGTGTTCCTCAGATTTCCAGCATCTGCAGATTTTCTCTTGTTTGTTGGTTCTGAGCATGGTCAAAACAATCATTTAATCACCAAGTGCTTTCCAAGTAGAAAGCCAACAGAAACACACGATAAGCAATTACACAGCAGTCCTATCTTTAAGTATTTGTTTCTCAAGCAACTGATGTCCACCAGGAAAGATTAATAGCAATTTCAAATGTAAATCACTAAGTAATTTGGGGCAATTCACAAGATGTTGGCTGCTCATTATAAATTGTCAGGAGTGTGGTAATAAGGAAAGGAAAAGGTTGCCACATTTACTTAACCTCATTTCTTCCTACATCATTAACTTACATCCTTAGTGGAGTATTTAGTGAATAAGGCAAATTTTAGAAGCTTTAGATATCAATTTTAGACAACATATTTCATGCAATAATTATCTGCACCAATAATAGTGACATTTTTTTGGTTGACAGATATTACTGGCACAGATGATTTGATGACCCTGGTATTCCTGGGAACTTAGTTTCTGGATACAAGTAACCTCTGACATTTGAATTTTTTCCCCAAAGAAATAGTCATTAAAAACATTTGAAATGCTTTATACTTCCATTGTAAGGCAACAATCCAGTACTACAGTAATGTAATTACTTCGCCAAGTTAAGGTTTCTGGAGATGCTTTTTGCCCATTTATGAGGTAAAATTTTAAATAACATTTATGAACTATATGCAATAACACTTAATTTGAAAGCAAACAAAAATCACAGAAATTGTCATCACCATATTTACCTGTCAAAAGAACGGAACTGAACAGATTGCTCTCCTAGTGCATCCCCAGTAACTCCCAAAAAGGATGGTCCTAATAGTGCCATATCTACTTCAATATTATCTGTTGGTGCATTCACCAGGCTTCTTAGGATTTCCTTCACGCTGACATTTTTCCCTTGTGATGCAATTGACACAGTAGAAGTACTTTTATTTTCAGAATTACTTCCATTTTCGCCTTTAGTTTCTTGTGAATGTGACTTCTTAACTTCTGAAGACAGAGTTGACAGAAGTTCACTCATTGCATCTGGACCAGTGCTGACAGTCTCATGTTTACTAGTTCCTAAATTGGAAACCGTATTTAAAATCTGTTCTTCTCCAATACCAGAGTCCCTTCGAATTGGTGCATCGGATGCATCAGCATTTGCTGCTGGAGCAGCCAAACCTAATGAATCTTTTCCATCTAAAAAAAAATAAATTTCAAAGTTAACATAAAAATGGCTATAAATTGTAATATGACCCAAATTTAATCTGTATGCACTGACAATCCCCATTGACAGGCAGTGCTAGAAAATGGTCAAACTCTTAACTGCATTTTCGCTATGCAGAAATATTCATAACAGTGACTCAAGTCCTGGATGATTACCAACCAAGCAGAACTAAATTTCATAGTCTATTGTATCATTGCTAGTGCAAAACAACTTGCATTTCAAAAGAAAATTGTACACTACTAGCTCTCCCAATAGCAATAACATAGTAGAAGAAAACACCTGGCAGTGAGTGGTCTGGGTAAGTTTAAAGCTGCTTGCATTAGAGACAAGTTCACCCTCATGAAGAGGATTAATCCTTCTTTTAACCAGAATAATAAAACACATTACCTAACCCACAACATTCCCAAAACCTATCTCCAGTTCCCTCAACCAATTATAGCTAAGCACTTTTGTATGGAATAACAAACTCCAAGTTGCACAATGAATTTCTAATTGAGCACCAAATAGCATGGAGACCATCTCATGGGTCCTCAGATTCTTACTATCAAATTAATTGACTTCAGTGGTAAAGTGGTCCATTTGGTAGGAAAAGATGGAACACAACCCTTAAGGAAATCAAAATCAACTCTTCATAAAACCAGAGCAGATTTTAACCATTTGGCCCATCAAGTCTGCTGTTATTTAATCATGGCTGATTCATTTTCCCCATTTGTCTGACTACGCCCTGTAACCTCTGGTGCTCATACTAATCAAGAACATAGCACTTTCTGCTTTAAATGTACCCAATGCTCTGGCTTCCGTAGCTTTCTGTTGTAATGAATTCCATAGATTCACCATCCTCTGACTGAAGAAATTCCTACTAAACGGACATTCTTCTATTCTAAGGCCGTGTCCTCTGGTCCTGGACCACCCTGCTATTGGAAATAATCTCATATTCACTCTATTTAGGCCTTTCAATATTCAATAGTTTTCCATGAAATTCTCTCCCTCACCGCCCCCCCATCATTCTTCTAACTCAGTGATTACTGACCCAAAGCCATCAAATGCTCCTCATGCATTCACCCTTTCATTTCCAGAATCAATCTCATAAACCTCCTCTGGACTCTCTTCAATACTGTACATCCTTTCTTAGAAAGACAGCCCAAAACCAGTCAGACCACATTTGGGGTATTTGAGAAATGTCTTGTAAACCTCAGCATTACATCTTTGCTTTTATATTCCAGTTCTCCTGAACTGAAGGTTAACATTGCATTTGCCTTCCTTACTACTGTCTCAACCACGTTAACCCTCAGGAAAACCTGCATTAGGTCTCCAAAGTCCCTTTGCACCTTTGATTTCCCTATTTGCTCCCCATTTAGAAAATAGCTGATGCCTTTATTCCATCTACCAAAGTGCCTTTCCATACATTTCCCTACGCTGTATTCCATCTGACACTCATGCCCATTTTCCCAATCTGTTCAAGTTCTCCTGCAGGCTGGCTGCTTTCTCAATTCTACCTGTGCCTCCAGCTACCTTTGTATCACCTGCAAACTTAGCTACAAAGGGGTGAAAGGGTTACCAGGATGGGGAATAGGAAAGAGAAGTGGGAGGGAGAAAAGATCATCAGAAACAGAAGAAATCAATGTTCATGCCATTGCATTGGAGGCAATCTAGACTATGAGGTGCTGTTCCTCCAACCAGAGTTTTGGCCTCATCATGGCTGTAGAAAGCTATGTCGTAATCCAAATGGTAAAGCAAATTGAAATGAGTGGCCACCGGGAAATCCTGCCTTTTGCAGCAGTGTGATGATACTCAACAAAAGCTGTCCCACAATATGTGTTGAGTCACACCTACATAGAGGTGGATGGACCAGATACAATAAATTAAAAGAGGACATCTCAAATGTTCTAGAATGGAAAGCCTAACCCTGAGAACAGATGCTATGTAGATGGTGGAATTGAGAGAAAGGAAGAGTATTTTTAACAAGTGATAAGGTTTTGACAACATTTTGGTCTAAAAAGGAAGAGTTGAGAAGCCACAATAAGAAGGATTGGGGAGATGGAAGAGGACAAGATGGTAAAGTAATAGATGAGACGAGGTGAGGGGGAAGGCTTTCTCCAGCATTTGTTCAAGTACTTGAGTTCCTCCAATGTTTTATGTGTTTTGCTCAAGATTTCTATCATCTGCAGATTTTCTCATGTTTATGCTACCTTCCTTTGTATACTGTGTACATTCAAATACAACAACTTCAACTCTGTATTTACCACTCTTCTTTTCAATTTTGTCTCCATGCTGCCTGAAGTTAAATTCTTATCCCGTTTCTAAACTCTGTCTTTATTCTGGAGATTTCTGTAACATCTCTTGCATTCTGCGTTCCTTTTTCTTTATTCATACTTTTCCAAGCTTGTTGACCCTATTACTTTCTTTTGGTCCTGTGTTTTCAGTATAGTACCAAAATCAGCATGATCTTTTAAGTAGTGAAATTCAGATTTATAGTTCAATTATATTTGCATTCCTCTCACAGTTAAATACCACCAGTTTGATGGCAAGCATTAAGGATTTAAAATTCAACTTGTCCTTGGTTGAACTATTGTATAATTGCTACTTCGATTAATTTAGGAACGGTTTCCATAAATTTAAGGTCTAAGTAACATCTACAAAGTATAAAGTTTACAGATAAAATATTTGGAGTACAAATCTGGTACCAGTATTCTTTTATTGCAAACCTTTTATTTAAATACAGTTAGTCTTACTCTTCAAATGAACCAGCTTTTAAACACTCAATGAATTGAAATGAAATATATCTGGCTAGCCATGATATGGTGACTAGAACAAATTTTATCAACTTAAAAAGACTCACTTGCACTTGTTCACAATCCTTAGAAATTAAGAAGGGGGATCTCAGCATTAACAAAAAATTTACAGTAACTAAAAAATATTTTCCTCAAATTACTTGAAATTGATAAAATGCACATGCTTTGGGGAACCTTCCATCTGCTTGTTTGCATCTATGAGCAAGAAAATTGGTGAAATTGCTCCTGTGATTCTGAAGCCTGATTGATCTGCCAAATGTGCAAATACCAAACGGTGAAAAATGACAAACAGCTAACAGCTTGAAATTATCCCGAATCTAGGAAAGCAACAAATCTAACCTGTGCTTGAGGTAGCCCCATTTACGTTGTCAGTACTTCTGACAGACTGACAACGAGATACCTTTCTTTCCTTTTGAGGTTCCAGAATTTCTCGATACTTTGATACCATCAGTACAGAGATGAAGTAAACCACAGCCAAGGCAAGAAACTGAGCCTGCTTGCTGTCCTCCTATAAAAAGAACAATTTATATACAACATAATTTTGCTTAAGTCACTTCAATACAAAGCAGAAAAGAAATTACTCAGCAAATTACACAAAATTAAAAATATTGGATAAGCAATACTATTTCTTAAATACCTCAAATGCAAAATAATTGAATTACATTCATTAACACTATTAAAATCACAAAAGTCCCTTAATATAGCAAAATGTCTGAAGATAAGAATGTTTTTGAACAAAACAGCACGCCACTAAGGAGATATTGACTCAAAACCTATTAACCACATCATTCCCAGAATCATCCTCGTGGACTTCTTCTGGACTTTCCAATGACAACAGATCCTTTCTGAGATATGGGGCCCAAAACTGTTGACAATACTCCAAGTGCAGCCTGACTAGTGTCTCATAAAGTCTCAGCATTATCTCCTTGCTTTTACATTCTATTCCCCTTGAAATAAATTCCAACATTGCATTTCCCTTCTTTACCACAGACTCAACCTGTAAATTAACCCTCTGGGAGTCTTACACAAGGACTCCCAAGTCCCTCTGCACCTCTGATGTTTGAACCTTCTCCCCATTTAGATAATAGTCCGCACTGTTGTTCCTTTTACCAAAATGTATTTTCATACTTTTCCCAACACTGTGTACGTCTGCCTCTTTTTGCCTCTAATTTGTCCAAGTCCTTTGTAATAACCGCAAACTCTGCCACAAAGCCATCAAATCCATTATCTAAATCATTGATAAACAATATGAAAAGCTGTGGCCCCAATACTGACCGCTGAGGAACACCATTAGTCACCTGCAACCAACCAGAAAAGGCCCCTTTATTCCTACTCGCTACCTCCTGTCAGCCATTCCACAATCCATGCCAGTATCGTTCCTGTAATGCCATAGGATTTCATCTTGAACAGCAGCCTCATCTGTGGCACCTTATCAAATAACTTCATTAACTTCAAGACTTCCATGATTGATTATGTATGCAAGGAAGTTCTTGAAATGGTACTCATTATCATTTAATTACCAAAATTCCCATGATTCTGATCTACAGGAACTGAAGCGTTTGGACAGTATGGTCAAAGGTAGCTACTAAGGAGCATTTGTTACTTGTCATATCTTCAGCTTCCAAGTCTTAAACTCTGCAATTCCCTTCCTGAATTTCCCAACCTCCATCTCTCTTGCCTCAATTAAGTTGCTCATTCTTCTATTAAGTCAACCTAATTTATCTATATCAGAATTTTGATCATCTTCCCTCTTTATGTGCCTCAATAAAACTCCTCTGAAGAACCTTGTGACATATGGTCATAGTTGTAGATATAAAATAAATGTGTTCTTTCCACCATAATGTGACTGGATCTACAGAATATGCCCAAATAAATATTAGTTACTTTCCAATACCATAGACAGGTGGAAGCCAAATCATTGAGCATATTTAAAGCAGAATTTGATAGATTCTTGATTAATAAGGACATCAAAGGTTACAGGGAGAAGGCAGGAGAATGGGTTTGAGAAGCATAATAAATCAGCCACAATGGACTGGCAGAGAAGACTTGATGGGCTGAATGCCCTAATTCTGCTCCTATGTCTTACAGTCTGAAAGACTTGTCAGAAACAAATGCACAAGGAAATTTCTTTAGATTGAAGTGGAAAAAAAAGAATTTGCAATTTATGGTTTTAGGTTATCCTGCAAAGGGACTGAGACAGCAGTGCAGAGAGGCAAAAGAGAGGGGTGAGCTGGGAACTGGTAGGTGATAGATGGAACAAGGAGAGGTGGAAAATGATGGGCAGATGGATCCAGGTGCTGGAATAGGGGGCAGAATGAAGCTTGGAGACAACGGCTGCTGGTTATAAGCAGAAACAGATAAGGCAAAAATTAATAACTAGGTATTTGGAAAAAATGGGGGGGGGGGCAAGAGAGGGGATAGGATGGATAGACCACAGAATAAGAAACTCAGGTGGATAGGCACGTTGGTGATGGGTAGATGGAACCTGCTGGGGAGATGAAATCAGCTAATGCTGAGCATGGAAATAGAAACAGTGAACAAAGGTATAGAGAATCTTGGTGAGACAGCAAGACTGTGGGTTACTTGTAACTGGAAAATTGAATGTCAACATTGTTGGACAGTAGCTGTGCTACTCATCTAACTTGCGTTTGGTCTCACTGAGGTAGTGGAGAACGCCAAGAGCATATCGGTTGGATGGGAATGGGGAGGGGAGCTGAAAAGACATTCCACTAAAAGATTAAGATGGCCACCGCAATTACAACAACTTCCCATTGAACTTGCAAGATTTAGCCTTTAATGGGCAATGAAAGAAACATATTAAAACAAGCTGCCAACTCCTATCAGTGCACTTGATCCATAAAATGAATAGGCAAAATAGAACTAAATACAAACCACAAATGCAAAACTTACAACGTCTCTGAACACAGCAGCTCGAAGACGATTAATATCCATATCTTGCAGCAAACGGTCAGGATCTCTTATTAGAGAAACACCAGCTGTTACAGAATTGATAGAGCTCTAAAGAAAATAAAAACACAAAGAACAAGTAAAAGCACAATAGCATTAGAATTATTAACCTTTCTTATGTCAACCAAACAAAACAGTTTTACATTTTCACTACCTCAAGTTTCTTTCCTTTCCAAGTTACAAACTGGGTGGAGGAGTCTGGTAGAACTTTAACCTTCTATTTCAGGATATTGGTTTAGATCCAAGTAGTAACACAAAGAATGGTGGAGTAAAATTTCAACATCCATCATGTTTGTTAGAATTAATTGAGTAATGTAACTAAAGTAAACAATTAAATAAGAATGACAGAAATCATCCTACTAGTGCACCAAACTTGGCAACCAACCAGACATTCAGCATTTATTCCAACTGCTTCACAACATGCAATTCAATGAACCTTACAAATAATATTATATCAGTAGTCCCACTCTAAGAGTTCAAATCACAGCAAGGTACCACCTAAATTTCACTTGTGTCTTACATCATCTTGTCTCAATATACATCTCAACTACCCTTTATCAGCTTAAAAACATTAAAGTTTATACATCCCATAAGTTGCTCTTTGTTTTGACCTAAACTTATTTACATTAACAAGGCCACAAATGGAAATTCATTATGTTCAGATAGTACATTATAGTCAAGGGTTTGATGTGGAATAAATACAAGAACAAAAACTGACTATCATTAATTTACTTTAATCATACATTAAGTTTTACTGTGTACTTATCCTCATCCAAAATTCATTTCTATGGAGAAATAGAATGCTGTAGCCTATTTCCCATACATTTAAAACTATTATATCAATGTTAACATTAAAGAAAAGGTCATAAGGAATGGAAGCAGGAATGGGTCATTTGGTCCACCAAGAACACAACTGATTTTAACCTCAATGTCACTTTCCTGCATTAACCCAATATACCTTTCTCTAATATCCAAAAACTTAATCTTCATCTTGAATATACTTTGTGACTGAGCCTCAAGAGTTTGTATAGATAAAGAAGTCAAAAAGTTCACCAAAATCAGAAAATCTAACCTTTTATTTTCCCTTAGTACTATACACCTCAGCCAGGGAAATTGTCAGATCTGAAACCACACTGTCAAGTTGCAAAGAATTTTGTACCTTTCAATTAGATCAACTCTCCTGTTTGTAAATTCAAATACAGTACAGGCAGTCCCCAGGTTACATACGAGTTCCGTTCCTGAGTCCGTCCTTAAGTCAGATTTGTATGTGAGTCGGAACAAGTACATCCGGTATAATTTAGCATGTTAGTCAAACGTTTGTCATAATATATAGTATATATTTTACCTTTCTATGCATATAAAACACTTAAGAAACGTATGTATTACAATAATTAAACAACTGCGTTGCTTAGTAATAATTATAGCTTTCATCGGGGCAGGGCCTTTCATATGCTCCATTATTCACACTTTATCTGTTATCCTTTAAAATTGTTCCAATCGTTGACCAACTGTACCCTAACACTTCTCCAGTGACCGGTGGTGTTTCACCTCTTTCCAAACGCTTTATTATTTCCACTTTATTTTCAATCACGATCGCTTCCCATCAATGGAACAGAAACACTGCGGGCGGCGGGTCCCGACCTCCGTCGGCTCCCGAAGTCCGCTGGGTCCTAACGACCACCGCACTGAGACAGGCTAAATGGGAAAAGTGGGGGCTGTGCAGGGTTTGGGTATTTGATCCTCCACAATATTCCGCGTGGGAATTTAAACTGGAAGTGGCAGTGTTTTTTTTTACGAGGTTGAGTTGCGAGCTCGACATCAACCCAACACGGATGGGACAGGAGTCACTAGATCAACATCAACCCGGCAAAGGAGCGGTCTATCACTGGATCAAAGTCAGGAGCTTCCGTTCTCCAGCCTGTCGCTGATCTCACTGCACCACCAGCTGACTGGAATGGGGGGGGGGGGGGGGGGGGGGGTCAGGGTGAATCTTACTAAGAAAATTTTTTTTTAATTAGTTTTTTTTGTACATTTTCTACATAGTTGCAGAAAAAAAAACAGATCAAAATGAAGAACATTGATACAGTGCAAAACTAAATATACAATAATATGATACAAAGAAAGATAATTGAGAAAGCACCCAAATTGAAGACATGTAAAATTAGTATCCTCCCCACGCCCCGCAACAAAAAAACACTCCAGACCAACCACAACACAATATAGAGAATATAAATCAGGACAATCATGCCCCCAAAACTGTAAATACACTTAGCAACAGATGATATTAATGCCCACTACCAAAAAAAAGGATCTGAAAGCAAGGGACCGAAAGATTCAATCCCTTTACATTCCAGCTCACAAATTTAAGTGTATTAACCATTATCAATTGTTAGTGCATAGAAGGCAGCAGGCATATAAAAAGTCAAGCAGTACAATAACAGTCTGGGAGCAAAGATGTAAACATAGATTCGTAGAATCAAAACAGAAACATGTCTTGAGTAACAAAGGAAGGCAAAAGTAACAGTGAGTAGTGTTGGAACTGAAGAACCCACCCCACTCTCGCAACCCAAAACTAGACGGCTACCAAAAAAAAGCAGCTAGCTCTACCAAAAAAAATTAACCCAATTAAAAATTAACCCAGTTCTGTGTCATTAACAACAGTTCCGTATAAATACTATAGCAAATGGTAACTAGTTTATGCACTAGAAAACATAATTACAAATAGGAACAACTTCAACAGAAGTATAAAACTTAATACAAAGAAAATCAGAAGAAAACGAAAACTAACCTACCCGCGAAAAATGATAGAAGATTAAAAGGAAAAAAAAGGGAGGGAGAAAAAGGGGAAATTATAGATTCGAAGAGAGTACTTATCAACCATTTACAGAAAAAAAAAGCAAAACTTAAACTATGAATCAACCAACAGGGAGGCCTTCAATAAAAACTCCAAACCTCCAAAACAAGATAGAGTCAATTGTAGCTCTCTATAAATAAAGTTATACAAGAATAAAATAGATTACACAAGTACAATCTAAACGTCCGCAGAGAAACATTAAACTCGGATTATCTATTTAGGGAAAACGCACCAAGTCCAGGGAGAGATTGTCTACAGCCTTTAGAGTTTCAATAGATAATGTCTGAATTATTCAAGTAAAGTCTGAGTTCGGAAAAAATAGCTTTACTACGAGAGGTCAGACCGGGTTCCGAAGGAGACGGGATGACCAGGAGACTTCCAATAAATGCCTCAGCCTCCTTCACTGATTTAAACCACTTATATTCTCCAGTAGTAAGCGTAATTCCAAGATCGGCTGGGTTTCGAAGGGAGGGTCTGAGTCCGCGATCAAAAAGCACTTTCATTACACCTTTAAACTCAGCACACATCTTCAGAACCTGGGGGTCAAAATCCTCCACAAAACGAATGACCGTATTTTGAAAAGCAAAAGTACCTCTGCGGCGTGCCTCCATAATCAAACGGTTTTTCACCTGGTATTGATGAAAGCACAAAATTACTGGCCGTGGGCGGGAGCCCAGAATTGCACGGGGAACGTAGATCCTGTGTGCCCTTTCAAGCTCAGGTGGAATCAGAAGAAATTCTTTCCCAAAAATCTCACAAAGGAAATTGGAGAAAAATTTCACAGGAGAGCCCTGTTCGGTAGTCTCTGGCAAACCAAGGATTCGTAGACTGCAACATCTGCTCCGGTTTTCAAGATCCACCATTTTGGAAAAAAGTTTACAATTCTTCTCCTCTAGGCTGGAACAGAGAGTTTCGAGAAATTGAACATGGCGTTTTAAATCTTCAGAAGTTGAGTCGATGCGAGATAAATGTTCAGCATGTTCGTCCACTCTAGCATTGATCCAATCCAATTTGACATCCAGCTGGTTGAAAGAAGTCCTAAATTCCTTTAAAACATCTTGTCGATGCTGTTCTAAAGCAGCGAGAATGTCAGCCGGCAAAGCCGTAGAAGTTTCCCTTTTTCCGGGTTTTAGTACTTTTGGTAGCCATTATAAAATAGATGTGTTCGCAGGCAAGTAAAAATAAAATACCTAACTAAGGTTTAAGAATGGAGACATATAGTGCAAAGATAGGGAGAATGACGGAGCAAAAGTTCAGAGCAGCTAAACAATCGCCATCTTACCGGAAGTCCCCCCTTACTAAGAAAAATTTAAGCCAAATACAAAGTTAAACACTCAACACAGTGTCAATAGCAATTACTTAAAATGGTGGATGGCATTGCGATCCGACTTAAAATGCCGAACGGCATCGCGATCTGACTTAAAATGGCAGGCGGCGTTCTCCTTCCTCGGTGCGCAAGTACGAATTGTCCATAAGTCGGATGATCGTAACTCAGGGACTACCTGTACTACAGTCCAAGCCTGCTTCATCTTTCCTCATATGACATACACTGCATTCCAGAAATCAATCTGTTGCATCTTGGTGCACCAAATGCTCAGAAACTCTGATTCTGATTAACATCGCTTATAACCAAGCTGGACCATGACACTAGATGAAATGAAAGAAATGTCAAGGCATCTAGGAATGATGATGAGTATATCCATATATTAAAAGCAATTTTATTGCTTAATAACGTTCCTTTAATTGCCTCAAATCATAAAATGAAGCTGAGCCTGTAAGTACACTTCAGCATTTCACATTTTTGACATTCTTCCCCTTCATAGCTTACAGCTTTATGACTTGCAAAACTTAGTGATCATGGGACCAGATCAAAGGTTTTCCATTTATCTGGGTATCCAATCTATATGTGAATCAAACACTTGCCTTGGATGTTAACTTCCCACTTCCAAGAAAGCCATGCATAGTTTTTTGAGCCTTAATGTTATCAGCACCAGACTTAACACGGCATACTTGCTGACATTCCAAACAGTTTCTCACTGCCACAGCACACACTGCAATTGGAAAGAAATCAAATAATCAACTTAAACACAAATCATCTGGCAGAAAACATTCTTTAAGTATGAATCTCAAAATATCTGGAGAAAATCATTATCACTCAAACAAAAGAATATAGAAGTTATTGTACAGTATCAGCTTCTGGGATTGACTTTTACTCACAGTAAAGTCAAAGGATAATTTACAATACTGCACCAAATCATTTTCTGCCCCCTTGCCCCTTCCCAAACCCCAATTCTTATTTTTAATGCATCTCACAAAATGCTGGAGGATGTCAGCCAACATCTATGGAAATGAATAAACAGTCAACATTTCGGGCCAAGAACCTTCAAAAAAGATGGGAAAAGGTGAAGAACGTCCTTCAATTTAAAACAAGTCTCACCATTATGGAAGAAATTCCCAGTGGCCAAACATTTTAATTCCAATTCCCATTCCAACATGTCAGCCAGCCCATGTCCTCCTCTTGTTCCACAATGAGGCCACCCTCAGTGTGGAGAGGTAACACCTTATATTCCATCTGAATAACCTTCAACCTGGTAGCGTGAACATCCATTTCTCCTTCCGGTAATTTTTTCCCTCCCCTCTTCACCTACTTCACCTACTCTGGCCTCTTACTTCTCACCTGCATAGTACCTCCATCTGGATCCACTCCTCCTTCCCTTTCTCCTTTGGACCTTCTTCTCCAGCTCTCTACCTTTCCTACCCACCCAACTTTGCCTATTACATTCCAGCTGAACTCCTTTCCCCTCCCCCACCTTTTATTCTGGCAGCTTCCCCTGTCCTTTCCATTCCTGAACAGGGGTCTCAGCCTGAAATGTCAACTGTTTGTTTATTTCCATAGATGCTGCCTGACCTGTTGAATTCCTCCAGCATTTTGTGTGTGTTGCCTTGGATTTCCAGCATCTGCAAAGTTTCTCATGTTTCTTATTTTTTAATGTTAGCCAAAGTTTACTAATGATTCAATTAAACCTTCAAAACCACCCTACATACATCTCTATTAAAACTATCATTCTAGTATCTAATATGGAGCACTTCCAGAGAAAGGAACATTCTCAACCTTCCATGCACTTAAACTAGTTTAATCCTCAAAATAGACATATCACAGACCTGCATGAGAGAAATTAGGAAGCACTTGATAGCACAAGGATCAAGTGCTTTAGTAGCACTCTACAAACAAAACAAAGAATTTGGAGTAAAGTTTGAGAAGAGTTATAAAGCAAATAATGAAATGTATTCTTCGCAAAGTTTACCAATTTCAGAGTTTCAATACTCTATTTTCACATTGTGAGAATCTACAGCAGAACCATGGAAACAAAATACTAGATTCATGCTTTTCAAGGAAAGTTACATAATGTCAAAACTGACAATCTCCCTATGAATTCCTTTGAGAGTCAACTGTGCTAATCTTCTCCATAATAGATCTGTACAGCTCACTTTTATAGGAAATGTCTCACACAATCATATTACCTGGGGATGATACAAAAGTATTCTCTTGATATTTGGATGTCTTGTGCAAGTAATGTTCTAATCTCTCAAAAACCAGATTAAGTTGACATGAGCCACCTGAGTTCCTTTTATCAAGTATTTTACCTCTAAATGAAGGCAAGATAAGTCACTTTACAGTCACTTCAATCAAGATAATATGATGAACTAAAACAGAAAAGGCACAGTCCCAAACTGCTTTGATGAGAGCTCTTATTTAATAATTTCAATCTGTCTTCTGTCCTTCAGACCTAGGGACTTCTGCTAATGGCTTATTCCATGTCTGTTTCCCTATCCAAAACTTTATTCACACATTAACTTTTACTGATCCTGCCAAACCCACTTACTCCCTCCTAAGAGCAGAGCCCTCAAGCTTTGCAGTGCCCCCTATTGAATCCAGATATATCAGTCCATCACCAGTATATTTTTCATTTTTCAACCCAGATTCTATTTAGGACATTTACTTGGAAGTTGGCAGTCACTGTGGCTCCTCCATTAAGTTGCCCTCCTCAATAGTATCTAAAGTTGGATAATTATTATTGAGGGGAATGGCCACAGATGATCCTGCACTGGCTGCACATTACACCTCCTTCTCCTAATAGTCACCCAGTTGTGTCTCTCCTGCAATCTAGGGATGACTACCTCCCCATAGCTCCTGTCTACCACCTTATCAAACTGAAGCTCCAGTTCCTTAATACGCGAAAAAATTCACAATGTGGTTACATCATATCTAATCCTCATCTATGTCACATCCACTTAATCTGTCCACCAAGCAAATAAACAGTCAATTCCTTACATTTCTGCTATTTTTCAATAGCTGCCTATGATATTTTTCCTATCCATATTTCCAATCCTCCAACAGCTAAGAAGGTTTAAGAGGGCAGTGTGGTAGATGTGGTCTTCAGTAAGACTTTTAATAAATTTCCATGTGGTAGACTCCCTCAGAAGGTAAGTTTGCATGGGAAAGCTGCCTAATTAGATAGATGCATTTTATTTGTAGTTCTTCAAAACATTGTGATTTTGATTCTAACTTCCTTCTTTGTCTTCTGAATTTCTTTTTCTGACTACCAAGGCTTGTGTTTTCTCACTTGTCTGATTGACCCGTAAGCATGTTAGATTATTCAGATTTATTAAGTATTTGTAAAATAATACATCTTTTAAAATTACAATTCAGGAATACAAGAATTGCTGTATTTCACATTATTTTAAACTGCAACCCCAGTAACACATAACTCATCCACTTTTGTCGGTAAGAGATTGTTGTCCACATTTTATTCCTCCTTTCTAACATTCACTTTTTCCCCTTTGTCTTTATGCATCCAATGCTAATCAGTGTGCTTTTTTCTTTAAAAACAACCATAATGCTTTTATTTTATGGACTATTGCATAGTCTTCAACTTATATTCTACTGTCATTCTACATCATAAGCAATATGGTCTGTTCCGATTCCCTTAAATCTATTGTCTTGATTTTATTTTTTCACATGTTTGCATCCTTCTCTATACCGTGCATATACACTGTGGTCACTCTTATTAGCTCAATTGTGCCCATTTACAGTAAATTTACTATTAGAGCTCCAATAAAACATTATCGATTTTGGCTTAAGATTTCATTAAATAATAGATTAGCAAATTTATTCTTGTGATACGTATATGTTAAATTTTATTAACCTGTTTTTCCAGCCAAAACTCCGTTATTTAGCAAGGAAGCTAAGGTTTGTCTCTTAGTAGTGAGCAATCCAAGCACATGGAGTGTTTATCAAAATAAACAAAACATCATTACTGGACTTCACATAAATTTCTTACCAACATAAATGAGCATCAACTATTCTACTGTATAAAATGAAGTACCAAAGAATGCAAGTCAGAATTTTTGCATGCTACTGGGGCATAGTTTAAATAATGTAAAATACAGTAATTCTTATATTTCCAAATACTTGTAATTTTTTTTTTAAAGGTGTTATTTTGCAAATACTCTGTAAATCTGAATAATCCAACATGCTCAGTGCTTTGATAATGCTGCACTGGCAGATTTCCAGTATAGAGGATGGTCATTACCTTCCATACTTTGATATTTTTTTTATTCTTTAGTTATTATTATATTAAGTATTCCAGCGAAGCAAGAAAAAAGAACTAGAAGTGAGCATAGGAACAGGGTCCCAGCAAGTTAAAAAAGATCTCAGGAAACATCTGCAGGCAAGTCAGATGCTGAATCACTGAAATTCCTAAACAGTTCGAAAATGGATTAGAGGTTCACTGCAGTACACTTAAAACATATAAACAAATTTAAATATTAGGTTAAATTTTTGAAATAATAAATTTTTAAAAGAACTCAAGCCTGATCATGCAACTTACATTATTTCACTTGTTTCATAAACAACCTACTGAAAAATTAAGAATAAGTTCTTAGGTTGTAATATACGAGGCACACAGCACTATATTGTACTGCTTAATATACTCACCAAGTCGAAGACATTGCCTTAATATTCCTCCAGAAGACATGTTCTTTTCAGCCTCTATTTCAGTGAAGCTAAGGGAGCTGGCAAAAATCAGCACATCAACAAGACCTATTAGCCTCTGAAGAAAGGTCACAGAGGCTTCGAATGAAAGACCTTGAGTCGGTTCTATGTTTTCCAGTTCATGCTGTGGAGGTTTTATTTTAAATCATTACAAATGAATATGAATTAATGACATTTCTTACATCACTAACCACACAAAATTATTCAAACTGAACATCATCCACACACCAAACAGGAACATCTCCAAAAGGCAAGCCTCATACACTGTCCATAATTTGTTTTAAAGTGATTTTTACAATATAGCATATGCATTCTAATGCTGATATTGCAATTAACTTTTTTGTTTATACTAATTTACATACTCAATTTTCCAACATAGAGATTTCTGTTAGCTTGTTGTAGGATTTCAGAAATATTTACATCTACTCTTTTTAAACCCCTAGGATAAAATTTAAAGGAAGACATCCGGTCCTTTGGACTCATTACTCTTTAAGGTATTAATATTCATTCCATTATTCTTACTGCCAGTATTTGATTAATTTCAACAAGTTTCTATCCCTTATTCAATGAAATACCCACCACACTAATCTTCTAATGCAAGTTCTATTGCAAAGTAATCTCTCAACATTCTCCATTTCATTTACAATTATTGCTATACCCATTCAAGTCTTTGCCAACCTGTATTTACATTTTTAAAATTTGTACTCTGATAACTTTGTATTGTTCTTTGTCTCTCTCCCAAGATATCATAACCAGTACTTGTTCTTACTTCTTCACATGCCCTACCACTTAGTTTTATACCACTTGTCATACTTCTTATTCATTCATGATTGTTTGAAAAATCTAAGTCTTTCTTCTTAGTATCATAAACGGATTCTACCCCATTACATTCCTTATCCTGGATAACTCACTGAGTTGCAGCTTATCAAAGTCAGTCTTTGTTTCATTAGATAGAAATCAACCTTCTTTAAATGTAAAATCATAATATCTGTTTAACATTCCTTCCTTTCAACTATAACATTGAATTCAATCATGTTACATCTGCCCTGTTAACTCAAACTGACTTATTACAAATTTTGACATGGTCTGCCATCATGCCCCTACACATATCGGAAGCAACACATACAAAATGCTGGAGGAACTCAGTGAGTCAGATAGCATTTATGGAAAAGAACAGACATTTTGGACCAAGATTCTTCATCAGGACAGAGTACGGTTTACTCTTTTCCATCGATATTGCCTGACCTGCATTTTGTACATGCTGTTTTGGATTTCCAACACATTCCGCAGATTTTCTCATTTGTACCCCAACACATACCATTGGCTCAATAGCATATTGTTGCTTTAATCTACTCCATACACAATATAATTTGTCTCCATCTTTCTGATGCAAGCTTGTCTGACCCCTTCTTTTATAAAAGTTAAAATACCCCATTACCATCTACTGCCTTTTTTTTAATCTGGTTATCGTGTATTTTGGCCTCCCAATAGCAATAAATCTGTCACTTATTCCCCCACCCACACATACATTTCATTGCCTACTTCTCCATTGTTAAATTCTCGCACAGAAGTGACAATCCAAAATCCTAATAACATTTTCCTTGAAAGTTTCCCAACATTTACCATATTCCTTATATTAATGCATGATTTATCACTCCCTCATCCTGTTAACCGAGCAGTCATATCAGAAAAATGGCAACCACAGCCTATCCTTCAAGTTAAGCAATTCATTTGTCTTATTCTCTATATTTGGCATTTGTATGAAACATGCCTTAATCTGCCCTTCATGCTCTAATGTTCTACATTTCTTTCAAATGTTCTCTCAAATGAACAATTACTCATGTTCAGCTTATCCTTCAATGAAAAACTTGCACAATTTTGAGTATGGCTGCTCCACCACAAGTTCATAACAGATGGCCATAAATTATCATTATTTTAATTTTGAATGACTCCCACTTGTCAAATGTAGATCTATCCACAAGTAGCTGCTTGTAGTCTACTTTTGCAAGGTCCTATCTTGCAACATTGAAATCAGCCTTCCTTCAAGTCAGCATTTTATTTCCTTGGCCATCCTTACTCATTTCAAAAATTACCTTAAAACTTGCAAAGTTATGCTCAGTAACTCAAGATGCTCTCCCACTGACATTTCTACCACTGGTCCAGCTACATACCCAGTACCACAGACTAGACCCAGGACTGTCCATTCTGGGCAGTTATTCAAGTACTAGACTAAAATATTCTCCAGAATGCACTTTAAAAATATGTCACCTTTTGGACTAAATGGTCCAGTTAATCTTGGTAAAATTGAAATTGTCTACTAATCTTGCTGTGATTTATTTGTCTTTTTGATCTCCTTCTGGTTGTTAGAAGCCCTGTACCATACTGCAAGCAAAGTGATCACCCCAACTTCTACTCCTAAGCTTGACCCATGTGGCCACATTTAAGAGCCTTTTTGAATATGCTCCTCTTTACTATCATAATGGACTCCTTAACAATACTGTATTGCAGCTTCCTCTTCTGCATCAAACCCCCATTCCACCTTAAGTCTCTATACCCTGGAATGTTGCATTCATAGTCTGCCTATACTTCTCATTGCCTCAGTAAAGCAGCCAGCACAATTAACAACCCCACCCACCCCAGCATTCTCTTGTCTCTCCTCTCCCATTGAGCAAAAGATACAAAATCCTGAAAGCACGTGCCACCAAGCTGAAGGACAGCATCTACCCTACTGTTGCCAGACTCTTGAATGGACTTCTTGTATGATAAGATGGCCCCTTGGCCTCACCATCTACTTTGCTATGATCTTAAACTTTACCGTTACCTGCACTGCATTTTTTCAGTAGCTCTTACACTTGATTCTGCATTATTATTTTACTGTGCTCTAGCTCAATACACTATGTAATGAGTTGACCTTTATGAACAGCATGTAGGACAAGCTTTGCACTGTACCTTGGTACATGTGACGATATTAAACCAAAAGGTTTACCCTTCATTCAAGATTGATTCTGTGAAAGCTACAATATCAAATTGTCATTTGGCCACTTTCTTGGCCAGTCTCTAATTGTTAGTGAGCTATTTTCATGCTACATCTCTCTCTTCCTGGCATAGTTATCTTTAGCCCAATTACTTTTTACTGTACTTCTTCCCTTTTTTTGCACTTTAAATTTCTTGCCACTGATACCCAATCACTCCATCTTATTTAGCTTAAAGCTCTTCATGCCTCCCAAATTAATTATTTTGCTAGAATTCTGTTCTTGGCATGATTCAAGTGAAGTCCATCCCAAAGGATCAGCTCCCTCTTTCCCTTGGATTTATTCCAGCACCACAAACAGAATTCCACTTCCATACTAATAATTAACCCAAGCATTCAACAGCCTAATTTGCCTATGGCTCGGGTTATGACACAGATGATTACCTTGGTGGATCAGCTTTTTAAAATTAGTCCCTGGCTAGTCTTGTTCTCTCAATAAAATCATGGTGCACACTGATAACTGGAACCTTCTTTCCCCAACCCACGTTGCTCTCCAGCACAGGGACATGTCACTTACCCTGGCAAGAGATAGGCAACATAGCCTTTGTGTCTAATATTGGTGATTGTATCCCCCAATTATATTATCTGTTGACTGCTTGCAACTACAACCACATTTTAAGCTTCCTCCCACCCTTCTGCTTGAGTGATTGTTCCCACTTAAGGTTTGCAAGAGCCATGAATCTGCTGGACATGTGCAGGGGCTGCAGAACTGATGCTTTCATAATAGTGTCCTGGACCCACATACCTAACTCACTTCCTGTCATATTCACTTATCCTTGACCTGACAGATCAATTCCATCCTCTTTATTCTGTGGGGCACAATATCTCCCAGAGTAAATGGACTAAATAACTTTCATGCTTTACAATCTCTCCATATCTACATCTTATACTCCAGCACCTGCATTCTTTGAGCTGCAATATGGTTGCCTTGGACAAAAAATATTCACAAGCTCCCATTTATAATGAAAGTAACACATCTCCTGTCTTTCCTCACCCCCCCCCACCCCCATTCTATTTAATGAATAAGTTTAGTGTTAATCAATTTGTTTAACCCACTCAACTTTAAGTAAATGGTTTGGTTGTTAGTAGTACTACTCTGAGTTAACTTAGTGTACTATCACTATTATCAAGCAGTAATGCAACACTGCTGATTTATCTTGTAGCTTTCAAACCACTGCTGGTCCCACTGTAATGCATTCTTAGTGACCACTCTCATGAACAGCACGTCCTACAGCCAATCCAACAAGCCCCACTGCTCAACTCATGTGACCAATTAACCGACTAAGCCATATGTCTTTGGAATTTGAAAGGAAACCAAAGCATCTAGGAAACCCACCCGGTCACAGGGGAACATACAAACTCCTTACCAACAGTTGCAGGAATCGAGCCCAGGTTGTCGGCACTGTAAAACTTTACACTAACCACTACACTACTGTGCTACAGGCCTCCAAATAGTAGAGGTATTAGAAGTACAAATGATAATGAGGTATTTTAATTTACAAATAAACTAGCCAAAACAAATTAGTAATAATACCATGGAGGATAAATTTGTGGAATGTGTGAAGGTGTTTTTTTTTTAAACTTGAGGAGCCAGCTAGAGAACAGGTAATCCTGAATTGGGTACCATTAATCTCGCTGTGTAGGGTCTGTAGGGAAGATTGGCCAAAACATGATAGAATTCTACATTATGATTCAAAGTAAAAATGTTTGATTTGAAAATACAGTATTAAACTTAAATTAATGGGAAGTACTAACACAAGAAAGATTGAGTTGACTATGATAGTTGGAACAGAACCACTGAAATGCACTACAATTGATTGAAATTGCTAACATTTATGGAACAGATTTAAGAACTACAAGAGCTTTACCTTCCTCTCTGCAACAGTAATGCAAAAAGAAAACTGAAGCAACTATGATTTATGAATCATAGTTAGTTAAGAATCCAAAGATGAGGCATATATTGTGCCAAAAAAGAGCTTAGAAATGCACAAAAGTTTGTTAAAAAGAGAAAAGTTGAATAAGGGTAAATTAGAGTAGAGGATTACAACATCTTCTACAGGTACATAAAAAGATTTGAAAAGAGATCCTTTACAGTCAGAAAGTGGATAATTTATAAAAGGGAAGGGAAAAAAACAAGACAAGACATTCCTTGCTTTCTGTTCTCATGGAAGATAACACAAAAGGCATCCCAGAAATGCTTGGGAAACAAAAGGTTAATAGAAAGAAGAAATTAAAGCAAAATAGTATTAGTTGAAAAACAATACGGGGAAAATTTAATGGCACTCAAAGCAAAACTTGAGGTAACTGCGGCAACTACTGATACAATGGTTGTCATCTCCCCAAATTTTATAGATTATTGAACAATTCTTGCAGAATGCAAGGTGGCAATGTAACCCACTATCTAGAATAAAAAGGGTAGGGGATAAAAACAAGTGAGGCACAGACCAGTTAGCCATCAGTAGGAAAATGCTAGCTTATTATGAAGAACGTGATAATAAGAGATGGCAATTGCACCAACTTTAAACAACATCAACTTAGATTTGTTACAGGGAAATCACATCTTACAAACATACTGACTGTTATTTTTAAGGATGCAGCTGGTAAAATAAGAGGCGAACCAATAGATGGTATTATTTGCATTTTCAAAACTTGGGATAATAAAAGACCTGGATCAAAAATTGGCTGCTAGTCGATGAACATAAAAGAATGAATAAATAGGATCTTCTCAGAATAGTAACCAGATACTAGTGGGGACATTTAGAGGAGTCAATGCTTGGGTGCTGGCTATACACAAATTAGGAACGTTGCAGCGTTGTTTCCTTCTCTGACGTACTGTATAGCTGTGTAATCATTGTAATCAATAAGTTGTTCAGTATAAGTAATTTAAATACAAATCTTTGTCTTAAATACTTTGATTCTAGCAGAAATACAATATTAGTGCACAAGTCTTCACAATAATATTTAGCTTTTTTTTTACAATGTGTATTTTACTTCAAATACTCAAATGTATCAAATCATTGGCAGAGGCCATTGGCCCAATGAGATTTTTTCCAAACACTAATTTAGAAAAAGCTGTCAAGCTACAAAATTTGCATCAACCGATCAAATAAGAAAGCATCACAGTTAGTACAAAGCCATTACTATGTATATCACTGAATATAAAAATAATGTCCTTTCATTTTAAGAAGCAAAGAGAGAATCACTTATTAACAAAATATTTCATACTCACTGTAGTAGATGTAGCTGCAGAAAGAAGTGGGAGGATCCCACCACAAGACATGATGATATTATCTACCACTTGAGAGACAAGATGAATGGTGTTGTGGACAAAAATGACATTTTCACTGCTGTTAACAAAATCCATCACCGTTTTTGTGCTATGGCTTTTCAAAGGGGGAAGAAAAAAGCATGGAATTACAACTTTTCTCAGTTCAATCAGATCCTCTACATGCATACAAAAATATTCACTATTAAACCAATATGAAATAAATTGCTAACGTAAAAAATATATTCAGCAACATTAAACAGTGCTAAGGTTTAACAAATTGGGTTGGGGAATAATATGCTTAACTAACCTTCTCCACATCTGAACATCTGTTTCTATAGAGAACAGCAAGTCATTTAGCAAACGTTGGTGCATTGCAGACCACTTAAATTCTGGTATACGAAACATGGTGGTGCGTGCTGAAGGATTAGACCCTCTGTTCTGTCCATCAGACACAAGACCTTGCTGATTTACAAGCTCCGATTGTGATATCTGGAAGAAATGCAGAAAGAATGGTTTAAAATCCCTGTGAAAAAGTTTGCAGCAGCATTTAATGTTTCTTGTTAAATGAGGACAGAATATAAAATATTAGAATTTTCGGAAATGAGATATGCGCAAAATTTCTTGAAACTTGGGCTATACTTTTAAATTCAGTGCCCTAACAAAAAATAATCAAATTTTTAAACGGTTTAATCAACTTAGCATGCTTTAAATTGTGCACCCTTATGCTTCACCTAAATTTTCCTTTTCTCACAACCTGGAATTCTTCAGCCATTCCATTTCCAACAGCTCCCCATTTAAGTGGAGATGTAACTTCTCCCTTCTAATCGTCTAAAGCAACAAATACTCCATCAAGG
The DNA here is from genome assembly GCF_030144855.1 of Hypanus sabinus. NCBI lineage: Eukaryota > Metazoa > Chordata > Chondrichthyes > Myliobatiformes > Dasyatidae > Hypanus > Hypanus sabinus. The sequence continues at coordinate 121,326,396 of NC_082708.1, forward strand.
TACAGTTGTACTTCCTTCAATTTACCTTACTATATCCTTAAACTGAATACCACTGATTGAACTGCAATTTGCTGAATACCACTGTTCAATCCAAAAGATATGACCTACACATTTACCTGCCAAGTCAATTTTCTGAATGCACCTTATGCTTATAAAACTTCTAAGACTACTTGAGCATCAGCTAAGCTTCTTACATTTCAAATATGGAATTTACAAACTCAAAATTTGATTTCAAGATGTCAGACCAGAATTACTGTTCCTAATTTTTAAAAAAACATTGGAAACTGATATGGTCTTACTGCTTCAGTTTATTTTTCCATACCCAATGTTTCTTTATCTTTGCAATTACCATCCCATAACTACTCATTATCCATTATACTAGATCACTTATTCTTCCCTTCTTCTGCCCCTTCCTAACACCCACGATCAATTTTTCTTCCTTTATGGGCTTCTTAAAAGTTGGAACACCTCCAAGTTCTTATAGTTTTGATTCCAAATAAACATCTTGAAGCTAACATCTCTACATAATTGCAGCTTGTTTCTGCTCATTACAGCTTTGTATGTTTGCAGATGACATCAAACTTCAACCATCAGTGCAAACCTTTTAACAATTGGAATTTTTTTAGTCTACAATATTGTTGGAAATATGATTCAAACCTGTAATACAATTAACAAATGTCCTTACAATCTAAAAAACAGACCATCAAAAAAATTGATAGTTGTGGCAAAAGAATAAAATCGCAATAACCTGCTGATATTTAATGGGAACAGAGATGTTCCCACTCTCTTCACTTCCTACCAAATGCCACAAAATTCTAACATACTGTGCTCTGTCTGTAATAGATAATGCAAAAGAATAGAAAAATTGATCAATCTGTTTGGCCAATTTCAACCCACTGCAATTTGTAAATACTATAATTACCAATTCATTTTCACTTTCTACTAACATGACACCAAACTTTTGGCTTAAAATCACACAGCTTTGAAACTTGCCAATAGCATTTTCATTTTAAATCATATTCAGTACTATTCCTGCAGCATCAATTCAAGTCATTATCTAGAGATCAGTAATTTTCCATGGCTTTAAACCACGGTAAAAAATAATGCAAATCCATTAAAAAGATGAATTATGGATATAATTTTTTATCAAAGTACAGAACATTGCAAGGCAAAGCCACCTTAAACAAAACCAAGATTTCCTCATGCTAATACCCATCAAGGAAAATGTAATTTTTTTCCCCAACAGCAAGGTCACACTTTATTTATTATTAAGAAAAAAGGTCATTACCTGAGTTGGCAGCTTTGGTGCATCTGCAGAAACTTGATTTATACTTGATCGAAGCTCCAATCTCTCAGTATCAGTTGCAACATTGGATACATCCAATCTAGCCATTTCCTTTCCAGTAGGCACTCTTAATTCTCTTGTTTTTGGACTAGTTATTCCAACAATTTCATCCATGCCGTCAGAGTTATGAGTGCTATTTACAACAGTGTGACTGCTTGCTTGATTTAATGAATATGCACCCAATTCTGTTTCCAATTTTGCCATCTCTTGGCTCTCTTTAATCATCTCTTCCTGTGGTACAGTTTCACAGTGACTTGAAATTGCTTCCAAATGGCTTGCATCACCTTTGGATGCAGAAGTCAAAGTGCTGCCATCTAGTTCTTGAGAAGCAACCTGAAGTTCTTGGGCACTGTCCTCTTCATTATTATCTAAAGTGCTTTCATGCTGCTTATTGCTTGAAGATTCTACCTCATCAGCTATTGAATCACATGGGTCTACTGCAAGATTCCTTTCTTTTTCATTTTCAGTATGTCCTGTTGCCATTTTCTCTTCAATTGATTCAGAAGGAGTTAAAGTAATTTCCTCAAAAGCTTGTATTGTACCAGTTGAGGTAGTTGAATACTCTTTATCTTCCTCACACACTTCAGATGCTTCTGTCTTCTCCATTTTGGAACTTCCTGAAGTGTCTAGTTTATTTGACATCTGATCTACTTCTGTTGCACATTTTTCTGTATCAGTACTGTGAGATGGTACAGTTGCTGTTTCTGTTTTGACTAGCTGTGCCAAATTTACTGCCTGTATCTCTGTACTTAAAATCCCAATCTCCTGGTCATTTTCAGGTTGCAATTCAAGTTTGCAATCTTCTATTTTTCCCAGTTGCATACCAACATTCTCAGAATATGTTATATGCTTTCTCTCAAAATCATCTTTCTTTACAGAGACTACTTGCGCACTGCTAATCTCAGAAATAGTACGAATGCTTGAAACTTGCTTTGTATTCTCATCTCGGCTTTGGTATTCTTCATACATTTTGGCCATGTTCTCCTTGTGTATTTCATAAGTGACCTTAAAAAATCAAAAAAGAAAAACAAAAACATTTTTAAAATTAGCTGAACTAACAAAACATAATTCTGTAATGAAATATCCAAATTTGGCAAGCACAAATCAGATTATTTTGAATTAAAAATAGACGCATTTCAGAAGCACAGAGTCCTTCAAATACATTTTCATACAACTATGTGGTCACGTTAATCCAGATGTTGCATATTTTTCCTGATCAGATTTCAACCTGGAGTTAAGTTTTATAGTTTGACATGAGGATTTAAGAGTCATTAGTAGTCCATATAAAGTTGCAGTTTCAACTGGTAGGACACAAAACTTCAAAGATATGACATGACGATTATAATTTGAGGGCAAGAGTAGGCAACTCATCTCTACAGTTGTTGTTTTAATGTTCCACTGGATCATGATTCATCTACTCTTCAATTCTGTTTATACCATTTCCCTTGGTATATAAAAAAAGATGAAAATTTGTGATGAAAACTTAAGCAAACAAAGTGATAATGAGAGGTTAAGTGGATAGTCAAAGATCTGGCATATGGACTATACTCTGGGAAAATTTTGAATTGGGCTATTTTAGCAAGAGCAATTTTAAAAAGTATTCTCTAAATAGTGAGAGATTGCATTATTCTGACAGGCAGAGGGATGAGTGCCCTAGCAGACTTATCAAAACATCAATATATAATTGTTGCAAACAATTAGGAAAGCAAACACTATTTATTCCTATAGGAATTAAATACAAAATTAAGGAAATTATACTTGAGATAAAAAGTAATGTACAATATTGGTCTTATTTATGGAAGCAATTAATACATTGGAAGCAGTTCTGTTTTATTAGACTAATATATGGAATGAGGGCGTTGCCTGGAACTAGGTTTCAGTGTTTTAAGCTAGGTCCCTATTTAAAATAGGGTGTGACAAAATAATTTCTCAGAGGATTGGTCATCTTCGGAACTCCCTACCTCAAAGAGTGATGCATATCTTTAAGCCAGAGAGATTGGGCATCAACATCTCAGAAGATCCATTCTCGGCCCACCGTATTGATACAATCATGATGAAGGCATGACTACAGTTATACTTAATTAGGAGTTGACTAGATTTGGTAGGTCACCCAAGTCTAGCAAATTTCTACAGATGCACCCATACTGCCAACATTCTCAATAATGAAGGTATTTCATAGAACCACCCATAGGAAGGACAAGAAACAGCAAGCGAAATTTCAATAAGTAGCCCAACGTACATAATTGAAAAAATAATAATAGCTTAAATAGAGAATTTTACAATCAGCAGCATTAGGAAAAGATCTGCAAGTGACTCCATGTTTAAAAATGTAGAATATAGAAGGAAAATCAAGGCCCATCTGCAAAAACACACCAGAACCTACAGAGAAAATAATATTAAGTGCACACACTTGAACAATTTTTTATAATGTGGATCTACTGCAGAAAGAGCACCTGAATTATTGGGTTTATAATACTGTCAGCCCTCCTTATCCGCAGATTCTGCATGCACAGATTTAACCAACCACGGATCGGGAAAACCCAGAAGTTCTCTCTCCAGCACTCGTTGTTTGAGCATGTACAGACTATTTTTTTCTTGTCATTATTCCCCAAGCAATACAGTATAACAACTATTTACATAGCATTAACATTGTATTAGGTATTATAAGTAGTCTAGAAATGACTTAAAAGTACAGGCAGTCCCCAGGTAATGAACGAGATCCATTCCTGAGTCCATTTTTAAGTTGGATTTGAAGTCGGAACAGGTACATCCGGTATTATTTAGCATCAGTTAATCAAACGTTTTTCTTAGTAAGTAGTACATATTTTACCTTTCTATGTATATAAAACACTTGAGAAATATATGTATTTCAATAATTAAACCATTGCATTGCTTAGTAATAATTGTAGCTTTCATCAGGGCAGGGACTTTCACATGCTCCATTAAAATTGTTCCAATCGTTGACCGTCTGTAGCCTAACGCTTTTCCAATGACTGATGGCATTTCACCTCTTTCCGATCACTTTATCACTTCCATCTTATTTTCAATCGTGATCATGATTATTTTCGTGAACAGAAACACCACGGATTCAGAGATGCACCGGGTCCTAATGTCCACCGCACTGAACATGTTAAATAAAGTCCAGGGTTCCGCTGGGTCCTAAAGACCACCGCACTAAGTCAGGTTAAATAAGGGACTTGAGGGTCCGCATTTTTTGGCATCCGCAGGGGATTTCAGAACCAATCCCCCATGGATAAGGAGGGTCGACTGTATATACAACATTAATGACTATTTAAAGAATGGTGTTTTCAACTAAGTAGTTCTTCTCTGTCTTATCGCCCAAACGGATGAAGCCAGTACCTGCACCTAGGTGCCTGCACCTAAAAGTAATCTTCCAAGATACTATATGCAGATTTAGAAGATATGTCATTCCATCATCAGTGCCAAACCTAAATACTGGAACTAAACAGACACTAGTAGCTCTACCACAAGAAGTGATCTAATGTGCAGTTCAATACCACCTTCAAAAGACTGTTAGTGATCACCAAACAATAATCATTCAGAAAATGCAATCTGCAAGGAAAAATAATGTGATTATGGTTTGAAAACAAGGACACCAACATTTTAAAATGTTAAATGTACATTTAAGAATATGTAATTTTCAACAGCCAAATCACTGCCATTTAACTTGAGTTTTCAATCTCTCTTGCAAAAGCCTCAGACTGTTACTTTAAAAAAAAGTAGCAAACAGGGTGATTAAAACAATACTTTTTAAAAAGCATGTCAATGGCTGGTTTAGACTTCTATTTCTTCACTATTACAGTATAAAAATTACAACATTACATACATAAAGAAAACAAATATGACCACGGCAAAAGCAGAGTATCCACTGCAAGGACACTGGGCCTTATTAAAAAAATAAAACATATGTGTACAAGTTACCTTCCAATACCAAGCGAGTCTACAGAATAAAAATTTAACTAGTTTGAATTAACTTTTTTCCTAGCCAGTTAGTAATAAAAAAGATATTAATTAATTATAATCAGATACCATTCTAAATTACTTAACTAGATAAGGAGTCATTAATCTTCCCCTAACCATTGACTATAAATTCATAGCTTTCTGCATAGCACAGTTATGTGAATGTACAGGCAAATTAAATCACATGCTAAGAATGAGAAATTTTTGGTGCTTTATTAGCCTTAATACTTAAGGTAATTTGATGAACATTTATTAAATAGAAAGTAATTTTAAGACTTTCTTCAAAACATCACATTGTAGCGGTGTGCTACAAACAGCGCTAAAATTACGACACGGAGTCGGTAACTGCAGTCGAAGGAAAAACTTTATTCGAAAACTTCAGCCTCACTTTTAAGCCTCTGTCAACCGGCCCCCCATGGCGAAGAGGCTCCAAAGCTCTGTGCTCGCAAACCCCCGTAGGCTATCTAATTGTGAGTCGGTTCGCATACGCTAGGAAATGAGCCGCCACATAACCCCCCCCCAGAACCGGCGATACACCCCCCAATGTCCACAGCCTGGGCCAGAACCTGCTTGGGAGGTCGGCCTCTGCGCCGAGGCGCCGGAAACTCGGCCGGTTGCGCCAGGTCCACATGGGCCGGCTTGAGGCGGTCCACCGTGAAAACCTCCTCCTTCCCCCCAACGTCCAGCACGAACGTGGACCCGTTGTTCCGGAGCACCGTAAACGGCCCCTCGTATGGCCGCTGCAGCGGTGGCCGATGCCCGCCCCTTCGTACAAACACAAACTTACAGTTCCGTAGGTCTTTGGGTACGCAGGTCGGGTGCCGCCCATGCTGTGAAGTGGGTATGGGGGCCAGGTTACCCAGCTTCTCGCGAAGTCTGCCCAGGACTGCAGCGGGTTCTTCCTCTTGTCCCCTCGGGGCTGGTAGGAACTCCCCGGGGACGGCCAGGGGCGCGCCGTATACCAACTCGGCCGACGAGGCGTGCAGGTCGTCCTTGGGCGCTGTGCGGATGCCGAGAAGGACCCAGGGAAGCTCGTCCGCCCAGTTGGCTCCTCGCAGACGGGCCATGAGGGCCGACTTCAGGTGACGGTGGAAACGCTCCACTAGCCCGTTCGACTGTGGGTGGTAGGCAGTGGTGTGGTGCAGCTGAGTCCCCAAAAGGCTGGCCATAGCTGACCACAGGCTGGAGGTGAACTGGGCGCCTCTGTCGGAGGTAATGTGGGCTGGTACACCAAAGCGGGATATCCAGGTGGCGAGCAGGGCTCGGGCGCAAGATTCGGAGGTGGTGTCGGTGAGCGGGACCGCCTCTGGCCATCTTGTGAACCGGTCCACGATAGTCAGGAGGTAACGCGCTCCGCGCGACACTGGCAGGGGGCCCACGATATCCACATGAATGTGGTCGAAACGCCGGTGGGTGGGATGGAACTGCTGCGGTGGGGCTTTGGTGTGCCGCTGAACCTTGGCCGTCTGGCAGTGCATGCACGTCCTGGCCCATTCACTGACCTGTTTGCGGAGTCCGTGCCAAACGAACCTGCTGGAAACCATCCGGACAGTTGTCCGGATGGAGGGATGCGCCAAGTTATGAATGGAGTCGAAAACACGTCGCCGCCAGGCTGCGGGGACGACCGGACGGGGCTGGTTGGTGGCGACGTCACAGAGTAGGGTCCTCTCACCTGGGCCCACGGGGAGGTCCTGGAGCTGCAAACCAGAGACTGCAGTCCTGTAACTCGGAATCTCCTCATCTACCTGCTGTGCCTCTGCCAGTGCCTCAAAGTCTACCCCTTGGGAAAGGGCATGAACGGTAGGGCGAGAGAGCGCATCCGCCACGACATTGTCCTTACCCGAGACGTGCCGGACATCCGTTGTGTATTCAGAGATGTAGGACAGGTGGCGTTGCTGGCGGGATGACCAGGGGTCGGATGCTTTCGTAAACGCAAAGGTAAGCGGTTTGTGGTCCGTGAACGCGGTGAAGGGCCGACCTTCTAGGAAGTACCTGAAATGCCGGATTGCCAGGTAGAGCGCCAACAGTTCCCGGTCAAAAGCACTGTACTTGAGCTCGGGTGGCCGCAGGTGTTTGCTGAAAAACGCCAGGGGTTGCCAGCGACCTGCGATGAGCTGCTCCAGCACCCCACCGACTGCCGTGTTTGATGCGTCCACTGTGAGGGCGGTAGGGGTGTCCATTCTGGGATGTACTAGCATTGCGGCGTCAGCCAAAGCTTCCTTCGTTTGAACGAAAGCGGCGGCGGACTCCTCGTCCCAGGTAATGTCCTTGCTCGGACCCGACATCAGGGCGAACAGGGGGCGCATGATCCGGGCAGCTGAAGGGAGGAAGCGGCGGTAGAAATTGACCATACCTACGAATTCCTGAAGGCCTTTGACCGTGGTGGGTCGGGGGAAGTGGCGGACCGCATCTACCTTAGCGGGCAGAGGGGTTGCCCCGTCTTTAGTAATCCTGTGGCCCAGGAAGTCAATGGTATCAAGTCCGAACTGGCATTTGGCAGGGTTAATTGTAAGACCGTACTCACTCAGTCGGGCGCAGAGTTGACGGAGGTGGGACAGATGCTCCTGACGACTGCCGCTGGCTATGAGGATGTCATCCAAATAGATGAACGCGAAGTCCAGGTCCCGTCCCACCGCGTCCATTAACCGCTGGAACGTCTGTGCGGCATTCTTCAGGCCGAACGGCATGCGGAGGAACTCGAAGAGGCCAAACGGGGTGATGAGAGCCGTCTTGGGGACGTCGTCAGGATGCATCGGGATTTGATGGTACCCTCGGACAAGGTCGACCTTGGAGAAGATCCGGGCGCCGTGCAGGTTTGCCGCAAAGTCCTGAATGTGCGGCACAGGGTAGCGGTCCGGTGTGGTAGCCTCGTTCAGCCTGCGGTAGTCGCCGCACGGTCTCCAGCCCCCCGTCGCTTTGGGCACCATGTGCAGGGGGGAAGCCCAGGGGCTGTCGGACCGCCGGATGATCCCCAATTCCTCCATTCTCTGGAACTCCTCCTTCGCCAGTCGGAGCTTGTCCGGGGGAAGCCGCCGAGCACGGGCATGGAGGGGTGGTCCCTGTGTCGGGATGTGGTGCTGTACGCCGTGCCTGGGCATGGCTGCTGTGAACTGCGGTGCCAGAACCGATGGGAACTCCGCCAGGACCCTGGTGAAGTCGTTGTCGGACAGCGTGATGGAGCCGAGGTGAGGGGCTGGCAACTGGGCCGCGCCCAGGGAGAACGTCTGAAAGGTCTCGGCGTGTACCAGTCTCTTCCTGGGCAGGTCAACCAGCAGGCTGTGAGCTCGCAAAAAATCCGCACCCAGAAGCGGTTGGGCTACGGCGGCCAGTGTGAAGTCCCACGTGAACTGGCTGGGGCCGAACTGTAGCTGCACCTGACGGGTGCCATAGGTCCTTACTGTGCTGCCATTCACGGCCCTCAGGGGGGGACCCGGTGCCCTGCTGCGAGTGTCGTAACTTGTCGGAGGTAAAACGCTGACCTCAGCCCCAGTATCGACTAAAAAGCGGCGTCCCGACCTGCTATCCCACACATACAGGAGGCTATCCCGATGGCCAGCCGCCGTAGCCATCAGCGGCGGCTGGCCCTGGCGTTTCCCGGGAACTTGCAGGGCGGGCGGCAACGGCAGGCTTCTGCGCCCCACCGCTGGTGGTAGAAGCACCAGTGGTCATTGGGCCGGGGGTTAGTGGGCTCTGCGGCCGGGCCTGGACTGGTTTGCTGCCGGGAGCGTGGCTGGGAGATCTGTGCGATGGACGCCCCGCTCACCTTTTTGGCGTTCCACAGCAAGTCCGCCCGGGCTGCCGCCTTCCGGGGGTCACTGAAATCCGCGTCGGACAGCAGCAGGCGTATGTCCTCGGGCAGCTGCTCCAGGAATGCCTGCTCAAACATGAGGCCTGTGTGTCCCTCGGCCAGAGACAACATCTCGTTCATTAAAGCCGATGGAGGTCTGTCGCCCAAGCCATCCAGGTGCAGTAAACGGGCAGCCCGCTCGCGCCGTGAGAGTCCGAAAGTCCTGAGGAGCAGGGCTTTGAATTCCGTGTACTTGCCGTCTGCCGGGGGCGACTGTACGAACTCCGCGACCTGGGCAGCTGTGTCCTGGTCGAGGGAGCCCACCACGTAGTAGTAGCGGGTGTCTTCTGAGGTGATCCGGCGAACGTGGAATTGGGCTTCGGCTTGCTGGAACCATAGGTCCGGGCGCTGTGTCCAGAAACCCGGCAGTTTCAACGAAACCGCATGAACAGAGGCGGCGTCGGTCATTTCTGGTCCAAAAATCGTTTGGACCGTCGGGGTCACCAATTGTAGCGGTGTGCTACAAACAGCGCTAAAATTACGACACGGAGTCGGTAACTGCAGTCGAAGGAAAAACTTTATTCGAAAACTTCAGCCTCACTTTTAAGCCTCTGTCAACCGGCCCCCCATGGCGAAGAGGCTCCAAAGCTCTGTGCTCGCAAACCCCCGTAGGCTATCTAATTGTGAATCGGTTCGCATACGCTAGGAAATGAGCCGCCACAACATTTTGTCAGTGAAATCTATTACTTCTAAACACTAGTTTAACTCATCCTTTTGCAACTGTAAACAACCTTGTTTTCTCACTTCTTACAGTTCAGTGAAAAGGCCCTTCTCTCAAAACCTCAACTTTGTTTCTTCCACCATCCCCCGCCCCGCGCTGTCTGGCCTACTAACTGCTTCCAGAGTTTTCTCTTAGTCCCATAGTGGTAAAAAATTGATTTAATCAGCAATTATCTACAGAGTTATAAATGCAGCTTGCATTGCTTAAAACACAAAACTCCATTTTCTCAAACAACACTGGCGATAATGAAAAATGGATGCAGTAGAGCCATTGGAAGTGGTCCTTCTATTACAAAACCAGTGGGACAGCTTTCACCCACCATTCTCCAAACATTTCTGGGAATAAGGAGCATTTTCTTCACCAGATTTTCCATGTTTTCTTCAACATTATCATTTCAGCTACAACTACAATTCTTGTACATTCATAAATCTTATTACATATAATCTTATATAATTAATTCTTTTGATGTTGTAGTGTTCACAGATGCACTGAGGATGTCACCATGACCAGTGATGAAATGCCTGCAAGCCAACTGCCAAGCTCAGCAACATCAAATGCCTCAACCGCCTATATACACCACCACCCTAAATCCCTTCATTTCTGTATTCATTGCTTTCTATCTATTGTTACCATCTCAACAGCACCTTCAGCAAGCCCCCACCACCCCATTTTCATGTCAAATGAGACATGGAACAAGGAACAATACAGTACAAGAATAGGTCTTTTGGCTCACAATATTATGCCAACCTGCTATTAGTAATCAAATGCCCACCTAAAATGATCCCTTCTGAACACAGCATGCTCATATCCCTCTATTCACTTAACCAAGAGCTTCTTGGATGTCTCCATCACCCTGGCAGTACATTCCAGGCAGCAACAACTCTGAAACAGCTTTCTCCACACACCTCTTTTGAACTTGCCCCTCACCTTAAAAGCATGTTCTCTGGTGTTAGACATTTCAACCCTGGGAAAAAGGCACTTGCTATGCATGCCTCTCATAATCTTACAAAGATCCAGTAGATCTTTCCTCACCCTCTGCTACTCCAGAGAAACAACCCAAATTTCTCCAACTCCTTAGCACATGCCCTCTAATCCAGGCTACATCCTGGTAAGTCTCTTCTGCACCCTCTCCAAAACCTCAACATCCTTCCCATAATGGGATGACCACAACTGAATGCAATACTCCAGATGCAGTCTATTGGAATTTTATAAAACTGCAAAATAACTGTCCAACTTGAACTCTATTCCTCAACTAATAAAGGCAAGCATACCACACTATCAATCTGTGTGGACATTTTCAGGGAGCTATGGACTTGGACCCCAAGATCCCCCTGCACATCAACATTTGCCATTAAACAGTGTGCCTCTTTATACTTCCCTTTGCTTTCATCCATCCACCACCCACCCATACCCAATCTACAAACTTTCAAGCGCTGGAGACTATTCAACTATTGCAAAGAAACTCTTCTCATAAATAAGTGACTTAATCACAACACTTTGTTGTTAGGGTGAACAGATCTGTCGCCTCTGGCTGCCCATATATATTTAGTGTACAGTGGCGAATGACTGAAATAAATCAAGGCCAACATGATGTGTATGTACAGAATATCCAGCTTGGGTTAAGTTGTGTTCAAAAATATAAATCAATGGAAAAGCAGCAACAGAAACGCAAGTTTGTGTGCGTAAGTCAGCTTTAAAACTTTAAAAGTTAGTTTTAAACCCGGTTTTATAGTAGTAAAAGCATTTTTCCAATTGAAATAAAAATCTATGGTCAAAGCTTTTCAAAAGCAGTTCAGTTTCTCCACACCTTTGTTAAATGTTCTAGCATCAGTCTAGATATATGAAAAAGGGGAAAAAAACTGCAATGCTGGAAATCAGAAGCAGAAATAGAGAATGCTGGAAATATGTAGCAAGCAAAGCAAATTGCTTAAGAGAGAAATAGAATTAACTTTTCAGAATGTTGATCTTCCATTTCCCAAAAAAGTCATAGCAAGAAACTTCAGAAAAAAGAATTGTAGATAAACAAAGGCAACATGGCTTTGGTGAAAAGGAAATGATGTATGACAATTTTATTGGAGTTCTTTAAAGAAGTGTTAGCGATATTGACAGACATTAAGTTGGACAAATCTCTAGGGTCTGATGTAATCTGCCCCAGAGTATTATGGAAGCAAGACAGAAGATTGCTTATGGTAAACACAGGTGATTCTACAAATGCTGAAAATCTAGAGCAACATACACAAAATGCTAAAGGAATTCAGCAGGTCAGGCAGCAGCTGTGGAAATGAATAAACAGTCAATGGTTGGTTACCGGGAAATCACGCTTTTGGCAGATGGGGCTGAGGTGCTTGACAAAGCTGTGCAACAATTTACATCAGATCTCACCAATGTACAAGAGGCCACATCGGGTGCGCCAGATACAAGAGTATTTCTGTCACTTACAGGGATACGTACCAGGAAGAAGATTAGAGGAGAGGGGAGGGACAAACGGACAAGGGAATCACAGAGGAAGCAATTCCTGCAGAAAGCGAAGAGTTGGGGGGGAGAGATAAAGATGTGTTTGGTGGTAGAATCTTGCTGAAGATGACAAAAGTTGCGGACAATGATGCAGAGGCTCATAAGGTGTTAGGCAAAGACGAGAGGAATTCGCTCCCTGTTAAGGTGGCAGGAAGATAGGACAAGAATGGATGTTCATGAAATAGAGGAGATGCAGGTGTGGGCAGCATCAATGGTAGGGGAAGGGAAACCCAATTCTTTGAAGATGGAGGACACCTCTCATGTCCTGGAAAGGAAAGCCTCGTCCTGTGAACACATGCAGCTGAGATGAAGAAACTGAGAGAAAAGAACAGATTTTTTTAAATACGAGAGGCGGGAAGAGGTATAGTCAAGATATCCATGGGAATCAGTAGATTTATAAAAGACGTCAGCAGACAATTTGTCACCAGAGCTGGAGACAAATGCCAGAAATGGACCAAATGAATTTAAGGGCAGGGTGGAAGTTGAAGGTAAAGTTGATGAAATTGATGAACTCAGCATGGGCGCATGAGGCAACACCAACACAGTCAAAGGCAGGAAAAGTTGAGGAGCATTAGCAGGGAAGGCTTGGAACATGGACTGTTTTATGTAACCAATGAAAGAGGTAGGTATAGCTGGGGCCCTTGTGGGAGCCCATAGATACCCCTTGGGTTTGGTGAATGAGGGAGGAGCCAATGGAGAAATGATTAAGGGCAAGGACTGGTTCTGCCACATGGAGGAGGGTAATTGTGGAGAGGAACCATTTGGGTCTTTTGTTGAGAAAGAAGCCAAGAGCTTTCCAGGCCTTCTTGATGGAAGTGTATAGGGACTGGACATCCATGGTGAAAATGAGGCAGTCAGGACCAGGAAATCAAAGTTGTTGAGGAGAACAAGTGTTTAAAGTGTCGCAGATGTAGGTGGGAAGGGAATGAACCTAGGGGAAATAGAATGGAGTCAAGTAAGTAGACACAAGTTCAAGTGGGGCAGGAACAGGCAGAGACAATGGGCCTACCAAGACAGTCAGGTTTGTGGATCTTGGGTAGCAGGTAGAAACAAGCAGTTAATGAGTTAAGGGAACTATGAGTTTAATGGCAGGGGGTGGGAGTTGATATAGCCATTTGAACTCCATAAGGCTGCTTATGGAGTTGTTTGCATTATCTTTGGCATTATTAAGGTACCAGAGGAGTGGAGTGTAGCTAATGCATGGCAGATGCAGCACAATGGAAAGCTGCCCACTTTAGCAGGACAATTTTAAAAATTTAACAAATTAATAGATCACCCAAATGGTACAGGGTGGCTTGGTGCATCATTATTAAAGGAATACTGTTTGGTAAATTGGTTTATTGTTGTCACATGTACCAAGGTACAGTAGACAAACTGCTTTGAACATTCTCCATGCAGACCATTTCATCACAGTGCATTGAGTTACTACAGTGGAAAGCAATAACAGTATGCAGAATAATGTGTTACAATTACAGAGAAAGTGTAATGCAGGTAGGTAATAAGGTACAAGGCCATAACAAGGTAGATTGGGAAGTTAAGAGTCCATCATTATTGCATTAGGGAATTGTTCAATAGTCTTATAACAGCAGGACAGCTCATGCAAAATGTAACTGTTAATTGCAAGGGGATTAGAATATCAAAATAAGAGGATTATGCTTTAGTTAAAAAGGGCATCTGTCAGACTATATCTGGAGTACTGAGTTTAGTGCCAGCTTTCTTATTAAGGAAGGGCATTAATGTGTTGAAAGCAGTTCAGATTTTATGAGATTACCTGGAATTGGTAGGTTGCCTGAAGAAAGATTGGACAGACCAGGCAAGTTCAGAAGAATAAGCAGGAATTTAGACTGAAATGCACAACACCCTTCAGGGTCTTGACAACAAGGATGTGGAAAGGATTACAATAGGTTCCGGATAATTGGGCCATCGGTTAATCAGGGCAGCTGTTTATTTGAGCAAACTCTTAAATAACAAAAACTAAATTTAGAAAATAGTCAGGATTCCCTTTATTTATCTGGGACAAAACGCCATGTCATTTGGGCAGGTGTCTGTTGCCGAACAGTTTACAACTAGCAGCAGACATGTGTACTTGCATGGCTGTTAGACACTACACTATGCTTAGAACAATCAGTTTTTAAAACAGCATTAGCTGTGTGCATTTGTTTACAAAAAGCAGCAACTTTTAGATCTGTTTTGTTCGTTGCAATTTCAAGGAATTAGGCTTGGAGATGCCAGTAACAGCCTGGAGTGAAAACAAATTTCACTACTTCAACAAGTTAGGAATTACAAAGGAAATGACCATCATCTTGAATGTTACAATAAAAATTATGATTTGGAGGTTGCAATTGTCTAAACTTCATTAAATGGACTAGGTGACCTCGCTGAGTTCGATCATTTACCATCATTCAAAAGAACAGCCGGTGAATTCTTCCACTGATAACTATTAGGAACTAAAATATCGTTTCTTTAAGGACCGTGGAGGCATTTGTAGTGCTCTAATTTGCTCTGTATTTCATTTAAATACATAACTTGTTACTTAAGCTGCAGTTTGTCTTTTTTATTTTTTTTAACTATTTCCATGAAGACTCAGCTAATTGAGGCAGCTGTTTAATTTGGGCGAAGTGCACTGGTCCCAATCTGGCCCAATTAACCATATCATGCTCTAGTAATAGAATCTAGATTTAGTGTTCAATCTTTAAAAATACGGAATCACCAGTTTAAGCCAGAGAAGCAACCTGCAACCACCTCCCCAAGGGTTATCATTCTTTGGAATAGTCTTCCACAAGGGGCTGTGGAAGCAGAATCTTTCAATTTTAAGGCAGAGGCATGTACACATTTTGATAGACATGGTGGTAAAATGTTACAGGGATATTCAGAGTTAATATTAGAATTAGATCAGTCATGATTTTATTAAATAGCCATATCACTTACTGCTGCTCCTAATTTATATGTATGCTTATATCAGAACTGAAGAAAAGTTAGAAATCAAAAATGTCCAGATGTGCATAAAAGGAATAGGAAGCAAAAGGCTTAGGGAACAAAAATAGGCTTGTTAATGGAGCAAATACAAACAGGAGATGAACAAAAGCAGCAGAAAGTGGAAGAAAAAACTATTAGCACTGAGAAATTAAAACACAGCAGAAACAACGCAGTGCATATCCTGAAGAACAGAAATTAAAACAGCAGCACTGGAAATATTCAGATGAGGCAGCATCTGTGGAACAAGAACAAAACAATGCTTTAATCTGCTGACCTTACACCAGAACTGACCAGTACTGATGCACAATGGAAAGCTTGATTATTTAAAATGCATTCATATTAATTAATAATGACTATAATGTACCAAATCAGAAGCTTATAACCTTCATCTAGCTTAAATTGGTTTTTGCTGAAACAGTATTTGAGAGGCCAAACACAGAAGTCAGAGGGGAATGGAATAGAAAATTAATGTTTCTTGCATTCACTTTTTAAACATTCTTTTTTGAAAATTGCTTTGGACTAAACAATCTTTCATTAGAGTTAACTGGAACCTGTCCATTTGTAGCATTTCATCCATTATCTATCAGAATCAAAATATATGGCTTAAACAATTCACTGATCATCTACATATTAAGCCCAAAATATATCGTTTTTCTCCCTTTTTTCATTCTAGAATATTAAGATTTTAACGATTAAAATTATGCTACCTTATTCTCAGTCTCTTCTACAATAGAAAATAGTTTCTGCATTCATTTTACAAAATTATTTAATTTTTGAACAGCATTACTCAAAAGGAATACAAGCTGTGCACAGTTTTTCCAATTGAATTTAATAAACTCTAATATTCTGATGAATTTATGTTTAAAATAATGTATTTTTAAACCTCAGTATTGCATATTGTTCATATAGATATTATTGTCTTAATTTTAAGCTTTAAGTAAAAACAGCTTTGCATTACCAGATGTTCCAATGCTTAATCTACAACTAAAACTGTAGAATATTCATTACATCCGAAGATGCTGTTGGAGAAGCAACAGGATAAAACACTCTCAAGATCTTTACATGCTAACTATGGGAAATTATATAGAAAAAGAGAACTGTGCAGAAGTGTCAAGAAAGCCACCATGCATTAATGAGTGTGATGTAGCTGTGGGAGGAGTAGAATACAGTGACAAACAGCTTAGCTGCTTCAAAGGTGGCAGGAAATCTATCAAACTGTACAATAAAATTGCAATCATGTTTCTTTGGCTTTTTATAGAAAATTCACAGATCCTGATGTTCTACACCACAAAACCTTTCAAATTTTTGAGCAGTTACCAGGTACATGATCAGTTTGAATGCCATGCAACACAGAAAATTTTCAAGATATACTGGAGATAAATAAAATCTCAAGAAGGTCAGCTGTATTTCAAATTTAATTTTCTGTTAATTCTACTTGTAACTGCTTGAAAGAAAAATCAAATAATCATGTAGTTCACGCAAAACTTTTCTTCATAAAAGAACACAAGTCCAATTTTTATCAGCACATTTTCACACCATAATAACATTTGAGAGAACACTGTACTAGTTGATTACTTCCTATATTGCTCCCCAGTTTCCTGGGCAAGAATTTAAGAAAATATATCAGTGATAGTGATTGTGAAGCTACTGAAATGATGTAAATACCCATTTGATTCACTTACTGGAAAAGACAGACCTTTCCAGTCTGGTGTACGTGTGATTTCCAAAGCACCACATGGCTAACTCTTAATTGCCCTGTGAAATGAGCTAGCGAGCCACCCCATTAAAGGTGCACATGCAGATGAACAACAAAATACCAGGCTTGCCAACAGAGTAGATCATATGAAGGAATAAAACAATGTTAAGACCTACAAGGTCATTTAAGTACAGGATAAATGCATTTTTGGATCAGTACTACAGGAATTGCTTACAACTTCATAATTATTAAAATTATTGCTCATAAAATATTGTTTCTTAATTTGAAAGTAGCCTACTTACTTTCGTTAGCAGCCCAAGGGGGGGGGGGGGGGGGTGGGAGATAATATGTTTAGCAGTTTAAAAAAAAGACCAGAAAAAGAACACAGACACAGGAATTCCTTTGGGTAAAGCTGGGGTACAAATTACATGCCACAGATCCAAGCCTGAAGCTAGTACCAACTTCAAGTAATCAAATCCACATAATAGAGATGGTATTGATAACACATAACAATAACTGGAAGAGCTGGCCAAGTTATTCTAGGATACATGAAGATCAATCCTACAAACCTCAGCTCTTCCCTTCTCAGCAGTCATAATGCACCAAATTCAGTGTGCAGCAACAATCACTGAAAATCTCTGACGGATCCCATTGCCCCAGCCCTCAGTGGAGTACCGTGAGTGTTGATAAAATGATGGGAAGATGCAACTAACAAGATCCATGCCTGTATAATGATATCTTACATTCACTACATGTTCATTTCCTGTCACTAAGTTGCTACAGTGCGAACTGTCGCTTCAGCACTGCAGGGCAAAGACCTTAATGTGAGAAATGGAATTTGGCATCATCAGCAAACAAGTTCCTTTCTATAAATCCTGCAGTCTGCACACCTGGCTTGAATATAACCATGCTTGTCAAATAGGTTTTGGAGAGGGCAAGACAGACTGCAGTTATGACAAAGTACACACTCTACTGCATAAGGTTGATGAATGGTCACTGTGCTGTCTTTACGACAGTTATTTAGTTTATAATATTTTCGCTTAGTAATTCATTCAATAGTATTTTCTAGTTAGAATTAGAAGTGTTTAAAGTGTATTCATTGCATGTAAAATATATCGGCATGCGATGACGTCACATCCGGTTTCGCCGCGTCTTGTGGGAAAACACCGGTTTGAAATTAGCGCGAGGGTGGGGGCTTTCCACGAGGCTCACCTGAGCACAAGCAGTTTTGCAGGCATGAGAAATCACAGTGAGAGCAACGCTGTAAGTTAATAGATACTCGATATATTGAACTAAGATGTTAATGCTGACCCTGTTAGAGGTAACGTCGGTAGATAATGTTTATGCTTTCGTTAGTTAAAGAGTCGCGGATAGTTTGCATGGAAGTGTATTTAAAGTAGTCAATGGAGCAGGTAAACTCTCCCTGTATACTGCACCTTAGTGTAATGTAGTTATAGTCACCTTTGCAAGTATTTACACTTGAAATGTGATATTAAGGAAGGAACAAATACTGTATCAATCTTGTATTGTTTTATCAACAGTTTTCACCATATGTTAATGTGAAGAGTGAACAGTAAATGGTTAATCTTACTGCGATCTGGTTCTTATTAACTGTGGTTTATCCGGACGTTAAATTCGGCGTTTCGTTACACCCGAAGGAGAACGTTACAGTCACATACAAGAACTTCACACTACTACACTAAGGACATTATTCCACAGATCTGCTACTATGAATGTGTTAAATAAACACATTAAATTAAGTTCCTCAAACATAAGCTACTCTTTATATATCAAAATAGAATGATTTTGGTGCTTGAAATCAGTGAGATACTTAATAAATTAAGTTTATTATGAATGTGGAATAACAGTGGGAAATTGATGTAGGTGAAGCTACCTGGATAATATAGTAAAGCAACCAGAAAATAATTTCTGCAACACATACAAAATGCTGGTGGAACGCAGCATAGATGCTGCCACTGTGTTACTGCGTTCCACCAGCATTTTGTGTGCGTTGCTTGAATTTCCAGCATCTGCAGATTTCCTTGTGATTGCCTAGAAAATAATTTCTATTTCTTTATCTATCCACATGCATTGCATAATCTTTAGCTCAAAAACTAATGTAACTAAATAAACTAATGTATATTACTTTCAACTTTTTAAGTAATTTATATTTTTAATGGATTTGAATTACTTATTGCAGAATTTCAGTTCATAGATAACAAAGGACATCAAATTAAAGATGAGTGAATTGGTTTATTACTGTCACAGGCACTGAGATACAGTAAAAAACTTTGTTTTGCACGCCATCCATACAGATTATTTCATTATGTCAGCATGTCGCAACAAAACAAGGAAAAAG
Organism: Hypanus sabinus; assembly: GCF_030144855.1. Lineage (NCBI taxonomy): Eukaryota > Metazoa > Chordata > Chondrichthyes > Myliobatiformes > Dasyatidae > Hypanus > Hypanus sabinus. Next base: position 121,345,835 of record NC_082708.1, read on the forward strand.
CAATTTCAGAGTGCAGCATATAATGTTACTGTTGCAAAGAAAGTGAAGTGTAGGCAGATAATAAATAAGGTGCAAAACCATGATGACATAGCTTGTGGGGTCAAAATTCCGTCCTGTTGTACAAGAGGCCCATTGAATAGCTTTGCAACACTGGGACAGAAGCTGTTCTCAGGCCTAGTGGTACATGCTTTCAGGCTTCTGTACAGTATCTTTTCCCCAAATTGGGGGGGTGGCGGGGGGAGAGAAAGAGAGAGAAAATCCAGAATGGGAAGAGGAGAGAAAGTCTGGATGAGGAAGATGGCTATTTTACAAAAGGCAGCAAGAAGTAGAGTCCATGGAATAGTTTGCAAAGCTGCTTCTAATTCCTATAATTATTGAAGTGGTGCTACAGCTACTGCAATCTAAGAGTAAACACATTTAAGAGTTCATAACAGAACCTACCCAGTGAGTAATAATTGCTTGCCATTTCTAGCTCACTTTCTAAGTCCTGAATCTATCCAATGTTAATATAGAAGACTGGACTGCTAATGTGATATTTGTCAATAAAAAGGGGAAAAGTAATGGACTAACTACAAGCTAGTCAGTCCAATATTAAGTATAGATAGCTTACTGGAAAAAATATTTTTCTTTAAATAAAAAATGGATTGGACCCTCTGAAGAGGGACTCCTTGCATTTTCATGCTATAATTCAAAGTAGCAAAAATGATTGGGAAGTTTGCAGAAGACACAAAAATAGTTGTACTTTTGATGATGAGGAAAAAAGTTCTAGGCTGTAGGGAGCAATCAGGTGAACATAAAAGCATCAAATGGAATTCAACAGGGAGATGTGTGATATAAAGTACTTCGACAGAGCAAAGGTGGCAGGGGAATAAAAAACACGATAGAATCTTCAATTGCGTGAAGGAAAAGAGAAGCCTTGCCTGCAGACAGATGGGCAAGATTATAAAGGCAATGTACGAATATGTTACTGATGCATAGAATTATATAAAAAAAGAGACTATACTCAAAATGTAAAACACTAGCTAGATCACAACGCACGGAATGTCGGTCAATACACTACAAGAATCAACTGATTGTACTAGAAGGGATATAAAGTTAAATTCATGAGCAAGTTAACAGAATTGGACAATTTTAGTTAAGCTGAGAAGTTTGGCGAAGCTGCTTGCATGCAGACTTGTAAGGAGTATAAAATTACAAGAGGCATTAACAAGAGATAGAAAAGACATAATTTTCCTTGTGAAAAAAGTCAATAACCATGGTTTTAATGTAATAGTAGAAGCATTAGAGGAAAGATCACTAGAAATCTTTGCACCAGGCATGTATTTGTGGTCTGGAATGTCATGTGATCTTCTACTTGATCAAATATATACCAGACACAGACATGGCTTCCCTACTCAACAATAGGTTATATTTAACAGTTTGAAAATCACATACTTGTTACATAGGTTGTTTAGGCCAAAGGCACAAAGGGTTCAAGTTACCAGTGATCCTCTAAAGAAATATTTCTAATCACAGATAGTCAATCTGTTCTTATGTCTGTTCAACCAATTGGCCAAGTTCACACAAGTTTGCCTTCACGGCTAATCCTGAATTTTTGTTTTACAGGTACATTTTAAACATAACCCTCACCACTATGCTATAAACCATGATCGAATTTTTGAATTAACCTAGCTCCTTTGATAGGTAGCATAATCACACACAGCAATCTTACAGCTGGTTCAAAACCTGAAAGCTGACCTTTTAGAAATAAAGGCTGAATACCCTTTATCAGTACTGAATGCAAGGAAACCTTTAATAATATATATATTAGTTAAGCTCTTTAAAATCACATATCATCACTATTCCTCTGACATTCTATTAAAATTCCAGAGAAATTCATAACTTAAGAAAGCAACCGCAACCAATCTGTACACAGCATACATGACCTCACCTGAGAATATACCCTTTGTGTCTGTTAAATATCAGTCCATTTATAGTAGTAGGTGTCTAGGGTACTTCCCCAGTACTACGCATAAATGCAATGCAATTATGCTAGTTTACAGAAATTAAACCAAACACTGTTGCAAGTCATGCACAGATTGCCCATGTTCTTCAACAGATGCAAATGCAATGGTATTATTTCCTGTACAACATTAATATTTTCCAACAATTGTAACTTGAACTTGAATTCTAAAATTCAATTTGGATTGGACCTCTGAATTAATTACTGCACTTCCTCCTATATTAAGCCACCACTCATAATTGTTATCACCTCTATTTTTAATAACACCCCATACACCACCTCCTTCACTCCACTATTGCTATTGGCCAAACATGATAAACAACAACCCAGAAGTCTCCCCTACACATCTGAACACCATCCTCCCCCATATGTGAGGGGCAAGTTTTTTTTAAATCACAGAAGCGGTGGGTGCCTGGAATACATTGCCTGGGGTGGTGACAAGAGGCATATACATTAGGGACTTTTAAGACAGGTCCATTAATGTGAGGAAATTGAAAGATATGGACATTGTACAGGCAGAAGAGATTAATTCAGTTGGCCATTTGATTACTAATTTAATTGTTTCAGCACAACATTTTGGGCCGAAGGGCCTGTTCATGTGCTGTACAGCTCTATGTTCTAGTTCTAGATGTAGAATATTAAATCTAAAAAAGTGATGAAATATTGTTTCTATGGGCAGTAAGTTTGAAATTGAGATTCCTTGTTCTGGATATTAATTGATGACTGCAGAGGTATATTAATTGGTTTCTATATAGAATGTTGGTATGGGTCTGCTGTTTTCAAATTCTGTATTGCCCAAATTAGTATTACTGAAATGACCAAAGTTTTATGTATTATCTAATGTCATACACCCCCACTGTCTAGTCCACTCACTGATATCAAATTTTCCCTCCTAATCCAGGACCCTTCACTCTAGGCCCAGCACCTATTTCCCTAGACCCAATCAAAACTAATTAAACAAAAGAAAGGCGTTCTTCTGGTGTAAAGGCTATTGAGTACAGCCAATTTCAATGTAAATAGTATTGAGCACAGTAAGTACAGTAGGTCACTTTAGACCCAACACCTTCCCTTCCAGTTGATGTTCTCTCAAGAATTTGGAGTACTTTTCATGAAAAGAAACTAGCAGTGCTCACACACTCATAACACTACAAAACCTTCAAAATAATGCAATATGCATTAGGTCAAGCTGTCTAAATTTTCACATTAAAAACTGGTGTGAAAATCACTAATTACCTGATTTAGATGCAGAACCACTTTCTTTTAAGGGTTCATTTTAAAAACATCTTGTTACTCCATTAATAATTGATATTTCTGTATTTTAAAACTTTCAAATAAATCTTGGTATAAATGAAAAATTGAATTGTAATGAACACAACATGAAAGCTGAATCCCCAATTTAAATTCTGGCTAAACTTGGAAATATTGAGGTCAGCTGCTGAAAACCAAAAGCCACTCAGAAAAGTGCCTAGGCAGATGCAGTACTCACTACTGCTGCTCAAATCTCAAATTAGTTAGGTCTTAATTTAAAAAAAAGTGCCAGCCATTCCACTGAGCCACCGGTCAAATACAGACCACAATATAATTCCATTGTCTGACTCATGCCACTGCTCCTCATTCTCATTGTGCAATTGCTCACCACAAAGATCATGTCTGCCTCCTTGTGGTTTAGAAATTAAAAGCAATCAAGCAACACGCTTGAAAACTTTGGCAAATGCCTATTAGAAAGATAATATAAAAATAAATTTTGATCATGCAACTTCTCTTAAAAATTGATATACACACGGCTCAGCTTGTAAAGTCCACTGCTTAATTTTGCTCCTTATGCACTAGCAATGACATAGGTTGGACAGCTAATTTGACATAATTACCAGTAAAATGTTTATGCACTTATTAGTTATTGTCTAGATTGTTAATTAAGTCTCACCTTTGAATGTGTAATTGAGAGTGTATCCACCCAGACTCTCCAGCCACCCCACTCATACTTTACTGCATGATAAAGCAATATCCGGAAGATAGCATACACCATCTCTGTCAGTTTTTGCTCTTCAGAATTCTTTGGGTTGACATAACAAAGAGACAACATCCATTCTTGCCACACTGAGCACTGCAGCAAACTCCTGCAAAACAACAATCATCATTTTGATTGTTAGTGAACATAAACAAATCCAAGTATTAAAGGCAGATGCAGAGCAGAGAACCAAAAAAAAGCATAAATTTACTTTATTCAAATACCACAAGGAATATTGGCTCCACACAGTGCAAGCTTAGTTTGTTACTTTAAATAATTGATTAGGTGTTAAGTCATATATTTTTAAAAGATTCAGCAGTTTCCAATGAAGTTGGAGCAGGCTGAATGATATGAATGATTTGCTGAAGAAATTCTAAAACCAGAGAGGTCTTCACAACTGTACAGGGTGCACAAATGACTGACAAACCATTAATGAGAAGCAATTATTAAAACCATTCAAATATATTTCTCAAAGGAAACAAACACAAAACAAAAATAATTGAATGAAGTTTATTTAATTTGCATATTTTGTGCCATTTGCAGCTTGGTTGCCATATTTGTCAACATATTAAAATACAAGAGCACATTTTAACTTTGAAGCATATTGCAATATCCCATCATGCATCGTATTTTTAAAAAGTTGTTTAGTTTCACTATGCCCTTCAGTAGTTCAAGTTAATACAGCAATACTAATTTGCTCATGTGATCAGTCAAATACTAGATCTAGTGACTGCCTGAAAATATAAACACCAAATCAGTTGTGAAAGTGGTAGGAATTGTACTAAGATTATATTTTTATACTCAGATTCACACTTTAGAATAAATCACTAAAATGACAGGTCTTGATTTCCTTCCTAATAAACTGTGCTATAACAATTTTCTTATATTGTAATTTAATTGCTCAACAGTTCAGAGAGTCAAATCTTACTCCCACAATCTCCACGTCTTCCTATACTCATAATTACATTGCAACTAGCTTTTTACATTGGCCTGAGTAGAAGTTCTGTGCTGAAAGCTTTGACAACCAGTAAAACCAAGAGTTCAAAGTTCAAAGTAAATTTATTATTAAAGTACTCATGTGTTACCATATACAACCTTAAGATTTGTTTTCCTACAAGCATTTACAAGAAAAAAATACAACAGAATTTTATGCAAAACTATACATACACAAGCACTGACAATCAATGTGCAAAAGATGACAAATTGTAAAATAATATTAAGAACGAGTTACAAAGAGTCCTTGAAAATAAGCCTGTAGGTTGTAGAACCAGTTCACAATAGTGAATGAAGTTATCTGGACTGGTTCAAGAGACTAGGCTAATAATTATTCCTATGAACAGGTCCATGTATACAAATGGTGCTCTTTACTGACTACAGCTCAGCATTCAATACCATCATCCCCTAAAAACTAATCAACAAGCTCCAAGATCTGGGCCTCAATAACTCATTGTGTAATTGGATCCTGGATTTCCTCATTTGGCAACCACATTTCCTTTACAATCTCCATCAGCAGAAGTGCACCACAAGGCTGTGTGCTTAGCCCCTCCTCTATTCACTTTACACTTATGACTGTGTGCTAAGGACAGCTTCAATGACATATTCAAGTTTGTTGATGACATCACTGTCGTAGACAGAATCAAAGATGGTGATGAATCAACTTATGGGAGGGAGATTGAAAATCTGTCTGGGTGATGTTATAACAACCTCTGACTCAATGTCAGCATGACCAAGAGGGTCAACAACTTCAAATTCCTCAGTGTTATTATTTTGGAGGACCTGTCCCGGGCCCAGCACACAAACTCAGTTACAAAGAAAACACAGCAGTACCTCTACTTCCTTAGGAGTTCGCGATATTCAGCATGACATCTGAAATTTTGACAAACTTCTCTCAATGTGTACTGCAGAGTATACTGACTGGCTGCATCACAGACTGGTATAAAAACACCAATGCCCTTGAATGGAAAATCCTACAAAAATAGGTGATATGGCCCAGTTCATCGTGGGTAAAGTCTTCCCAGCCATGCACAAGAAACAATGTCACAAGGAAGCAGCACAATCATCAGCAAACCCCACCACCCAGGACATGCCTTTTTCTTTTTTTTTTACAGTGGTTGGCATTCAGCTTAATGGTGTATTACCGCCATCTTCTACTCCGGAGTGTGGATCAGATGATAGACTTACATCCTAAATCCCTTCACCCATTTACTTTCCCTCCCTTCCTCCCTTCCCCATCCTAGTACCCTATTCCAGTTTATCCAGCATATCCTATAAAAAAAACCCATATACCTTAAGAAAGCTGAAAGTACCCTGTCCTGTGCTGTCTCACCCATGCCCAGTAACTCTTCTAATGTGAATTCCTGCACTCCCAATTCCCTTAGATTAATTTTCATCATCTCTCTCTGAATCCCATACCTCCTGCAACTTAGAATTACATGTTCTACTGACTCCTCTTCCTGACATTCCTCACACAGTCCTGTCTGGTGTTTCCCTATCATTTTCAATGTTTTGTTTAGTGCACAGTGCCCCAGCCTTAACCTAGTCCACACAGTTTCCTCCCTTCTGTATCCACTGCCTACCCCTAATACCTGTAACACCCTTTTGAATTTGATATAATGCCTCCCATTCTCCTCTCTGTCCCATCTTTCTTGCCACATTTGGATGACTTTTCCCCAGATTGCACACTTAGCCTCTGATTTTCTGATACTAACGTGCATTTCTACATTTCCTTTCTTTAACGCCCTCTTTGCCAACTCATCAACCCTCTCATTCCCCTTCACCCCTACATGAGCTTGAACCCATAGAAATTTTACCTGACCTCCCTGATTTGCAACTCTTGTGACTGACTGAAGGACTTCATAAAGTACATTTTGCCGGCTGTTAAGAGTGAAAAGACCTTAAACTAGCTAGAACTGAGGATGAATCTGAGCATATCAACACTGACTAGTCTAGCTTTCTCCACCCATCTCAACACAACCAACACTGCCAACATCTCCACTGCTTACACCCCTAACTTAGTAGATGTTCTTCTGCTGATTCCAATTTCTTTTGCTGGTATAGCCACCCCAAACCCTGTCACTCCTGTTCCAGGTTCCTTAGCACTCTCCGTATTAATCTGAGTATAATCACTATACTAATCACTATGCCCTCTTCTCACTGCTGTCATCAGGAAGAAGGTACTCACACCTCCAGGTTCAGGACCAGTTACTACCCCTCAACCATCAGGTTCTTGAACCAAAGGGGATAACTTCACTCATTTCAACCAATACTCACTTTCAAGGACTCATCCCATTTTTATTGCTTATTTATTATTATTGTTTGTCCTTTTTATATTTGCAGTTTGTCATTTTCTGCACTCTAGTTGAATGCCCAAGTTGAATGGTCTTTCATTGATTCTGTTATGGTTATTATTCTAGGTTTATTGAGTATACCCACAAGAAAAAATGACTCTCAGGGTTGTATATGGTCACATATATGTAAACATAGAAATACAGAAATCTACAGCTCAGGAGGTCAGAGATGAGAGAGATTATAAAGCTAAAGTCAAAAATCTCAGGAACAGTAGTTATGTTGACTATCATAAGCATTGTGTAACATTTGTTTTTCTAAAGCAATCAATGGTAATGCTCCCTACATTGTGGTAGACGTCAGGCCTACTTGTAAATACATTGACTCTTACACAGAATGTGTACAGGATGCCTTAACCTATATATTCTAGTGTATGGGATACAATTTTGGTCACCAAAGCCACAATCTGTGTAATTATGGAAGTATCAATCTCAGTTTTATAGTTACAAGACTCGAGGACCATTGAGATTAATTGAATTAATTTTTCTGGATATTATTTTTAGTACATTTAGTTAATAGCTCTGTGAGGATATACCAGGAATATATTTTTGTTGACTAGCTTCTACTAATTGTGATAAATTCCACTTGCCTTCAGTTCAAATCACTTCTACTGACCTCCCCATGGAAACTTATTGGTGGAAGATGAATTGGAAGAATCATTTTTCCTAAATAAACTTAACATTGCTGGTCAATTAAAGTACACTGGAAGAACTTGTATTTAAACATCTGAAAACACACATTTATCATACTGGAAAGGGGATACTGTATCTAATATTGTGGGAGAAAAACTTGACCAAGTGGAATATTTCAATGTTTAAATAGTTTTTACTTACTAGAGCTAAAGAAACCTACTTTCACAGTGCGTAATATGGTTAGTCAGGACTCTGTTCCAAAAAAAAACCATTGAACATAAACTGTGAAGAGAAACAGTTCCGATGAAGGTTGTTCAACTTAAAATATCAATTCTGCTTATTTCCACAGATTCGGCCTGATGATTCCAGCAATATATATAAATAAATAACCAAAGTATCCCAAATAAAAGCTCTTCAGATTTAATCAATCTACCTCAAAAACAATACAACAAAAATCTATATTTGTAATTTCAACATACAAAAACATCCCAAGAGGATTTACAGATGTAGAATCAAACAAAAATGGACACCAACATAAAAAGGGCCATCCATAACAGAGACAGAGATAAAATTAATAGGAAAAGAATTCTGGAGAAGAAGTGATCTAGTCAGAAGAAAAAAGAGCACTGAGGTTAAGGGAACAAGGATTGCATAGAGATGACAGAGTTTTGTATAAAATGAACACGTCAAATGGTAAGTCAAAAAAAAAGAGAATATTTTTCACTGACGGTAACAAAAGCAGCAGATTTAAGCCTGTCACTAATTAACGTGGGGCTAAATCAGGGTTTCTCAACTGGGGTTCCTAAGGGTTCCACAAGAGGTTGTGATATAAAAAACATCATTTTTTGAACTTCATGAACATGTGATGCTAGCGCTCACAATGGTGGGTAGTGACTGAGCAGCCCCATGAACAATCTTGTTAAAGGTCTCTCAGCCCAGTATGGCAGTGTGCAGTAGGACTGTGTTTATTTGGTTGAGTCCATTCACAATTTCCGACATGAGATAGGGGAGGTCATTGAAAACTGGTGAGCACAGTACTGCACAGAGCTGAGGATGGTAAACTGACAATTGGTGAGTGCTGTATTGCATGGAGGAGGGCCAGTAGGCTGATGAGAGCAAGAAGTACGTTATCAGAGCGTTGAATGGTCTCACCCAACTTGGGCTTGTCATTAGCCTCTCCCTGCTGAATTAACTCCCCAACTTCCCCTTAAGGACTGACTTAAGCAGCAAACAAGCTCTACCGTTGTAGCAGAAAATTGGGGGAAAGTTATCATTCTAAAGAAGGAATTTTTATGCACCTGCAACTCAGCTGCTGGCCTGCTGCTTTGCTACTGTAAATGTTGCAAAAAGGTGAATTTTGCAGGCTCGTAATGAATTATATTGTGAAGTTTTCGTATTTTAGTTACTTATTCTGCTGCTCTTCTTTATGTTTTATTAACCCTTGTTAAGACAAGATGTAGTACGAGAAATAGAAAAGATTTCACTCTCAAACAGCACGACAAGTCGACATATTGATGACATGTCACATGATGCTTAAGAGGATTTGTGTGTAAACTGAAAAACAACAAATTCTCTAACCAGGTTGATGAGTCAACAGATTTCACCAATAAATGTCATGTTGTACCATTTGTAAATAATGCTGAAAGTCAAGAAAACTTTTCTGTTGCAAAGAGCTGCCCGAAACAAGCAATGGCCAAGATATAATTAATGTTTTGTCTTCATATCTGGAAGCAAAAGGTCTGTCTTGGAGGAACTGTGTTGGTATCTGTTCTGATGGTACCCCGTAAGTGGTTGGCTCCATGAGAAGTTTCATTTCTCTTGTAAAAAAAAGAGAGAAACTTTCTGACGTTGTCACAACATGCTGCATTCTTCACAGAGAAGTGCTGTTGTCAAAAATCTCTTGGAGGTGAAATGAAAAAAATTCTGGATGGTGCTACAAAAAAAAATGGTTAATTTTATTAAACAAAGACCAGTTCACTTGAGAATGTTTAAGGAACTGTGAAAACCTGGACAAAGAGCACACCAACCTTCTGCTACGCACAGAAATCCAGTGGCTTAGCAGAGTAAGAGTTTTCAACAGGGTGCTTGAGCTGAAAGGTGAATTGCTGGAGTACTTTCAAGAAAATAATAGGACAGATTTTGCTGAATATCCCCATTTCAGCCTGATACAGCTAAAAAGCACAACTGCTTCCAAGGTCAGTACAGTCAACAAAGATGTCTTAATGTGTTTAAACAAACATATCGCTACTTAAAACCAATGGAAATAATGCCAATTGTGGTTGGAAGTGCCCACAAAGGACACCTCAGAGGAAGCACAGGTGTAGAGTGGGGTTACAAATGCGTTTAAGGAAACAGGGTTTTAAACTCCCTATACCGACCATCTTGCTGGCGAAAGTGCAGTCTCTAGTGAATAAAATTGATGATCTCAGAGCTAGAGTGTTGAATCAGAGAGACATTAGGACTATGTGTGTACTTTGTTTCATGGAATCCTGGTTAACCTCTTCCGTGTCAGATGCAGAAACTCAGATCGACAGGTTTACTATACACCGTCAGGATAGATCTCAAAAGCATAGGTGCAGGAGTATGCCTCATGATCAATTCTTCTTGGTGCACAAACATATCAGTGCTGTCCCAATTCTGCTCACCAAACCTGGAATATCTAGCAGTAAAGTGCTGTCCTTTTATCTACCACAGGAGTTCTCTGGGGTCATTTTGGTAGCAGTTTACATTCCACCTCAGACCAACATCAAGCAGGATTTAGATGATCTGAGCAATGGGATCAACATGCACAAGACAGCACACCCTAATGCCTTCACCATCATTTTCAGAGATTTTAACCAAGCCAGTCTGAAAAAAATCACTAAAGCAACTAGCATCAACAGATCACTTACAATACCAGAGGAAACAACACACTGAACCATTGCTACACCACCAACAAGAATGTCTATCGTGCTATTCCAGGTCCTCACTTTAGGAAGTCTGATCACCTAGCTGTACTTTTACTCCTAGAGTTTAGGTAGAGACCAAGGACTGCAACACCAATAGTGAAGACCAAGAAGATATGGACAGGAGAAGCACAGGAGCAACTACAGGACTGCTATTAATCAATGGACTGGACTGTATTCAAGTATTCATCTTCGAATCTGGGTAAGTATGCTGCAGTTGGTACAGACTTCATTAAAACCTACGTGGATGAGTGTGCGCCCAGCAAGCCTGACTGTAACAAACCAAAAGCCATGGATGAACCAGGAGGTACATCGTCTGCTGCAGGCTAGATCTGTGGCATTCAAGTATGGAGACCTTGGGCTATACCAGAAAGCCAGGTATGATTTGCGGAGGGCTATTTGAAGGGCGAAGAGACAATTTTGAACAAAGTTGGAGGCGATATCAGATGCACGGCAACACTGGCAAGGTCTGCAAGACATCACTTCCAACAAAGTGAAACCCAATAGCATGAATGACAGCCATGCTTCACTACCAGATGAACTCAATGCCTTCTATGCACTCTTTGAAAGGGAGAATACAACTGCAGCTGTGAAGATCCCTGCTGCACCTGATGACCCTGTGATCTCCATCTCAGGAGCAAAAGCAAAAGCAAAAGTCTTTAAAGAGAGTGAACCCTCGCAAGGCGGAAAGTCCCAATGAAGTACCTGGTGAGGCTCTGAAAACCTGTGCCAACCAACTAGTGGGAGTATTCAAGGACATTTTCAACCTCTCACTGCTATGGACGGAAGTTCCCACTTGTTTCAAAAAGACAACAATTATACCAGTGCCTAAGAAGAATAATGTCAATCCCCCAAGTAGCACTCACACCAAAAGTGATGAAATGATTTGAGAAGTTGGTCATGACTAAACTGAACTCTTGCCTCAGCAAGGACCTGGACCTATTGCAATTTGCCTATCGCCACAATAGGTCAACGACAGATGCAATCTAAATGGCTCTCCACACAGCCTTAGACCACCTGGACAACACAAGCACCTACCTCAAGATGCTGTTCATTGACTATAATTCAGCATTTAATACCATCATTTCCACAATCCTGACTGAGAAGTTGCAGAACCTGGGCCTCTGTGCCTCCCTCTACAATTGGATCCTCAACTTCCTAACCAGAAGACCACAATCTGTGCAGATTGGTGATAACATATCCTCCTCGCTGACCATCAACACTAGTTCACTTCAGGGGTGTGTGCTTAGCCCACTGTTCTACTCTCTATACACACATGACTGTGTGGCTAGGCAGAGCTCAAGTTCTATCTATAAATTTGCTGGCGATACAACCATTGTTGATAGAATCTCAGGTGGTGACGAGAGGCGTACAGGAGTGAGATATGCCAACTAGAGGAGTGGTTCCACAGCAACAACCTGATGCTTCATGTCAGTAAGACGAAAGAGCTGATTGTGGACTTCAGAAAGGGTAAAACGAAGGAACACATACCAATGGCAACACGAGTGAATCTGCAGATGCTGGAAATAAATAAAAACACAAAATGCTGGCAAAACTCAGCAGGCCAGACAGCATCTATTGGGAGGAGATAGTGACGACGTTTCGGGCCGAAACCTTTCATCAGGAACACATACCAATCCTCAAAGGGATCAGAGGTGGAGAGAGTGAGCAGTTTCAAGTTCCTAGGTGTCAAGATCTCGGAGGATCTAACCAGGTCTCAACATAGCTATGTAGTCATAAAGAAGGCAAGACAGTGGCTATACTTCACTAGGAGTTTGAAGAGATTTGGCATGTCAACAAATACACTCAAAAATTTCTATAGATGTACCATGGTGGAGAGCATTCTGACAGGCTACACAGGACAGAAACAAGCTGCAGAAGGTTGTAAATCTAGTCAGCTCCATCTTGGGCACTAGTCTACAAAGTACCCAGGACATCTTCAGGTAGTGGTGTCTCAGAAAGGCAGCATCCATTAAGGACCTCCAGCACTCAGGGCATGCCCTTTTCTCACTGTTACCATCAGGTAGGAGATACAGAAGCTTGAAGGCATACACTCAGCAATTCAGGAACAGCTTCCTCCCCTCTGCCATCCGATTCCAAAATGGACATTGAATCTGGACACTACCTCATTTTTTTAAAAAAATATATAGTATTTCTGTTTTTGTACTTTTAAAAAAAAATCTATTCAATATATGCACAGCATAATTGATTAACTTATTTATTATTATATTTATTTTATTTATTATTATTATTTCTTTTTCTCTCTGCTAGATTATGTATTGCATTCAACTGCTGCTGCTAAGTTAACAAATTTCACATCACATGCCGGTGATAATAAACCTGATTTTGACTGAGTGCATTGAAGATAAGAATAGCTGCAAAAACTAGCCTACTTACCAGACTTCTTTTTTAAATCATATGAACCAGATGAACTCTGTAAGGCCCTGAAGAAAATGTTTTGACTTCAAATGACAAGGTTCTTGGATTTAAAAGGAAACTGAATCTTTGGAAAAATCGTGTTGCAAAAGAAAATCTTGAAAAGTTTCCACTGCTGCTTGGGCTTGAGAATGAGGAAGGATATCAGAAAATCTTAAATTTTATTGAAAAAGAAATTTATTATGTTTGCTTTAAGAGTTTTTAAAATTTATGAAAGGGAGAAAAAGACTAATTTCTAGAAAGGAAAGCCAAGCTCTCTTTTTTCAAAAAAGGCTGGCTAAAAATTCATTCTCTACTTGAAAGAGCAATGACAGTTATTTTTGGATTACATTATCTACAACTTACTGAACACGCTAACGTGAGCTGAAGATATACTTTTTTTTATTATCTCTTTTTTTTTATAAATGCAAGGGTTCCCTGAGGTCTGAAAATTATTTCAAGGGTTCCTCCAAGGCAAAAAGGTTGATAAGTGTAGGGGTAGATAATGACTACATTAATAAGACGACATGATGTCAAAAGCATAATCAATGCCTCTTTTGCTGATGAACCAGTAACCAAATCGGTTGATTAGGTTTTTTTTTTAAAAAGCACTTTTTCATACCTTCTACTCGTATTCATTTGAAATAATTTTTTCCAAAGCTCTCAAGGAGTAATTACTGACACATCACACAATTCAGGATTTTTTTTTCTAAAAGTAGCTTTATATAGATTGTGCTGTCTTTACGACAGTTATTTAGTTTATAATATTTTCGCTTAGTAATTCATTCAATAGTATTTTCTAGTTAGAATTAGAAGTGTTTAAAGTGTATTCATTGCATGTAAAATATATCGGCATGCGATGACGTCACATCCGGTTTCGCCGCGTCTTGTGGGAAAATACCGGTTTGAAATTAGCGCGAGGGTGGGGGCTCACCACGAGGCTCACCTGAGCACAAGCAGTTTTGCAGGCATGAGAAATCACAGTGAGAGCAACGCTGTAAGTTAATAGATAATCGATATATTGAACTAAGATGTTAATGCTGATCCTGTTAGAGGTAACGACGGTAGATAATGTTTATGCTTTCCTTAGTTAAAGAGTCGCGGATAGTTTGCATGGAAGTGTATTTAAAGTAGTCAATGGAGCAGGTAAACTCTCCCTGTATACTGCACCTTAGTGTAATGTAGTTATAGTCACCTTTGCAAGTATTTACACTTGAAATGTGATATTAAGGAAGGAACAAATACTGTATCAATCTTGTATTGTTTTATCAACAGTTTTCACCATATGTTAATGTGAAGAGTGAACAGTAAATGGTTAATCTTACTGCGATCTGGTTTGCATTGGCTGTGGTTTATCCGGACGTTAAATTCGGCGTTTCGTTACACCCGAAGGAGAACGTTACAGTGAAAAAGCGGCATTATCAGGTGTTTCAAGTGCTGCAATGTCAGCTCAATCCAGCATCAAGTCGACGCCGCCCAGCGACAAGGGCGGTAAACCGACATCAAGTAAGCCCACCCGGGCGTTATCAGGTGTTCCAAGTGCTGCAATGTCAGCTCGATCCGGGATCAAGTCGATGGCGCCCAGCGACAAGGGCAGTAGAACGACATCAAGTAAGTCCACACAGGCAAGAGCCAAGGCAGAAGCCGCCAAGGTGCGACTGCATTACGCCAAACAAGAAGCAGTTTTGAAAATGAAACTGGCCACCAAAGAAGCCGAAAAGGCCGCCAGAGAAGCCGAAACCCAGTTGGAAATGGCAAAAATATCGACAGAGTTGCAAGTGCTGCAGCTGGAAGGAGAAGGAGAAGCTGCCATGGTGGAAGCAGAGTACATAGAAGAAGCTGAAGGGTCGCGTGATCTGACCGAAACAAGTTCTGCTTTAGAAAGGACCAGACTGGAACGCACGAGCGACTATGTACAATATCAAGCAGACAGGCAGGCTCGTCTCCCCTCTCCATACCTATTCGATAACTTCCCCAGCTACGAGGAAGAGAATTTACCCTCGCGGCCCCGCGATGAAGTCAAGAATGAAAGAGCTGACAACCGATATACTTTGACACCAAAGTTACAAAGTTCGATGCGAAGAGACGCGGAGGTTGAATCCAGGATGGCAAATTCCATGAGAAACGTGCGTTCTCAGTCATATAGGCGCCAACGTACTTCTCCAGCCCGCATGCCGCTTGCAGCAGATCCCACGCTGCAGTATTTAGCACGACGGGATCTCGTCACTTCGGGACTGTACCAGTTTGACGATAAACCCGAAAATTACCGCGCTTGGCTCTCCACATTCACCAACGTGATTGACGGGGTCCAGCTCAGTGCAACCCAAAGGTTGGACCTTATGGCGAAATGGCTGGGGAAAGAATCACGCGACCAGGTGAGACGCATGCGTTCAGTGTACATCAACAAACCTGAGCTAGCCTTAAGCGAAGCGTGGGAGAGACTTTGGGAGAGATATGGGGCCCCCGACATTATTGAAGCGGCGCTATATCGACGTCTGGAAAACTTTCCTAAGGTGTCAGCCAAAGATCACTTTAAGTTAAGAGAATTCGGAGATTTACTCATGGAGATCCAAGGCGCCAAAGAAGATGGCTATTCAGCTGGTCTAGTATTCCTAGATACTCCATCCGGGATTAGACCAATTGTGGACAAACTTCCATTTGGGCTGCAGGACAAGTGGCTGACTGTTGCCTCAGAGTACAAGGAAGACCACGATGGTCGATTTCCTCCCTTTAAGCACCTCACTAGGTTTGTGTGCAAGGAGGCGAAGAGGCGAAACGACCCTAGCCTTGTAGGTCCAGGAAGCAGTTCGATTTACACCAAGCCAGGCAGATCCGTTTCGAATGTTTTCAACATTGATAAACCCGTGTCAGTGCTCAAGACCGAAGCCCTTACGACTAACAACGACCCTGGCAAGTATTGTCCATTGCATAACAAACCTCACCCCCTGAAAGCATGCAGAATGTTTAGGGAAAAACCCCTTGAAGAGAGGACGGCTCTTCTCAAGGAGAAAAGAATATGTTTTAGATGCTGTTCCTCAACCTCTCACCTCGCCAGAGAGTGTACGATCGCCGTGAAGTGTCCGGAATGTGGCAGCCCAGATCACGTCGAGGCCATGCATCCCGACCTGTCACCACAAACCGAGAGCGCTCCTTCACCCCCACAACAGGACGGCGGGGAGGGAGAGGCTCACTCTAGGTCAATAGCTGTCAGCACGAACTGTACAGAAGTTTGCGGTCAAGCTCAGTCAAGTCGTTCTTGTTCCAAGATCTGCCTCACTAAGGTGTACCCTAAAGGAGCCAAAGACAAGGCCATCAAAGCCTATGTGATTCTGGACGATCAGAGCAATCGTTCACTAGTCAGTCCAGAGTTCTTTAAATTGTTCAACATTGAGAGTGAGCGGTTCCCATACTACCTCAAAACTTGCTCAGGCAACATGGAAACCCAAGGAAGGAAGGCAGAAGGCATCCAGATCGAGTCCCTGGATGGTAAAGTCGTCATCTGTCTCCCTCCGCTCTTAGAGTGCAATGAAATCATGAATAACCGCGCTGGGATCCCGACACCAAGTGCGGTGCTACACCAGCCGCATCTCCACCACATCGCCAAACACATCCCAGAACTGGATCCGAAAGCGGAAATACTCCTGCTATTAGGAAGAGATGTTATCCAGGTACACAAGGTTAGGCAGCAGATCAATGGACCACTCAACGCCCCCTTCGCGCAACGTCTGGATCTGGGCTGGGTGGTGATAGGAGAGGTGTGTCTCGGTGACGTACACAAACCGATGGTTAACACACTCAAGACCAATGTGCTAGAGAGTGGCCGCCATTCAATCTTTCAACCCTGCCCGAGTGTCCCGTGCATCAAGGAAGCACAACAAGGCGTTAACAAGCGCGAGGCAAGCGACGAGTCGCTGGGCCAGTCAGTCTTCGCTCTAACGAAGTATGACAACAAACTTGCACAATCAGCTCAAGATACCATTTCTTTAAAAACCAAAGACACCAAGGTCTTCAGAGATGAAGCAAATAATGGGGTTGCCCCATTGCCAATCAGAGAACCACGCCAGCGCTCACCAGATAACAAAGAGCAGGCAGTCAAACGGTTCACGTCCTTACGGAAAACCCGGAAAAGGAAACCCGAGATGCAGCAACGCACCCGATTGGCCCACGAGGTACTGTGCACCCTAATGGCAGAGGTCACAGCCATTATAAACGCACAATCATTCCTACCTGTGTCTTCTGACCCAGAAAACCCCTTTATACTTTCGCCATCAACGCTCCTTACGCAGAAGGCAGGAGCACCTCCTCCACCAGGAGACTTCTCAGACAAGGATTTGTACACAAAGCAATGGAGACAAGTCCAGGCTCTGGCAAATCAGTTTTGGTCCCGCTGGAGACAGAAATATCTACACTCGTTGCAACAGAGACAAAAGTGGACAGAACCCCGAAGGAATCTTCAAGTTGAAGACTTAGTCCTGCTCAGGGACAAGCAAGCCACCCGCAACAGCAGGCCAATGGCCAGAATCACTGCTACATTCCCTAGCGAGGATGGACATGTCAGGAAGATCGAATTGAAGACTACCGACCAAGGCGATGTGAAAATTTACCAAGGGCCAGTTACAGAAGTTATTCTACTTCTACCCAATGACTGATTAAGAGACTAAGTTTTGTACTCTGCTCATTGTGACCTTACGAAGGTCAAGCGGGGAGTGTGCTGTCTTTACGACAGTTATTTAGTTTATAATATTTTCGCTTAGTAATTCATTCAATAGTATTTTCTAGTTAGAATTAGAAGTGTTTAAAGTGTATTCATTGCATGTAAAATATATTGGCATGCGATGACGTCACATCCGGTTTCGCCGCGTCTTGTGGGAAAATACCGGTTTGAAATTAGCGCGAGGGTGGGGGCTCACCACGAGGCTCACCTGAGCACAAGCAGTTTTGCAGGCATGAGAAATCACAGTGAGAGCAACGCTGTAAGTTAATAGATAATCGATATATTGAACTAAGATGTTAATGCTGATCCTGTTAGAGGTAACGACGGTAGATAATGTTTATGCTTTCCTTAGTTAAAGAGTCGCGGATAGTTTGCATGGAAGTGTATTTAAAGTAGTCAATGGAGCAGGTAAACTCTCCCTGTATACTGCACCTTAGTGTAATGTAGTTATAGTCACCTTTGCAAGTATTTACACTTGAAATGTGATATTAAGGAAGGAACAAATACTGTATCAATCTTGTATTGTTTTATCAACAGTTTTCACCATATGTTAATGTGAAGAGTGAACAGTAAATGGTTAATCTTACTGCGATCTGGTTTGCATTGGCTGTGGTTTATCCGGACGTTAAATTCGGCGTTTCGTTACACCCGAAGGAGAACGTTACATAGATATCAAAATTCACCAGGTTTATTGATAAAGGAGGCAGGGCAGCAAGAAAAGAGGTGTAAGACAGATTTCTAAAGAATTCCGGTTAGAGCTGGAAAAAGAAGTCATGGCTGGAAATGCTGCTCGTCTCTAAAGGGATCAAGTGCATATAATCTTTTGAATAGTAATAATTATAAGTTCTGCCTTTACCATGGAAAGAGAACATCTAAAATATTCTATTCCTTCAAGATACATGCAATGCCAATATGCAATATTAGCATTGTCAGAAAACCAATGTCAGAAAACCTGAACTGTAGCAGATAAGTGAGCTAAGAGAAATCTCAGAAGTGATTAGTAGTTATAACCAAATTATTGGTCAAAATCAATCTAAGTTCCAAATTTAAATGCATTGAAATGTACGTATTTAATTCACTAAACTGAATCGCAATTAATAGATTTTGCCAACGCACCTTCTATTTTCTCGGCTATTGTTGAAGAGTTTGATCATGTCAGATAAGAAAACACGAGAAACCTCCATTGTTTCGAGAAGCTGAGGAGAATTCCTCAAAAGTGCTGCAATCACTTTCAGAATTTCTGGAAAAAAGCAACCATAAAGTTAAAAGGGGCAGAATTTTTAAAGAAATATCTAACAGTTTTGCTTTGAATTTTGAACTGCAGGGTATCTACAAACCTCCAGAAGTTTTATAGTGTTGCTATAAAATACAAATATTTGTTAAAATTATTACAATTTACATATTAAATGTGCGCATTTATGTCCAGTAGCAAAACGTGCAAAGCCAACTTCCATTGTAGTTGATAGTATTAATTTAAATTGTATTTCTTGAAGAGGAAATGTAATCAAATTATCTGAAGAACTATCTTTTAACATTGTTCTGGACTGTCTTGATCTACAGCAGGGGTCCACAAACCCCTTGGTTAATGGTAGGGGTCCATGGCATAATAAAGGCTGGGAATCCCTGATATGGGGCAACATATTAAATCTCACAATCACGTGCAACAAGACAGTGTATCTGAAGTGGATTCCGGTTAACTGGGCCAAGAGTTAACTGAAGCAACTACCTAGTTGGGACAATTCATGGAGAACAAAAAGCAATCAATAGAATGGCAGACTCCTGATGAAAGATTTCGGCCCGAAACGTCGTCACTACCTCCTCCCATAGATGCTGTCTGGCCTGCTGAGTTCTGCCAGCATTTTGTGTTTTTAATTGATAAAATGGTGTCCCTTTGTTTACTTGGGACCTCATGCCACATAACTGAGGCTGGAGAATGTTGTCAAACAGTTTCTAATTAGCTTCAGACTTGTACACTTGCATGCCCATTAGGCACAACACCATGCTTAGAGCGAACAGTTTTTAAATAGCATCAGTTGTATGTTCTTGTGTTCAAAAAGCAGTGACTACTGTCATTAATAGTTGGAGAAAAATAAACATGAAGACAATTCAGAACTGTTTTGCTCTCTGCAATTTTAACCATTCAAGCTTGAAGATGTCACAAATGGCTGGGAGTGCAAATAAAACTATTTCACTTCTTCAAGTCAGGAACTGTGAAGAATTTGAGGGCACCAATAATCATCTAGAATGTTACAACAGAAAAAAAAAAGATATGGAGGATCAAATCATCAAAAGCATTGTATGAAGGTAGTCCAAAATCTACATTACATGTTTGTGCTAAACCTGTTTATTTACAGTCAATCAAAAGAAAGTATACACTGGATAAATTCTTGTAACAATAACTATTAGGAACTAATACAGTTTTATAGTACTGTAGTAGTATAGATAGCATTCTAACATTCTAACTTGTTCTACATTTCAGTTAAATAGATGGCTTGTTACTCAGTTAAACAGTAGTTTCTCTTTTTATACCTTATGCAAACCTGGGTAGGTCTATAGTCTAGTGTAGTTTTTTTGTGTTGTTTTACATAGTTCAGTGTAGTTTTTGTATTGTTTCATGTAGCACAACAGTCCATGAAACTTCAGCTACTTGGGGCAGCCACTTAATTTAAACCAAAATGTACTGGCCAATGTGTCCAATTTAACCTGAAATCACTGTATTTAAATGCTGGGCATTATTTACATATGTGCTAATTCTACCAACAAAGAAAATAAACAATGCAACACACACAAAATGCTGGAGGAATTCAGCAGGTCAGGCAGCATCTATGGAAATCAATAAACAGCAGATGTTTCACATCAAAACACTTCATCAGGACTGGAAAGAGGAAGACGCCAAAAAAGTGGGGAAGGGGAAGGAGGACAAACCAGAAGGTGATAGATGCTGGGTGGTGGTGGGGGGGGGGGGGGTGCGGGGGAGGATGAAGTAAGAAGCTGGGAAGTGATGTGGAAAAGACAAAGGACTGAAGAAGAGAGAATCTGATAGGAGAGGAAAGTGGACTATGGAGAAAAGAAGTGGGAGGGGCACCAGGGGAAGGGCAGGCAAGTGAGAAGCAGGAAGAGGCCAGAGTGGGGAATAGAAGAGGGAAGCAGGGGGTGGGGGGAATCATCAGGAGAAACTGATGTTCATGTCATCAAGTCAGAGGCTACCAGGATGAAATATGAAAAATATGGCAAAATAGGACTAACATGTCAGAATGGGAATGCAGAGAGAAATTGAAATGATTGGCCACCGGGAAATTACACTTTTTGGAGGTGCTCCCACAATTTACATCAGCTCTCAGCAATGTAGAGGAGGCCACATTGATGACCCAGCAAATTTGCTGGTGAAGTGTTGCCTCACTCAGAAGGACTGTTTGAGGCCATGAACTGAGGTGAGGGAAGGGATGAATGGGCAGGCATAGCATTTCTGTCACTTGCAGGGAGGGATACACACCAGAAGGCAAAGTGGTGGGGAGGGTCAAATGGACAAGGTAATCATGGAGGGAGTGATCCCTACGAAAAGTGGAGCATTGGTTGCCGGGGATGGCGGGGAGGCAAAGATATGTTTGGTAGCAGGATTCCATTGAAAATGGCAGAAGTTATGGAGAATGATGCATTGGATAGAGGCTCACGGAGTGGTTGGTGAGGACAAGTGGAACTCTATCCTTGTTAAGACAGTGGGAAGATGGGATTACCAGAGATATCCCGGAAAAGGAGAAGATGCGAGTGAGGGAGGCATTAATGGTGGAAGAAGGGAAAGCATACATTATACTTTTAGTAGAAAGGCAATAATAGTCTCAATAAGTCAGGGAACCTGAATGTAAATTTAGGCAATGAAGATAAGTTACTAAATCTCAAGACTCACTTTAACTCCTATTTTTTTGTGAAGCCTATATGTTAATGCTCCTATTAGTGAAAAAAAATGTTGATAACAAATAACAAATGTTATTTTGTCAGTGTCACCCACTGATCTATTGTGGTAGGACATTTGAGATAATTTCATATAACAAGTTTCAGGCATAGACATTGGTTTGGAAGCCAGTTCTCAGTTAATCAGCAAGGCAGGTGCAAAGTTACACACAGTGCTAGAGGCTGGTTACACTGACAAAATAACTTTAGACAGTCCTTGGGTTAACCAAATATCAATGAATCTCATATTTACAAAAATTCACAATAACTCGAGATCTAATATTAGAGCAAAAATATTAAAAAGATCCAAAGCTATTTAAATATTAAAAGACTAAAATCTCATATACAGTATACAAGTGAAACATTTAAACTAATTTAGCCCATATATAAAGTTCTGCTGATCTTTCTCTCAGCTTTTATTTCAATAGTGATGGTCTACTTTTGCACTAATTTAGCAGACCAACTTTCTAGACTTAGTTACAAAATCTGCAGAAGGTTGTGCACCAACATTAGACCGTATGTTGTGCACATACTCAAGAAATGGCCCCAAAAGTAGCCTGTACAACCATAACAATAGTTCTCTATGTCCAAGCTCCAACTCTCCATCATAAAATTTAATATCTGTGCAAACCATGATGTCAATATCTTCCTGCATATGATCTCTGTCTATATCTCATTGCACTTTTACAGATCATTGGGTATGATGTTGTGGCCATCACTGAATCATGGCTGAAGGATGGTTGCAGTTGGGAGCTGAATGTCCAAGGTTACACATTGTGTCAGAAGGATAGGAAGGTTGGCAGAGGGGGAGGTGTGGCTCTGCTGGTACAGACTGGCATCAAAGCATCAGAAAAATGTGATGTAGTATTGCAAGATGTTGAATCCTTGTGGGTTGAGTTAAGGAAGTGCAAGGGTAAAAGGGGTCTGATGGCAGTTATATACAGGCCTCCAAACAGTAGCTGGGATGTGGACCACAAGTTATAATGGGAAAAAGAGCAATGTTAAGATATTCATAAGAGATTTTAACATGCAGATAAATTGGGAAAATCAGACTAGTAATAGTTGGTAATGGATCTCAGGAGAGTGAATTTGTTGAATGCCTACGAAATGGCTTTTCAGAGCACATTGTCATTGACCCTGCTAGGAAATCAGCTATACTGGATTGGGGGGTTAAGTAATGAACTGGAGACGATTGGGGAGCTTAAACTAAAGGAACCCTTAGGAAGCAGTGATCACAATATGACTGAATTCAACTTGAAATTTGATGGGGAGGAAGTGAAGTCTGACATAGTATTTCAGTGGAGTAAAGGAAATTACAGTGCTATGAGAGGGGTGTTGGCTGAAGTAAATTGGAAGGAGATGCTGACAGGGATGATAGCAGAGTAGCAATTGTGTGAGTTTCTGGGGAAATGAGGAAGGTACAGGACAGATGTATTCCCAAAACAAAGAAATACTCAAATGGCAATATAGTACAACTGTGACTGACAAGGAAATCAAAGCTAATGTAAAAGCAAAAGAGGGGGCATGGAACAAAGTAAAATTTAGCAGGAAGATAGAGGATTGGGAAGCTTTTAAGAACCTACAGAAAGCAGCTAAAAAAATCATTAGGAGGGAAAGGATGAAATATGAAAACAAGCTAGCAAACAATATCATAGGGGATGCAGTGGATGTTTTGTATTTGGATTTTCAGAAAGCCTTTGACAAGGTGTCACACATGAGGCTGCTTACCAAGTTAAGAACCCATGCTATTGCAGGAAAGTTACAAACATGATTAGAGCACTGGCTGATTGGTAGGAGGCAGCAAGTGGGAATAAAAGGATCCTTTTCTGATTGGCTGCCAGTGACTAGTGGTGTTCCACAGGGATCAGTGTTGGGACTGCTTCTTTTTATGCTGTTTATCAATGATTTAGATGGAACAGATAGATTTGTAGCCAAGTTTGCAGTTGATACAAAGATTAGTGGAGGAGCAGAGTGTTGAGGAAACAGCACAGCTGCAGAAGGACTTAGCAGACTCAAAGATAGGCAAGAAAGTGGCAAATGATATACAATGTTAGGAAATGCATGGTCATGCGCTTTGGTAGAATAAATAAATGTGCAGACTATTTTTTAAATGAGGAAAAAATCCAGAAGTCTGAGATGCAAAGGGATTTTGGATTTCTTATTCAGAACACCCCAAAGGTTAACTTGTAGGCAGAGTCAGTGGTGAGGAAGGCGAATACAATGTTAGCATTAATTTCAAGACGTCTAGAATGTAAAAGGAGGGATGTGATAGTGAAGCTTTATGAGGCACTGGTGAAGCCTCAACTTGAGGTATTGTGAACAGTTTAGGACTCCTTATTGAAGAGATGTGCTGGCATTGGAGAGGGCTCAGACGAGGTTCACAAGGATGATTCCTGGAATGAAAGGGCTATCATATGAGGAACCTCTGATGGCTCTGGGCCTGTGCTCGTTGGAATTTAGAAGGATGGGGGATGGGGGCAGGAATCCAATTGAAACCTTTTGAATGTTGAAAGGCCTGGACAGAGTGGATGTGGAAAGGATGTTTTCCATGGTGGTGGAGTCTTGGACAAGAGGGCACAGCCTCAGGATAGAAGGGTGTACATTTAAAACAGATATGCAGAGGAATTTCTTTAGCCAGAGGGTGGTGAATTTGTTACCACAGGCAGCTGTGAAGGTTAGGTCGTTGGGTGTATTTAAGGTGGAGATTGATAGGTTCTTGATTGGACATGGCATCAAAGGTTATGGGGAGAAGGCCAGAGAGTGAGGCTCAGGAGCAGCAAAAAAAAAATCATCCATGATTGAATTGCGGAAAAGATTCGGTGAGCCAAATGGACTAACTCTGCTCCTATGCCTTATGGTCTTTTTTTCCTCTCTATTCCCTGCCTCTTCATTTGCCTATTTAAATGGTTCTTAAATATTGCTGATTTATCTAGATCCACTATCTCCTCTATCGACAAGTTCCAGGAACCAATCACTCTCTATGTCAAAACTAAATTCCCTTACCTTTAGTATTTAACCTGGGAAACGTCAATCTACCTTGTCCATGCCCCTCAATTTCATATATTTCTAACAGAATGTATCCAATACTGCTGTTCACATGGCCTGTAGACATTGGTCTGCAGAGCATAAGGCTGATCATAATCAATGTTCAAGAAAACATCAAATATGCAGTACCTTCATTAACTCATCACATAAAAAGAATTATCTGTGTGCTGTGGTAGCCCTGTATGGGCACATCTGCTTCTCAGATCTCAGCACAAAATTTGCTCTGTTATTTCTTTTTGAATAAATATATACACTTGCAGTCTTACTTTGCTGGCTCAAAACTCATGAGAATATCTCATAAATTACAACAAGCTTCTTCTAACTTACCAATTACTTCCTCGCATTCTGAAATGATGCCATCAGGTGTGTGCCTTTTCCACTTTAAACTCCAGCAAAATAGTTTAAACTTTCTGTTCTACAATTTAATTCAATGTCATAAAGCAGTTTTCTTTTTAATGCTATCTTAGAACTTACTGTTTTATAGAGTTTAAACAAGGAAAGCCACCTCATAAGGAAAGGTTGAGATTCTAAGAAATTTTTAA
This sequence comes from Hypanus sabinus, assembly GCF_030144855.1. Classification (NCBI taxonomy): domain Eukaryota; kingdom Metazoa; phylum Chordata; class Chondrichthyes; order Myliobatiformes; family Dasyatidae; genus Hypanus; species Hypanus sabinus. The sequence continues at coordinate 121,371,431 of NC_082708.1, forward strand.
CTAAACATAAGTGGTGCTTACGTGGGTTTTGGATCTTCACTGATGAATCTGGGTCAGGATGCTGCTTGTGCACAACTTGAGTACAAATTTGTTCAGTCAGGATCTTAAAAATTGAAAGTTCAAGTATAAACAAATTGTTAGCTAAACTAAACCATCTTCAATACACTTTATCTTCAGATTTTATACTCTATATAAAATTTCCAAAATGAGATCCTTGTAAATAATTCACTTTTAACTTTTATCTGGAGAACAATATCATTATGTATTATGCTCATGAACAAAAGGGACAACATGAAGTATTAACAAGAGATCAGGGAATTCTGACATAATACTCATGAACAAATCTGAAAAACTACATCAAATTTCAAATAACAGCAAAACTGATTCATGATCATATTCATCCCCATTTTTCTAGTGTTGTATATCAAAACAAAACAATAAACAAAGCTCTTAGTTTTCCACTAACACCAAATATTTCACCTCCAACTAAATTAAGCATACCTTTCCAAAAAATTTGCCAATCACAAGTTTGTTACTTCCTAACATACAAACAAAATAGTTGCTAAGCAGTGACATACCAACATACACAAGACCAATCTAGATTTGAACTTGTCACTTTTTCAGATGTGAAGCTTTCAATTTTAGCCATACTGCCAAAGGCACAAAACAAAAACTGTGATCATCTATTTAAAAGGCTATTAAATTGAAAGGAAAAATCATTTCCAAATATTATTTTACATTTTTATAAAGAGATATTGATGACAAATGGGAATCGGGGAAATAAAAGGAAACAAACAAAACTGCAAAATATGGTATAGAAATATGGGAGACACAAGAACATAAGTAACTAGATCTTAACTTCCTCCACATTCCTTATTCTTGGTATCTGCAAATTTAAGATTTAATGGCCACAGATCAGAAACACAACAAGACTTGCCTGGTTTTCCAAACTTTTTCTATCATTTAACAATATGCCACTTCCCCCTGTGCAACTTTAATAGCCATAACTAAAGTAAATGCATTCAACTTAGAGCCACAGCATACAACTTACAAAACTCATTATGGATCAATCCTTAAATTAATGAAAATGGAGCAAAACAGATGATGATACAAATACTTCTCAATATAAATGCACAACTCAACACAAACTCACAACCCACCCACATAAATTCAATCTACGGTACAACAAACTTATATTATTAACACTGTGTGGTCAACCAACAAGAGCACACTGAAAATATAGAAACATCAATAACATTAAAGTAAGATAGGATAGTGCATGATTCTCCCAGGGTTATTTAAATACCATATTGTAGCGATGTGCTACACACAGCGCTGAAATAACAACACGCAATCGGTAAGTCATTTCGAGACTACTTTATTCAAACTTCGCGGCGCTGGCATTTAATCCCTGGCGCCCGCCCTCTCTGGGCAGAAATGACTTCAGAGATGCATCACTAAAGTCTCTCCCCGCGCACTGGCTGTTTGTTAGCCAGTTTGCCTGCGCAGAAAGTAGGTCGCCACATAACCCCCCCCAGAACCAGCGATACACCCCCCAATGTCCACAGTCTGGATCAGCCTCTGTTTGGGAGGTCTGCCTCTGCGCTGCGGTACCTGAACCTTGACTGGCTGCGCCAAGTCCACATGGGCTGGTTTGAGTCGGTCCACCGTGAAAACCTCCTCTTTCCCCCCAATGTCCAGAATGTACATGGACCCATTGTTGCTGATCACCTTGAACAGCCCCTCGTACGGCCGCTGTAGCAGTGCCCGGTGTCCACCCCTTCGTACAAACACAAACTTACAGTTCTGCAGGTCTTTGGGTATATGTGTCGGGGTCCGTCCGTGCTGTGAAGTTGGTACGGGGCCAGGTTGCCGAGCCTTTCACATAGCCTGTCCAGGACAGCTGCAGGTTCTTCCTCTTGCCCCCTTGGGGCTGGTATGAACTCTCCTGGGATCGCCAGGGGCACGCCGTACACCAACTCGGCCGACGAGGCGTGCAGATCCTCTTTGGGCGCTGTGCGAATTCCAAGCAGGACCCAAGGAAGGTCGTCCACCCAGTTAGGTCCTCTCAGGCAGGCCATGAGAGCCGACTTCAAATGACGGTGGAAGCGTCCCACTAGTCCATTCGACTGTGGGTGGTAGGCAGTAGTGTGGTGTAGCTGCGTTCCCAACAGGCTGGCCACAGCCGACCACAGGCTGGAGGTGAACTGAGCGCCTCTGTCAGAGGTAATGTGGGCCGGTACCCCGAAGCGTGCTACCCAGGTTGCAATCAGTGCTCAGGCGCAGGATTCGGCAGATGTGTCAGTGAGCGGGACCGCCTCTAGCCACCTTGTGAACCGGTCTACCATAGTTAGGAGGTACCGCGCTCCTCGGGACACTGGTAGGGGGCCCACGATATCCACATGAATGTGGTCGAACCTCCGGTGGATGGGTTCGAAGTGCTGCGGCAGGGCTTTAGTGTGCCTCTGCACCTTGACTGTTTGGCACTGTGTGCACATTCTGGCCCGTTCACTGACATGCTTGCAAAGTCCGTGTCATGTGAACTTGCTGGAGACTAGCCGGATGGTTATCCTGATAGATGGGTGTGCCAAACCGTGTATGGAGTCGAAAACTCGCCGCCTCCAGGCTGCCGGGACGATGGGGCGAGGCTGACCGGTAGCCACGTCGCGCAAGAGGGTCCTCTCACCTGGGCCTATGAGAAAGTCTTGCAGCTGCAAACCCGACACTGCGGTCCTGTAGCTAGGCATCTCGTCGTCTGCCTGCTGTGCCTCCGCCAGTGCTGCATAGTCCACCCCCAGGGACAGGGCCTGGACAGCTGGTCTGGAGGGTGCGTCCGCCACGACGTTGTCCTTTCCCGAGAAATGCTGGATGTCCGTCGTGTACTCAGAGATGTAGGACAGATGTCGCTGCTGGCGAGCCGACCAGGGATCGGACACCTTTGTGAACGCAAAGGTCAACAGTTTGTGGTCTGTGAACACGGTGAACCTGATTCAAGAAGTACCTGAAATGCCGGATTGCCAGATACAGTGCCAACAGCTCCCGGTCGAAAGCACTGTACTTGAGTTCAGGTGGTCGTAGGTGCTTGCTGAAGAACGCCAGCACCCCTTGATGAGCCGCTCCAGCACCCCACCGACTGCTGTGTCGGATGCGTCCACCATGAGGGCAGTCAGAACTTCCGTTCTGGGGTGCACCAGCATCGCGACATCTGCCAAGGCTTCCTTGGCTTTAACGAAAGCGGCCGCGGCTTCCTCATCCCAAGTAATGTCCTTGCCTTTACCCGACATCAGGGTGTACAAAGGGTGCATGATACGGCCTGCTGAGGGGAGGAAACCGTGGTAGAAGTTCACCATACCAACGAACTCCTGCAGGCCTTTGACCGTGTTGGGCCGGGCAAAGTGGCGGATCGCGTCTACCTTGGTGGGCAGAGGTGTTGCCCCGTCTTTGGTAACCCTGTGGCCCAGGAAGTCGATGGTATCAAGACCAAACTGGCATTTGGCCGGGTTGATCGTGAGGCCGAAATCACTCAGGCGGGAGTAGAGCTGGTGGAGTAGATGCTCCTGACGACTACTGCTGGCTATAAGGATGTCATCCAAATAGATGAACGCAAAGTCCAGGTCACGTCCCACCTCATCCATTAGCCGCTGAAACGTCTGTGCGGCATTCTTCAGGCTGAATGGCATTCGGAGGAACTCGAACAAGCCAAACGGGGTGATGAGTGCCGTTTTGGGGATGTCTTCAAGGTGTAGCGGGATTTGATGGTATCCCCAGACGAGGTCTACTTTGGAAAAGATTCTTGCCCCGTGCAGGTTTGCTGCAAAGTCCTGTATGTGCGGCACGGGGTAGCGGTCTGGAGTTGTAGCCTCGTTCAGTCTGTGGTAGTTGCCGCATGGTCTCCAATCCCCGGCTGCTTTGGGCACCATGTGCAGGGGGAGGCCCATGGGCTGTCGGACCTCCGTACGATCCCCAAGTCCTCCATCCTCTTGAACTCCTCCTTCGCCAGGCGGAGCTTTTCCAGGGGGAGCCTTCACACGCAGGCGTGGAGGGGTAGTCCCTGGGTCAGGATGTGGTGCTGAACCCCGTGTCTGGGCATGGCTGCCGTGAACTGCGGTGACAGAATCGATGGAAAGTCCGCCAGGATTCTGGTGAATTCGTTGTCTGACAGCGTGATGGAGTCCAGGTGTGGGGCCGGCAACTTAGCTTCACCCAGGGAGAACGTCTGGGAAGTCTCGGCATGCACCAGTCTTTTCCCTTGCCAGTCGACCAGCAGGCTGTGAGCTCGCAAGAAGTCCGCCCCCAGGAGTGCTTGGGCCATGGCGGCCAGTGTGAAGTCCCACGTGAACTGGCTGGTGCCAAACTGCAGTTGCACTGTGCAGGTGCTGTAGATCTGTATCGTGCTGTATCGTGCACCCTCAGGGTGGGTCCTGGCTTCCTGTTACGGGTATCGTACCCCGTCGGGGGCAAGACGCTGATTTCCACTCCAGTGTCAACCAAGAAGCAGCATCCCAACTGTTTGTCCCAGGCGTACAAGAGGCTGTCCTGGTGGCCAGCCGCCATAGTCATTAGCGGCAGCTGGCCCTGGCCCTTGCAGAGCGGGTGACAACGGCGGGCTTTTGTGCCCCACTGCTGGTGGTAGTGTTACGTATCCCGTAACTGGATAACTTACCAGCAAAGATAGAGAGGTCTGTTGAAGTCTGTTGTCACTATTTTCAAACGTTTTATTCGTAAAGGGACACAAAAGTAGGGTTAATACATACATTCAGATAGGGCACATTGTCAACACTCAATCTAAAGCGCGGGTATATTAATAATCATCATTATTAAGTGAGCTCTGCTGATGTCTAGGGGTTAATAGATTGTCCGTTGGAAATATAAAAGTCACTCAGAAGGCTGTCCGCCTCAGCCCTTTGAAAATCGCTGGGTTTCACGTGGGGCGACCGAGAGAGAGAGATTGGGGGGAGAAGAGAAAGAACTTGCCGAGTCTCGATGAATCTTCCGTGAAATCGGGGGGGGGGAGCGTTGGTTTCCTCTCCCCGATGTTAGTTAAAGCGGTTTTCTGTGATTCCAGCCACAGATTCCAATCCCGGAATCTAACGCACGTGGCTTCTTTCAGAATGGCTTCCCGCTGCTGCTCGTGTCTTCTTGGTGCGTCTGAGGGGCTGTCCCCCTGAGACTCTCCTTTATACTTCCTCACGGGGTCGCAGGTGTCAATCAGGTTGGGATGATGCAATCTCTCTCTCAACCAGCCCACCTTGCCCAAGGGCTTTTCACGTGGTCTCCATGAGACAATAGTCGCTGTTGTCTTTATTCTGTATCCCTGGTGGTACCTGCAATTTGGCACATCTCTCTCTCTCTCTCTCCGACTGGGTCTACTGACCCCCCCCCCCCCTTTTGACGGGTGCTCTTGCGATTCTCACAAGGGAGGGGGCTGGGATCATAACAGTAGAAACACCACTGTTCACTGTCTTCTCTCTCCTGCCTGTGTTGAGTGCGCCCCCCTGCCGGGCCTGGTCTGGTCTGCTGTTGGGCACGTGGCCTGGTAATCTGACCAACGGACACCACGCTCTCCCTCTTGGCTTTCCACAGCAGGTTTGCCCAGGCCGCCACCTTCCGGGGGTTGCTGAAACTTGCATCGGTCAGCAGCAGATGTATGTACTCGGGCAGTTGCTCTAGGAACCCTTGCTCGAACATGAGGCAGGGTTTGTGTCCGTCGGCCAGGGCCAGAATCTCGTTCATCAATGCTGACAGCAGTCTGCCTCCCAAACCGTCCAGGTGAAGCAGGCGGGCACCCCGCTCACACCATGAGAGGCCAAAGGTCTCAATGAGCAGCGCCTTGAATGCTTCATATTTGCCTTCTTCCAGGGGCAACTGTATGAAATCCGCAACCTGGGCGGCCGTCTCCTGGTCAAGGGCACTCACCACACACATGGTAGCAGCGTCCAGAAAGTCGGCAGTTTCAGCAAAACTGCGTGAACAGATGAAGAGTCGGTCATCTTTGGTCCAAATCCCATTTGGACCGTCGGGGTCACCAATGTAGCAATGTGCTACACACAGTGCTGAAATAATGACACGCAGTCGGTAAGTCGTTTCGAGACTAGTTTATTCAAACTTTGCGGCGCTGGCATTTAATCCCTAGCGCCCGCCCTCTCTGTGCGGAAATGACATCAGAGGTGCATTACCAAAGTCTCTCCCTGCACGCTGGCTATTTGTGGGCTGGTTCACCTGCGCAGAAAGTGGGTCGCCACAATATCATCCTACTTCAATTTGTGAAGAATGATTATCCCATGTTAAAAAAAATACAGCTAAATGGAGTTGAAAAGAAAATATAATGCACAATTCATTTACTTGTTATAGGCTCATTAACAATGCATTTGTTTAACTGCATTTTATCTTTTAAAACCAGCCATTCATTAAAAAACTCTGGCAAGAATAATTAAATTGATATTTGCTATTGACAAAAAATTTAAATCTATTCCAAGTATGCCTACATTACTCAAGTATTGCTTTGATTAGTTGATGCTCACCTCAAATAAAGCATTATATGTTGTCATGGTAATTATATTGGTGTGCAACATCAACCTCTCTGCCAACAAAGAGAACAAACCATGTCCAAGCATGACTTCAGCCTTGCGCCTAGAACAGAAAGCAATTCTCTTAAAAGTCACAGAGCTCCAGTTAAAAACAGTCTCAGCCTAAACATAAATCTCTCTCAAATTCCTATGATTAATGAATTATAATGCAAAAACTGAATAGTGGACAAAGTTATTTCAAAAAACAATAAATCCTATCCAGATTGTGGAACGTAAACCATTTTTGAAACAGGCTGAAAGGATATACAGTATTTATGACCAATTAATTGAGTAACTAGGTTAAATAAAATTTACTTTCACGTACTTTGGGGCAAGATGTTTTAGAAAGTAACCCATCACTTTCAATGCTTGCACTCTTATCCCTTCATTTTTTGAAGCCAGCAGTTTATAGATGATTCTGTAAAAAAAATGAAAGAATCACAAGTTAATAGAGTTAAAATCAAGAAGACATCTTAAAATCTTGGCCTTTCCTAGATCAAAATGTTTTCAGCACTGCATCATGTTAAGGAGACATTAAACAGTTCCTTAGAGGAAGAGAGAGCTGGAAGGCAAAGCAAACACTGAAAGTTTACAATGGTGGTGTAACTGAAATCATAAAAGCACAAGCAGTCATGACTGAAGGAATGTAGAGATCTAGGATGATTGCCAGGATTGAGGAGGTTACATAAATTTCAGGTTTGAGGATAGGGGATGATGCAAGGCAGCGGAATTATGATAATATACAAAGAAAATTCTAAAATCAAATCACGGTCAGACCAGAAGTCGGTGTAAAATAGCTAGCAATACGCAAGCTCAATTATACTTGTTAGGACAAGGACAGCAAAGCATTGATTAATTACAGATTGGTTGGCCATCCTGCTATGAAGAGAGAAGCCATTCAGAAATTCGTGTTTGTGATCTGACCTGACATTTCAGTGCAGTAATAAGAGAATTCTAAAATGACAGGAAGTATACTGAGATACTGAGATAATGTAAAGTCATCACCAAATGAACACAGTACAAGTACACTCAGACCCTGCACAGCGCTGATTCGTTGCAACACAGTTATTCATTTCTTTACTGGCATTTTTAAAACTGGCAAAATCATTCTAAACACTTAAAAGTTCTCAAGAACATTCACCATTACAGTAAACATTTAATAAGCCAATGAAACACTTTACATACAGTCTGAGCCATGCATTGCCTCCCCCATGTGCATAAACGTTCTATTCCCTCACCAATTTATTCCCTTTTTCTTTTCACCCAAAATGTTTGGAAAATCGCCTGCAACTTCCAGTGAGGATAATACATCTAAGATGTCTCAAAAAAGCATTAGCATGGATGTGATTGCGATATGGCGTGAGGATGTTAATAATGGTGATGTTCAAGAGTTATCTGCATTCTGATGGTAACAGCCTTAATAATGTAGAGCAATGCATCCTGGATGAAACTCCATTCTGGATGGAGAAAACACTAGCAAGAAACCTCATCACAAATTCCTCAGCACCAGCATCACCATCATGGACCATGCAAAGAGGCATTTTCGACATGATTTCCTGCTAGCGAGGACTGTTTCACGAGAGGAAACTTAAGAAAAGGTAGTCAAATATTGATGCCTGCTCGAAGAAGCTCACAGCCTGGTCTCTCCTCTAAGGTATAACTGCTACCTGCTTCACTCCGCTGCTGCTACAATATATTGTTGCTCCATGGATGTACAGGTTAGACCTACTTGCATGTTTGTCACTCCATGAATTACTGTGTATATATAAAACATCATGCATCTCAGGTTGGATTTTTTTTTAAATCAGGCATTCATGTCCATTTACATAACGTTATAATAATCCCACATAGTGCTGATTTACATAGCACCTCGTCCAAGGAACTCATCCTCAGCATTAAGCGGGGATCTGAATGTAGTTTCCCTTGAACAAAGTTACCTATATGTCACTATATACAACCCTACATTCATTTCTTGCAGGCATACTCAATAAATCCACAATAGAATAATAACCTAATGAAAGACCACACTGACTTGGTCATTCAACCGAATGTGCAAAAGACAACAAATTGCAAATATCAAAAGAGAAATAATAATAATAATAAATAAGCAATAATTATCAAAAACATGAGATCAAGAATCCTTGATAGTGAGATCATAATTTGAGGGAATATTTAAATGATGGGGGCAAGTGAAGTTGAGTGAAGTTATCCCCTTTGCTTCAGGAGACTGATGGTTGAGAAGTAAAACTGTTCCTGAACCTAGTGATCCAGGTCCTGAGGTTCCGCTACCTTTTTCCTGATGGCAGCAGCGAGAAGACAGCTTGGCCTGGGTGGTGAGGAGGGTCTCTGATGGTGCTTCCTGCATTTCGTGTAGATGTGCTCAATAGTGGGAAGGGCATTACTGGATCAGATCCACTATTTTTTGTAGGGTGTTCTGTTCAAGGGCATTGGTGTTTCCAAACCACACTGTGATGCAGCAAATCAATACACATCTACAGAAGGTTGTCAAAGTTTTAGATGTCATGCCAAATCTTTGGAAACTCCAAAGGAAGCAGAAGCACTGCTATGCTTTCCTCATAATTTCACTTTCATGCTGGGTCCAGGACAGGTCTTCCGAAATAATAACACAGAGGAATTTAAATTTGCTAACTCTCTCCAACTCTGATCACCCGAGCTTGTAGACCTCTGAAGTCAATAAACAGCACCTTGGTCTTGCTAACATTGACTAAGAGTTGTTATTATGGAACTACTCAGCCAGATTTTCAATCTCCCTCCTATATGCTGTAATGATCTCCAACTTTGAGTGAGCCCACGACAGTGAACTTGAATATGGCATTGAAACTGTGCTTAACCACAAAGTCATAAGTGTAAAGTGAGTAGAACAGGGGCCTAAGCATACAGCTTTGTGGTGTAGCCACGTGGAGGAAATGTTGTTGCCAATCTGAACTGACGGGTCTGCAAGTGAAGAAATCAAAGATGCAATTGCACAAGAAGGTATTTAAGGCCAAGGTATTGAAGCTCATTGATTAGTTCGAGGGAATGATGGTGGTGACTGATCAATGTCATGTCGTCTGCAACTTTGATCAGCAGACTGGAGCTGTGTGTGGCTGTACAGTCATGGGTGTAAAGGGAGGGACTCAGGACTCAATCCTTGGGGGCACCTGTGTTGAGGGTCTGAGGGACAGAGGTAAGGGAGCCCATCCTTACTTCCTATCGGCAATCCGATGGTCTCCAGCGGTGATGAGACAGCCTACAGAGGAGAGGTTGACACCCTGACACAGTGATGCTAAGATAACAACCTCTTTCTCAATGCCCAAAAAAAAATCAAAAGAGCTGATTGTGGATTACAGGAGGAATGAAGACAGGCTCACCCCAATCAACATCAATGCATCTGCAGTCAAGAGGGTGAGTAGTTTCAAGGTCCTCAGTATACACATCACGAAGACCTCACCAGGACTGTACACATCCACCGTGCGGCAAAAAAAAAACACAACAGCGTCTCTTCCTCCTCAGGCGGCTGAAGTAGTTCGGTGCGTGCCACCAAATCCTCAAGACCTACTACAGGGGCACCATTGAGAACATCCTAACTAACTGTATCACCGCCTGGTTCGAGAACTGCATAAATTTTGATCACTGAGCACTGCAGAGATTGGTACAGACAGCCCAGCGCATCTATGGATGTGAACTTCCCTCCACTGAGGACGTTTACAACAGCAGGTGCAGAACAAAAGCCTGAAGATCAGAAGGGACACCAGTCACTCCAACCGTAAACTGTTCCAGCTGCTTCCATCCAGCAAACAGTATGGCAGCATTAAAGCCAGGACCAACAGGCTACAGGACAGCTTCCTTCTACAAGCCATGAGACTTCTAAATTCATGTGCTTCGAGTTATCATGTGAAGATTTTTACTCCATCACATTGTAGGATGGATGTATTATTTAAATAAATTCAAATACTGAATGCTGAGCTGTAGTCGATAAAGCGCATCCTGATGTGTGCATCTCTGCTGTCCAGATGTTCCAGGATTGAGGGAAGAACCAATGAGATGACATTTGCTGTAGGAGGATGACATCCAAGTGATCCGATTTACTGAAATATGGTCTGGGCATGGAAGAGTAGGCATTTCTTATCATAGCATAGCAGCAATCTAGTGTGTTAAGATGTCTGGTGCTACAGGTAACATGCTGATGCTAACTGTGCAGGGCTTTGTTCAAACAAATCTGGTTGAAAGTCCCAGACTATGACTTGAAATGTGTCAGGATGGACTGTTTCTTGTTTAGAGACAGCATCATGCAGTTTCTCAAGCACTTAATTATAGCTGGTCACTGGCTTATTATTGCACGTAAGTGTGAGAAACTATCAATGAACAGGATTTTGTGCAAGTTAGAATATAGAAAGAAAGGTTTTAGATGAATTCATGTGTTTATAGGGTAGAAGATGAGAGGAAATTGTTAGGTCACCTCATTATAGGAAGGATGTGGAAGCTATGGAGAGGGTGCAGAGGAGATTTATCAGGATGTTGCCTGGATTGGAGAACAAGTCATATGAAGCAAGGTTAGCAGAGCTGGGACTTTTCTCTTTGGAGTGTAGAAGAATGAGAGGGGACTTGATAGAGGTCTACAAGATTATGAGAGACATAGATAGGGTGGATAGTCAGTACCTGTTTCCCAGGCACCAATAACAAACACCAGAGGACATATGTATAAAATTAAGGGAAGTAAGTTTAGGGGAGACATCAGGGTTAAGTTTTTTTTTGTTTGTTGGTTTTTTTTTGGGGTTTTTTTTTTGTTTTTTTTACACAGAGGGTTGTGAGTGCCTGGAATGACTTTCCAGGGATGGTGGTGGAGGCTACAACATGGGGTATTTAAGAGCCTCTTGGACAGGCACATGGATGAAAGAAAAATGGAGGGTTATGGGGTAGTGTGGGTTTAGTACTTTTTTTAAGGATTATATGTGTCAGCACAACATGGAGGGCTGAAGGGCCTTAATGTGCTGTAGTGTTCTATGTTCTAGAACTCCAGATCTAAATATAGTTGAAAATGCTACAATATGGCTGCACAGAGAGATATTCGTTATTTCCTTGAAAAACACCAAATCATCCAAAAGGAAAAGAGAATTAGTGAAATTGTTTGTTATTTAATACTCAGGAAGCCATTAAAAATACACTTTTTAAATATCATAAAAAGGTCTAGAATTCACTTCAAAAATTTTCCTTGGAGCAGTTTGAGAAGTCTCTTTACATGTTCACAGACTGAAGACTGAATTTGTATTTTAGGAACTTAAAACAAAGCTCAAATAACAAAATTAAAAAATTTTATCTCTTGTATTTTTTCTCACATTCAAGCAAAGAAAACTGCAGTGGCAAGAAGAAGTCTAATTATCCACAATTCCTGAGCATAAACCGATTTGGTCATACCCTGACACAACCTGAGAAGAGAAACCAATTAAACAAGATTCAAATTAAAGTAAAGATTTCTCTACTTTTATAATGACAGTAGATGACAAAAAATAGCAAACCTCTCAAAATATGTGTCAATATTCAATTCAATAATTTACCAATACAACACTCTGCAGAATAAGGATTAAATTCTTAAATAAAACACCATTAACAGAGGTAAAGTATTAAAATAAAGGATCTACTTTACTTCATACATTGCCTGTTCAAGATATACTGCAAGCTACTACAAACGTAATTTCAATCAACTATAAAATTCCAGCTCCTTTAATTATTTTGCAAGATTCAAGATCATGCTTAATCTTTTACCGTATTCCATTCCTCTGATCAAAAGCAGGAATCATAGAGCCTGGATGTTCAGACATCAGAGCAACAAGCAATTGCAGAACGTCCATCAAATTATCATCCTGAAGTAAAAGGCAAAATTATAAAATGTACTACAAAAAGTTAACAATTAAGTTAGTGAGAAGTATCCCTTTTGTAAAGGAAAGTTTGAAGGGTATGTTTTGAAAATTTATGTATAGTACTGTGCAAAAGTGTTAGGCATATAAATGGCTAGGGTCCCCAAGACTTTTGCACAGTACTGTAGTAATTTTATGTATTACACTGTACTGCTAAAGCTAAAAAAAAATTCATGACATATGAGAGTGATGATATGGGTCTCGATTGTGGACTGAGAGTGCAAAAGGGGTAGGGAGAGGGGAATCATAGTTGGCAAAAGGGAGAGGGAGAGAGGGGGAGGGGTGGGGGAGAGAGAGAGAGGAATCATAGTTGGAAAAAGGGAAGGCAGAGGGGGGGGGGTAGGGAGCAGGAAGCACCAGAGAGGCATTCAGTAATGATCAATAAATCAATTGCTTGGAATCAAATGACATTACTGTGCATCTCAGGGCTGGGTATATCTGCACCTGCACTACTCCCCCCCATCCCTGGCACTCCTCCTCTGCCACCTGTCCCACAACCCTCTTCATTCCTAACATCCTTTGCTCCTACCAGATTTACAAACTCGCTCCCCGATCCACGTCGACAACTCATGTAAAAGTCTGACAAAGCAAATTTAACTGTGTAAGGTTAAAAATTATGTCTTATTATCTTGCACTACATAATGCATAAAGAATTATTTTTGATAATCAACTTGTAGTGGGGGGGGCAGGGGTGAGAGAGAAGGCGAGGGGAGGAGAGGGGGGTGAGTTAGGCCATTTAATTCTTGAGAATTTAAGGAAGTCAAGAAGGGACTTAGGAGGACTTGAAGGGAACACGAGAAGGTCTTGATGAGTAAGATCAATATAAACTCCAAGGTTTTCTGCACACACTGTAGGAGGATGATGAGTGAGAATAGGACCACTCAGGGATAAAGGGGGAAAACATGTGTGGAGGCAGAGGAGGTTCTCAATAAATATATTGTCTCTGTTCACCAAGGACAGGAACTTTGACAAATGTGCTGGAACATGTTGAAGTCAGAAAGGGGTAATGTTGGAGCTTCAGAAAAAACAATAGACAAGATCCCAGAGCTAGACGGAATGAACCTCAAATAACTACAGGAAGTGAGGGAAGTAATTGCTTGAGTGTTGATTAAAATCCACCCCGGTCATGTTGTCCCTTGGCACAACATCATGGACCAAAGGACTTATATTGTGCAATACTGTTCAATGTTGTATTTATGAAAGAAGTTGCCATGAATTATGAATGCTCCTGCAAATATCAGGTTAAAACTATTTCAAATAATATTAATCACATTTTAATGTTTGCATAATGTATGAGAAAATCATCAAGCAATTTGATAATTTAGTAAGACAAATCAGATTTCACAAACCAACTCAAGTAGTAAAGATATAACCAATTTGTTGGTTTCATGTTCATTTAATGCAGTAAAATTGTAGCTCGATACCAATACAAAATTAGGACACTGAAATTGTAATTAAGCTATTAACACATGGATTCAAATTCCAAATTCATATCAGCTGCTGTTATATTACTAACGGTTAAAGGCTTCAACATGGCTTACTCCAGTCCACAGTCTCTTGAATAATTCAAGAGAGCAGCAAATGCTCATAATGCAATTGACAAAGAAAGAAAGACTGATGCAGTTTGTTTTTAAAATCCTTCATATAATGCACAATTATACAAATAGGAGAGAAAATTGAGGAAAACATTCCCAAGTGTCTGGAATAGCCCTTGTTAATCAATGATTAATGTTTTACATTATGCTTTGTGAATATCTTATAGTCTGTCACTGCAAATAATGAACTCAAACTCACAAAAGCAACAGAAATATCCATGTGGAACTGATTCTTCCATGGCAGGAATGAAGTTTGAAGTTTATGGATTAATGCACAATACTTCTTCACAATTACTTAGCTTTAACAAATTTACCAGCTAATCAGGTGAACAAACTGGTGAGCTGGTACTGAAAGATCAATTCATTTATTAGGATTTTACCAGCCTTCTTGGAAAAATGACACAATAGTTCCTTTAAATTTTACTTAAAATTCTAGCTAACCTGCCATCTTGTGGCAATACTTGAGCCACTACTTCAACAAATTTGTGTAATTCTTCTTCCATATTAAGACAACTCAGACTGAACCAATTTTATTAATGATTCACTTTAAAATTTATCATTAAAACTTCAAGTTAACAGTATTTCAGCATTTCAGATGTAAAGAAATTACATTAGAAATGATGAATATTTTTATTAAGTAATAGGTATAGAGGCAAGTCACATGAGACAGATTAGATTACTTAATTAAACTTTCTACTTAAGAGCATTTTGCCTTACCAGTGACTGTTTACCTTCACTACCATGATTACCTTCAGTTCAAGCAAAAATTAAGCAGAGTGGTAATTCTGTTATGACTGAGGAAGACTACTGTATTTCCACAGATGTGTATGTTAAAAATAGTTGAAATGAACAACTGTTAAGTCTCACATCATGCATTTCTGATACTATTAACCACAATAAAGCAGTCATCTTATGTTCTTTACATTTAAACATTCCCTGGCCTGCAGATCCTGCTTTCATGAATCAAGCATTTTGCTTATAAATTGTAATTGTACAATACATTACAAATTTTCAGTCCAGTGTTTAATTAATTTTACCTCATGCATGGTGAGAAGATAGTTCAGAATACTCTGCAGCTCATCTTCCTTAATGCCATGATCCTTTGAAAAAAAATAATTACTCATTAAATATTAATTCTTTAGACAAATTTCCTCAACGGCATTAAATCTGCTAAATTGATCAAATGTGTCAATGACACTTCTATATTTTCTTAAAGAACAATGGGCTGGCTATGGTTCTCAGCTATTCCCCACCAATTTAAGAAATCCTTTAACTGACACTTATTAGCCATCCTATCTCAGACAAAAACATTACAACTGTTAAGATAGTTAAAGAAACAAAAAACTATATTATAATTGCAACATTTGAGAGAGGGGTTAAAAATTAGCAGTAAACTGAAATTCTCTTTTCAAAATATTTTTAATTTTACGGCAGAAATATACATAAATTACATAGTTAACGAATCAAGTTGAAAATTGTTACAGATCTCCTTTTCAGATTAGCCATTATTTAAGTGATTACTTAGAAAACTATTGTAGATAAAAACTTCTTTAAAAAATTGGATGAATTGAAAAAATACATGCCAAAAATCTAGAACAATCTTGAAACTTATGCAACATACACAAAACGTTGAAGTCAGCAGGCCAGGCAGCATCTATGGAAAAGAGCAAATAGTCAACGTTTCAAGCAGAGACCCTTCAGACATGATGAAGAATCTCAACTAGAAATGTCAACTGTTTGCTCTTTTCCACAGATGCTGCCTGATCTGCTGATTTCCTCCAATATTGTCTGTATGGTTGTTTGGATTTCTAGCATCTGTAGATTTTCTCTTGTTTGAAACCATGAAACCTATACTTTTTCCAAACGGTAGCATTAATCAAAGCCCAAGTACTCACTGACGAATTTACAAAAATATGGGTTGAAAGCTCAAATTTTCACCTCCTATTGTTCATTATGCAATATACTTCCTGTTTATTGACATCCTTTGGAAAAAATGCTTGTATGCAGTTCTGATGAACGGTCCCAGTCTTGAAATGTTAACTCTTCCCACAGATATTGCTTAACATACTGAGTTTTTTCCAGCAAGAAGACAAGGTAGTAGAGGAAAAGTGCGATTCTGTCTGGATGTCTGTGACCAGTGGTGTTCCAAAGGGATTGGTGCTGGAGCCTCTACTGTTTATGTGTATATATACACATACACATACACACACACACACACACACACACACACACATATTATATACAAACGCACATACACACACACACATATTATATACAAACGCACATACACACACACACGCTGCAGAGGACTTGTTGTATCCATTCTGGGCCAGCTCCCTCACCTTTGGCCCCAACCAGACTCTCAGCTCTTGTCTGTGGCTCCAAGTAGCTGTTTACATGTGACAGCAGTCACACCTCTGCACATGACCACGAGAGTGTAGTCTGCAGACTCGTACCCTAATGAGATAAGGACATGTGTGTCCAAGCATGCCAAGTCAGCTCCAGCAGAGTGGGCAGATGAAATCTACGGTGAGATCCAATAGCCACGAAGGTGGCACTGCAATGCTCCATGTCCAGTGAAGGTCACGACAAAACACAGAAGACATCAGAGTCATCCACTGCAACCAAGGAAGTCCCCAGGTTGTGATACTCGTTTATACCACTGGACCCAGATTTCTGAGGTCAAGCGTGTGGAACAGCCCCAGTGAAATAGTTTTTCCACCTTCGTCAGAAACAGATCACCGCTATATCCAATTTTATTTCAGATATTGGAATGTATAATGAGATGGTTTCAGATCACCATTTCTGATTTTGAATTTACTATTGTAAGCAGTTTTTGTCTTAAACATGTTATAAACTTAACAGCAAAAATTACTACACACCATTAATATAATGAAAATATAATGTGTACAGGGCAACAAAAGCAGCACTGCAGTATTGAGAGAATACCTGAATCAGCTGTCGAACAACAAACTACAGCAGGCTTTCAGTCTCCACCTACATGTCTTGATTAAAAGGTTACTGTACCCATATTTGCGTTTTACTTTTCTTTAAACTTTTTTTTATGTAAGGTATAAAAACCAATCAACATTGTAGACTTGCTCTGGTGCCAGATTTGTGATCAGACACTTAAAATTTAATGCCATGTCTTTTCATAAATTTCTGCAACGTGCCTGATGAGTATTCATAATTATCTTCAATTTTCAATTCATCATGATAGATCTTTGCTTTTCATGATCTGCACAACGTTAAACAGCATATGTTCAACACCGACGAATTCATTCTTTCAATACACGATCGATTTCTTTATTCTGCATTTTTCTATTTTTCATTAACTTGTTCATTACTCTTCAAAACTGTTTAGTGCACAGAGACCTGTGCATTGCCGAGGAACTTTCCCAGTGTCTTGTAGAACTTTCCATTTATGACATCATGTCAGCACTCAAAAAATTTCAGATTTCAGAATACATATGAAAATGTAAATGATCTGGATGAAAATGTCAATGTATGGGTTAGTACACTTGCAAATAACACAAAGATTGGTGAAGCTGTGGGCAGAATAAAGGGCTGTCAACAAATACAGCAGAATATAGATCAGTTTCAGAACTAAGCTGAGAAATGGAAGATGGAGTTTAATTCAATTAAATGTGAAGTATGCACTTTGGGAGGTCAAAAATAAGAAGAAAATACATAGGACCCTTAAAAACATTCATGTACAGAAGAAACTTGGGATCCAAGTTCAGAGTTCACTGAAGGTGACCACATAAGTAGAAAGGGTGGTAAAGAAAGCATTTGGGATGCTTGCATTCAAAGGTCAAGGTGCTAAGTCAAAGAGTGAAAAAGTCACATTGCAGCTTCTTAAAACTTTGGTTAGGCTGCACTTACAGGGTACTGTGTGCAAATCTGGCCACCCCATTACAAAGAGGACTTTGCAAAGGGTGCAGAGAGATTACCAGGATGCTGCCTGGGTTAGAAATTATGAGTTACAGTATATTGGAGAGGTTGGACATCAAAGGCTAAGGGGAAATCTGATAGAAGTTTATAAAATCATGAAAGGCACTGATCTTCACTTCCCCAGTGTGGAAATATCAAGTGCAAGAGGACATACAATTGAGGCGAGTGTGAGGAAGTTTAGACTCCACCTTCCGCTCACGGACATGTAAGACATAGTTTCTTTCTGTCAGCCTTTAATCTCTCCCTTTTCCGAATTAAACTTTGAAATTTCAACTTTATTCAGTCGGATCTGTAGAGCAACAGTTATAATTATGACTACCCTAAGAAGCATCAAAAGGAATCTGGACCCAGGCAACGGAAAGCCTAAAAAAGCTGACGAGTTCTTGCAGGAACCCCCTTGGGTGAAGGGATTAGAGTCTCAAATCAGCTGTATTGGCACTGAAATAACTCAACTAGAAGATACATTTCTTCCTTTTGAGGAAAAAATTGACTCTCCAAAGCTCGATCTTAAAGAAGTTAGTCAAAATGCGGCTGACCTTTCTTCTCATTTGGAAAAGGCTCAACAACGAATTGTCGATCTGGAAGCTCCGTCACATCGGAACAATATCCGAATTGTTGGATTAAAAGAGAATTCAAAATCTGCCGACACACTGGATTATTTTGCTAAAATGTTTCAATCTTTATTTCTGGAGGCTTGCTCGCAACTGCCGGAGATTGAAATGGCTCACAGAATCAGTGCTTTAAAACTTTGGGACCAAGTTAAAAACAGACATATTGTTGTGCGTTTTCTTCGTTTTAGAGACAAAGACCGCATTATTAAACTTGCAAGAAAACAAAGGTTGTTTCAATTTCAAAGTTCGGAGATTCACCTTTTTGAAGATTTCCACGCGAAATTGTTAAGAAGTGTGCTGGATTCGCCTCAGCCATGCGTCTGGCTTACCAAAAAAGCTCTATCCATCACTTCAATATCCAGCTAAATTAAGGCTTTTTGTCAAATATTCTGGGGCCCATATTTTTGATGACCCAGCCGAAGCATTGCGTTTTATTAACTCTTTGCCTGATGAGTCTGAAGCCTGAAGTTTGAATGATTTATTACTGTTTGATTGTCTCGTGATGTAAGGAGTGATGAAATCGGAAGATTTGATGGTTATAGTAAGTCTTTACCTTAAAATGTATTTTTAGCTCTGAAAAAGACTGGTTTGAATGGTTTTAACCTCAAAGACATAGCGAGAGAACTGTTGAAAGACTGTAGATAATTTTGAACTATCTAGAATTTTTTCCTCTGAGAAAAACAGTTAGTTCTAATGAACTAATTTTTTTTTTGTTCCGTATGCTTTTGTAAATATCTTCTAAGTAATTATCTGGATTTCCTTACGTTTTAAAGATAGATTGGATAATTTAAAGATGGCGATTGTTTTTCTTTTGTGCAAATATTTCAAGAATTGTTTTGGATGTGTTTTTCTTCCCTTATCTAATATTATGAAGGTTACTCTCAAAATTGAAGGTCGTTTTGTTTTACAAAAATAACACTGTTCCTTCCAACTTAATTATATTGAGTTATATGTTGACTGTAACGAGTTTTATGTCCGGTAGAGGGAAACAGATTAATTTTTTCATTTTTTACTTTTTATTTAGATAGGTGGAGTTTATGTTCGCTTTCTATGCTTTCTTTGGGGCTTGCGTTGATTGATATCGACTTATTTCTGGGCTGTGTAGTTTGGGTGGATTTTTTTCTTTTGTTTTCTATTTGTTATCCCCATTATGGAATTCTGGAGCATACGCAAATTATTATTATTGTTGTTGTTCATCTCCGCCATTTTCGACTACCTTATCCTGACATGCATCTAACTATTCTGTTTAGATACAAAGTCTCATGATGATATCTAAACAGTTAAATGTTTTAAGTTGGAATGTCCAAGGTTGGAACCATCCTATTAAGTGCAAGAAAACATTTAAAATTATTAACCGAACCAACTTGATATGATCTTTGCACAAGAGACGCATATCAGGTTATGTGATAAAAATTGACTTTTTAAATTTTGGAGGGTCCTCAGTTTCATGCAAACTCTCAAAGTAAAATTAGAGGTGTTTCTAATTTTATTGATTCCAATATTCCTTTTAATCAGGAGGATATTATAGCTGATACCAATGGTAAGTTTTTGATTGTTAAAGGAATAATTTATAATAGGAAAACGGTTTTGGTTAATATTTATGGACCAAATGTTGATGATCCCTCATTTTTTAAAAGCTGTCTTTGCTCTATTACCTGGTTTAAATGAATATATGTTATTAAGGGTGGTGATTTTAATACTTGTCTAAATCCTTTAATGGATAAGTCAGCATCCAAACTTCTGCTCCCTAATCGTTCTGCATCACTTATTAATTCCTTTTTAATTGATCATGGCTTAATTGGTTTGGAGGCATATGCATCCTAGTGATAGAGAATATTCTTTTTTCCTCATATGTTCATAATAAATATTTGAGAATCGACTATTTTATAGTCAACCCTCGACTTCTATTTAATGTTCAGAAATGTGAGTATGATGCAATTGCTATCTCTGATCATGCTCCTTTAAACCTAATATTTGAACTGAAAGACGTTGCTTCTACCAGACCATTTTGGCGTTTTCCAGAACTTTTGTTACAAAGTTCAGAATTTGTTGAGATTATTGAAACTCAGATAAAAAGAGTTTTTTTCTCTTTAATAATACAGGAAACGTCTCAAAGTTAGTAATCTGGAATATATTTAAAGCCTATTTACATGGTCAGATTATTTCATATATAGCTAAACTGAAGAAACAAACAAGAATGGAATTAGATAAAATCTCTAAACAAAGAAATAGATATCAATGCAACCTCTCCAAATGTTGTTCTGTTTAAAAGAAGAGTAGAATTACAATCACAATATAATATATTATTAACTTATCCTATTAAAGGATATTTGCTTAAATTGAAAAGTCAGTTTTATATTTTTGGGAATAAAAATAATAAGCTCTTAGCTTCCCAATTAAGAGCAGCTAGAGCTAAAAGACAAATTTTAAAGATTCACAAAAATAATGGAGATATAGCAAGTAACCATGAAGACATCAATAATATTTTTCAAGATTTCTATTCTGATCTTTATAGATCTCAATTTCCTGCAGATTCCTCCAAAATGAAGGCTTTTTTTTGACATAAGATTAAATTTCCTCAAATTTCTGTTGAAGATCAACAGATGCTTCATGCTCCAATTACTGAGCATGGAATTCAGAAAGCTATTCTATTAATGCAATCAGGTAGAGCTCCTGGACTTGATGGTTATTCGGTAGGATTTTACAAAAAATTTGAAAGATTACTTTCTCCATATCTTTTGGAAATATTTCATGAATCCTTTGAGAAGGGTAGTTCACTTTTTTATGAAGCTTCTATTTCCTTAATCCTTAAGAAAGATAAAGATCCTACTGATTGTTCATCATATAGATTTATTTCACGATTAAACGTGGATACAAAAATTCTCTCTAAGATAATGGCTAACTGCTTGGAATATATTTTAACTAAAATCATCTCTATGGATCAAACGGGCTTTATTAAAGGCCATTACTTTTTCTCCAATGTTCGGAGATTGATGAATATTATATATTCATCACTATCTAAGCAACCCCAATGTGTTATCTCTCTCAATGCAGAAAAGATACTTGATAGAGTTGAGTGGCCATATTTGTTTAAAGCATTAGAAAAAGTTGGTTTTGGTATTAATCTCAATAGATGGATTCAAATGATTTATAAGAATCCTATTGCCACAGTTATTACTAATAATAGGTCCTTTTTTTTCACTTTCACGTGGTACTAGACAGGGATGTCCATTAAGCCCTTTATTATTTAATCTCGTATTGGAGCCTTTGGCCATAACACTCCGTGAAGCTAAAAATATTCATGGTATTTCTATGAATGGAACCATTCATAAGACTTTTCTTTATGCAGACGATCTTGTGGTTTTTATTTTGAATCCTGAGGAATCAATTCCTAATCTTTTGGTGTTATGAATGTACCACAGCTCTGAGGGGCTGAAGGAGGGGGAGCAGCCCCCTCCTTCCGGAGAATCGCAAGAGGACTATTAATTCGGGTCGCGGACCCAGGCAAATGAGAGACAATGTAACGGTTTTGGCCATTGCTCTTAGAGACACCTGTGTGAAGGGCATGACCCTGCTACGTGACAGCTACCACGGATATGGACACCTTCGGGCAATGTGGGGGTGGGGATTGCATCACCCTACTTTGATGGACATCTACAACTCTGCAAGTCAAGATAAAAGGGGACTGCAGAAGGCGGTACCCCAGCGACGCACCAGAAGGACTCCATCGCTCAGCGCTCCCGTGATAGCTGGAAGACATTCAAAAGCCACGTGCGCTCCGTAACTCCTTTGCCTGGGGAGCGGGTGGCTGATAATACCGAGAAGGACTTCGAACTAATAACAGGGAAACAACGCTCCCCTGATTCAACGGAGTTGCTTCATCAAAGACCCGGGCAAGTTTTTCCATTTCTCCTCAATCTCTCTAAAACATGTGAAACCCAGCGATTCCCCAAAAAGACTGAAGCCTGCAGACTTCTGAGTGACTTTTATATATCCAACGGACAATATATTATCCCCTAGACAACAGTCAAGATTATTTCTTAATGATGATTATTGCTATACCCACGCTTTAGATTGAGTTTTCCCGATGTATATGTTCTGAATGTTTGTATTAACCTTACTTTTGTGCCCCCCTTTATGAATAAAAACATTCAAAAATAGTGCCATCAGACTCCAACGGACCTCTCTATCTTTGCTGGTAAGTTATCCAGTTACGGGATACGTAACATTAAAAGATTTTGGTAAATTTTCAGGATATAAACTTAACTTGAATAAAAGTGAATTGTTTCCATTAAATGCTCCTGTTTTTATATATAATGATATTCCATTTAGAATTATTAATTCTTTTAAATATTTAGGTACTATAATTACTAAAAAAATAAAGATCTTTATAAAGCTAATATAGTTCCTTTAATGGACTCCATGAAACAACTATTTTCTAGATGGAATCCACTTACTCTCTCTTTAATAGGCCATATCCATGCTGTGAAAATGATGATTTTACCTAGATTTTTATATATTTTCCAAAATATACCCATCTTTTTGAACTAAAAAAATTTTGATCAAACTGACTCTTTTATTTTGTCCTTTATTTTGAACAATTAGAAACAAAGAATTAATAAGTATCATTTACAAAAATCTAAAAAAAGATGGTGGACTTACACTTCCTAATTTAAGACTGTATTATTGGGCTGTTAATATCAGACAATAGTCCTGACGAAGGGTCTCGGCCCGAAACGTCGACAACACTTCTCCCTATAGATACTGCCTGGCCTGCTGCGTTCCACCAGCATTTTGTGTGTGTTGCTTGAACTTCTAGCATCTGCAGATTTCCTTGTGTCTGAATATCAGACAATTATGTTTTTGGCTATATTGGCTTGACAAAAGCCAAAAACCAGTTTGGGTTGATTTGAAATTAAAAGCTATTAAACAATTTCATTTAACCTCAATATTAGGAGCTCCATTACCTTTACAGCTCTCTAAAATTCCAAATTTATATCTTTACCGTTATTAAACAGTCCTTATGGACTTGGTTTCAGATTCGCAATTTTTTAAATTTCAAACAACTTAAATTGTCTAGTTCTTTATATCGAAACTTTTTATTTAAACCTTCACTAACCAATCCCATTTTTCTCCTTTGGAGAAATAAAGGGATCCATTCTTTTACAGATTTATTTTGTGATGGTCGATTGATGACTTTTGAAGAGTTAATTAACAAATATTCTCTCACTCATAAATACTTCCTGCAATATCTTCAGGTTAGACATTTTTTAAAACAATATCTAAGTTTCCATATTTGCAAGAACCTGATTTGTTGGATACCATTTTGAATTTGAATCCTTTAGCGAGAGGTTCCATTGGTAGAATTTATAATTTATTTTTACTAAAAAAAGAGAACCTCTCATTAAAGATTAAACTAGATTGGGAGAGAGAACTTAATATGACCTTTGTTAATGAAGACAGGGTTCGAAATTTGAAGAAGTAAATTCTTCTTCTACATGTACCAATCAATGTTTAATTCAGTTTAAAATTATTTAACAAAGGAGAGACTATCCAAAATATTTCTTAGTATAGACAATTACTGCGATAGGTGTAAAACTGAAGTAGCTACTTTGTCACATATGTTCTGGTCATGTTCATTAAAATTTTTTTGGAAATCTTTATTTTCTACAATTTCTAAAGCTCTGAAAATTAATTTACAATCTAATAGATTGACTTCTATTTGGAATAGTTCCACATCATGTTCAGGGCATTTCAATTTCAGATCAACATGTAATTGCATTTGTTACATTATTGGCAAGAAGGGCTATTTTATTAAAATGGAAAGATACCTCTGTCCCTACATTAATTAAATGGTTTTCTCAACTAATGTTATGTCTCAGTTTGGAAAAAAATTAGAAGTAGAATTTTTGATCCGCGATTCAATTTTGAGAGAAGATGGGGCTCTTTTGCCAAATATTATCATTTAATTTGATTTATTTTATATGGTTTCCTTCCAATCTTATACTATATAAACGTGAATTGGTTATTGATGATTCTTTTTCTTTATGTATATAGATGATGGTAAGACGTATTGCTCCGGGGGTTGATTCCTAATGGGTTTTTTTTCCCTTTTTTGTAGTCAGTGGGGTTCCCCCCCAGTTAGTTTGGGTTCTTTTTTTTTCCTTCTTTTCCTTATATATAGTTTTTTTTCTCATTTTCATATATTATGATCAGTGTTTTCTTCGGCTTTATTAATTGTATAAATACCAATTTGTTGAAGTTTTGTATCATTTTATAGCTGTAGAAGATTATGTACCAACAAAAAGATTCTAAAAATGAAAATGAAGTGAGGAGGGAGGTGCCAAGAAAGGACTGCGAAGGATAGTGGTGAACGCAGATTCAATAATGGTGCTTAAAAGACATGAATATACAGGAATGGAACGATATGGATCTTGTACAGGTAGAAGAGAATGAGTTTAATTCAGCATCGTTTTCAGCACAGACATTGTCTACATGTACTCTACTGCTCTGCATTTGTTTTTCTATATTGATTAGACTTTCAGCATCCATAGGTTTATTTTTATTTTCACACATCAGACATTGCTCTCAATGTTTTAAGGCAGAGGCAATTCATTTTCAACAACCATAACCATCTTCCTTTGTCCCAATGAACTCAGTTTTAGCAGATCTCATTGATTCCACACTCAGTCAAATGCTGCAACTCAGATATTTTTATCCATAACTTAGGTCTAGCATGAAGACAATTGCTGAGTAAATGCCATAGTCCTCTTAAAAAAATCATTTTGCTGATAATATAATTAATGAGAGAATGGATCTGACCTGCCTTCTGGATGCTTGAGCAAGTTTCCACATTGTTGTGTAGTTACTGGCATTATAACTCTACTGGAACAAGTAAGGTAAAATAGCACACTTGCCTCCAACGTTGTCAGGTCCTGAAATCTTAGCTTATTCTGATTATTTAGCGATCACACTAAACAAATGGAACTAGCATCAAATTACTAAGATATACCTAACAAGATAACCAAATACATTTCTGGAAATTCAAAGGAGAAATAGCTCGATAATGAATATACAGCTGGCAAGAATAACCACAAGCCAAGTAAGTCAGGATAACACCACACTATTCATGATGAAAATCTGCATTACAATTATAAATTTCAGATTCTCACCTTCATTATCAACTGTTTCACAAATAGCAACAAGAACGCCCGCAAGGAAAGAATCTCCTTCTGGTTTGGTCTGGGGCCATCTAGGAGGTAAAGAAATGTAATTTTTTTTATATTAGCATCAAGTAATTACAAAGTTACTCATCTATGCTGATTATGCTTCTTCACAAATAGGAAGCAAGTCATGATTTCGTGAACACATCTACACACAGTATTGCCGCAGGAAAGCGGCATCCATCAACAGGGACGTCCACTACCAAGGTCATGCTCTCATCTCGATACTGCCATCAAGAAGGTGGTACTGGAACTTCAGGACTCACACCACCAGGTTCTGGAACAGTTATTAACCCATCAGACTCCTGAACCAAAGGGGTTAACTTCACTTAATTTCACCTGCTCCATCACTGAAATGTTTCTACAACCTCTGGACTCACTTTCAAGGACTCTTCATCTCATGCTCTTGACACTTATTGCTTATTTATTTACAATTATTATTTCTTTCTTTCTGTATTTGAACAGTTTGTCATCTTCACACTAGTTGTACACCCAGTTGGTGCAGTCTTTCATTGATTCTATTATGGCTATTGGATTCATTGAGTATGCCGGCAAGAAAATGAACCTCAGTGTTGCACAATCATGTATATAGTGACATATGTACCTTGATAATATACAGCTTCTTTAAACAATGCACAATATTGAACTGAAATGTAGAATTCTCAGTTTAGATTCCTAATTTGTCCCAAATCAAATTTAATTAGACAAGAAAGGAAACCACATGTAGCTGAGTGGTATGTGTGCCCCTGTGCATTTATGCATGGAAGAGGGGGATGGTGGACTGGCAATTTAAGGAGGAGAATCTCTGCCTCTGTCTGTATATAATATTCACCAACGGGAAGGAAAATCATCAAATTCATACTTCAGTCTTGCATCACTGTGCTCTTTGACATGACTAATGACAAAACACAGCAATTGTTCTCCTTGGCAAAATGAACAACATGGCTAGAGGGGTTGGAGTGTATGATAGCAGCATAAGAATACGGACAACATAAAATCAGGGAAGGAAATTGAGAATGATTGCCTGAAGTTGTCCATCTTAAATAGTGTAAAACGGGATTATCTTGAAAGGGAAATTCACTGCAAATCTGGGGGAAAGGTATTACATCACTTGCCTCCAATACTTGCAGCGGGTCTAAAAACTAAGAATTTAACGTGAGTTTCCCTTGAGCTTTGGCGGTTTAAAATAAGTCACTAGTGAATTAATTCATCATTGAAGTTCAGCATCTTAAAAACTTTAAAAACCACACTAAGAAGATAGTCAGGAAGATTAACACAAGGATTAACATGATCCAGAAAATAGCAAGCTTACGTGCTGTGAACAAGATCAAGATGTAATCAGAACTAATTGTAGATATTCAGTTTAACACCATAATGCAATATTTCAGAACACAAGTTCTCTCCAACATCTTGGCCTCTGTGACGATTTACATCATTCTTCCATCCATAGCACCACTTTGGAGCAGAACAGCTGCATCTCCAGTGCCACCTGTTGGAAATCTGCAAGTTCTTCTTGTGACCTCTGTTTTCCCCCCTTCAGTGTCCATTTCCCTCTCATACCAAAGAAAATAGTTTGGTAGCTTATTGGGCCACTATTAATTGTTCCTAAAGTTCAGGTAAATTGTAGAAACTGGAAGGGGTCAATGAGAAAGGGAAAATAAAGTGCTTTACTGTATTTTTTTGACAGTGGGCACAGAATGAGGTTAGTGATCCTGTGATGAAAACTGAAACTCAGGAAAATAAACACTTTACCAGGACCTCAATACCCAACCCCCCCACCGGCACCTGTAATCACGTAAACCCTGCATCCAGTCAATCTCTAGCAAGGCAATTTCAATATTAAACCAAGTTGGGAAGACAAATAGTAAACAAAGGTAAAAATAAGCACCTTGTGGAGAGGTATCCAGGGCTTTGTGCTCCCTTGTTTATTTTTTGTTATTACTAAATCACATACACATGAATTTTGGCAGGTGTACAATTCGGGGGGAGGAGTTATGAAACTTCTAGGCAGGAACTTGGGAACATAAATTGGGAAAAGATGTACAGAGAAATATACAACAGAAAAGTGGCAGTTGTTTTGGGACTACTTGCATTAAGGTTCTGGATAAGTTTGTGCCTTTGAGGCAGAGGAAGTATGGTAGAGTGAAGGAACCAAGGTTGACAAGAGAGTGGAATATCCAGTCAAGAGGAAGAAAAGTTCAGAAAGCAAGGATCAGACAGGGCTCTACAGAGCTACAAGGTAACCAGGAAGAAGCTGAAGAAAGAACTTTAGAGAGTAAGGGAGAATGCAAAGACATTGGTGAGTAGGATTAAAGAAAACCCCCAGGCATTCTACATGTATGTGAGAACAGAGTCTGGAGAGGACCAGAGAAAGAGCAGGAAACACATGCCTGGAGACAGTGAAAGAAGGGAGGTCCTTAATGAATATTTCACTTCAGTTGTCTATGAGAGGGACCTTGATATTTGTGAAGGTAGCATAAAACAGGCTGACATGCTAGAAGATGAACAAGGATGCACTATAACTTTTGAAAAACAATACTACAAATAAATTCCCGAAGCGAGAAGGAATATACCACAGGTTATGACAAGAAGCAAGAGAAGAAATTATTGCACTTCTAGCAGTGACTCCTGCATCCTCACTGACCACAAGAGTAGTAATAAATGACTAGAGGGTGGCAAATGTTATTCCTTTGTTCAAGAAAGTGAGTTGGGATAACCCTGGAAATTATAGACCAGTGGTGAGCAAATTATGGGAGAAGGTTCTTAGATACAGGATTTACGAGTATTTGAAGAAGCATAGTCTGATTAGCGATAGTCAGCATTACTTTATGAGCATTATTAACAAAGATATAACAGCGGATATTATTAGGGCACTTGGTAAGGTTCCCATGGTAGGCTCATTCAGAAAGAATATCTGCTGCACATTCCAGCCATTTTGGGCAGCCGTGTAGACCTGACAGAGTGTGGGGGCTTCTCTAGTTTCCCTTTGCGTCATTTCTGCCATAATAGAGAGACTTTTGATTTGCATTAATGAAATACATCAAGAGGAGTGTCCTGTTTTGTAAAGTTTCAGGTATTTCCTTTTCCAAGAGTAAACAGAACAATCCATTAGCATTTCCATGATTAGTTGCTTTCTTTGATTTGATCTTCTAACTGTCCTCCAAGCAACAGAGCACATCTCTACATTCGTGCTGCTCTTGTTGGTGGAACACCCTGCCATGTATTGAAAATAGGACACTAGTTGTTGATAGACAGTGATGAGGGTAAACTCTCTCTCCCATACAAGTACTGGTTGAAACAATTTGCACCTGAAACCAGACTCAAGGCCCTTCTGTCAATTTGTGCTTAATTTTTCTCTGCAGCAGTAAGGGAACGGGATGAAAAAGCTATGGGGTGTTCATTTCTATCACTCCTAACGTATGACATGATTACAGCTATACTGTAAGGCAAGATGTCACAAGGAAGTTTCAATGGACAATGTGGATCACAATGTGTGAGGACAGTGGTTGACCTCACATTTCCTTTGTCATTTGGAAAACCACCTCACACGCCTTTGTTCATTGCCATTTCTTCCCAATCACTAGTAATGAGTTCAAGGGGTGGATTACAGTAGCCAAGTTTGGCAGGAACCTGTTATAGAAGTAGAGAAACCCTGAAAAGGGCCACAACTGTGATACATCCTTTGGCCTTGGGGCATCCACCACTGCTTGAATTTTCTCAGCGCACTTGTGTAATCTTACGCGTCAATGATGTGATAACAGTAAGTGTTGCTTCGTTTAAGTAATTCACACTTATTGCAACATGGTCCAAGAGCATACTTGCCTAATCTTTTTAAACACTGCTGAGATTTTGAATATGCTCCTTGTCATCCTCGCCAGTAACAATGACATCATGCAGGTAATGCTGAGTGCCTGTGCAGCCTTGCAGCACCTGGTCCAAAGCTTTCTGCCAGAATGCAGGTTCAGATGCTACTCCAAAAATAAGCCTATTATAGTGATAAAGCCCTTTGTGAGTGATTATACTGAGATGCAGCTTCAGCCAAGTCTACCTTGCTGAAGTATTTCCCTCCAGAAAGGTTTGCAAAGATTCCCCTACCTTGGGCAGTGGGTATTGATCTACTTGCAGTAGTAGGTTGCTGGGTTGATAGTGGCCTTAAAAATCACTACAGATCCTGACAGGCCCATGCTTCTTGGCTTCTGGGATCACTGGCATTGCCCATGGGCTCCACTCAACTTCAAAAGAATTCCTTCAGCCTCCATGACATCCTGCTTACTGGCTACTTTATCACAGATGGTATAAGGAATCAGGCAGACTTTGTAAAGCTTGGATGTAGCATTTTCATTTAACACCATTTTCTTTAATATATTTCAGTTTTCCAGTGTCAACCTTGAACACTGCTGTGGCATCATCCAGTACCCCTCTCAATTTCCTTTCAGTTCACTTGATTATAGGGGATGTGGAATGCAAATGGTGGATGGATCTCCAATCAAGTTGCAGTCATCTCAGCCAATTACAGCCCCCACAATGCTGGCCCTTCTGTTTTTACCGCATAGAAAACAATATGGCTTGTTATTTGTTGTATTTCACTATTATGAATGTCATTCCCACTGGAGTTTTTCCCCCCCAGTATAGTTCTTAGTTGCATATCTGCAGGCTTCAGTTCAGTACCTTTGAAATACCATTCAAACCCATTTTGTGAAATGACTGAAACAGCTGAGTCAGTTTTAATTTTCCATTTTAATTAATTTGCTATGCATTTCAGGTGCAAGACATATTGATCATCTTCTGTTAGTTTTCACCTTGCAAATCTCAAGGCTACCCCATTCTGTGTCACTCTCATTGTTATCAGATGTTTCACCAACAGCAGACAGATATAAGTTAACCTTTCAAAAAGAACATGATGTTTTATCTTTTTCTCTTCCCTATGCCATCCATAATTGTTTCTGCCCAACATGCTCTTTTGTATGTGGCCTACTTTATTGCCTTTTCTGCAAGTTTCACCTTTAAATCTGAATTACTCTGGTGTCTGTGTGCCCTTGCCACATCAGTATCACAATTTGTTTTGCCAAACAAGTTTCTGTTTAGCCACTGCAATTTTGTTCAGTCACTTTCATTCCCGATTGCAACTCAATTGCAACTCTCGCAGCAGTTTCCATTGATACAATTTCAACTGCTCTTTTCAACATGAGCTGTGCTTCAGTTTGGAGTCTTTTTTGAATGTTTCTTTATAAGATTCCGCAAACTAAACAATCTCTCAATGCATTATTAAACCCAATGTTCAGAGAATTACTTCAGTTCAGTCATGTAAAAAATTTTTTAAACTCTAATGTCGTGCTGTTCTTTAACAGGCAGGCAATTGTCTTGGGATCACTTTAAAACTACCTCGTTGCCGCTGTTATATTTTGTAACACCAAAAATTATTAAAAGAAAAACACAGGAGCCCAGGATGCATGTAAGCTAATAGTTTTACTTTTTGTGAGACATGCACTTACGACATACATGTCTGATATTCATATACTTCATACATATAACCAGTAATGAATTATGTAAACAAAGAATACTTAATATGTTTAAAATATTACTCAAATATTAAATACACAACAATCTTCTCACAGCTACCATCAGACAGATCAGCTACTTCCCTGCAACCATACAGTTCTTGACTCAAACTGCACAACCCTAATCACTACCACAGTTTAGCAACAGTGTGACCACTTTGCACAACAATGGACTGCATTTTTTGTTCTAACTGCGTTTACTGTTGGGGGGGGGGGGGAGCAAAATATACACATATTTGTTATGTGATGATATGTGCCTGTAATGCTACTGCAACTAAGATTTTCATGCATCAAATGTTCTTGTGCTGAACAATAACTTGACTTTGACCAATACTTTGTTTTGTAAAATAAATTGACCCAGTATATTGGATTACAATTGTTCTTCCATTGTTTAAACTCCTGTGTTTAGCTTTACACCATCTTTCACATTAGTTGCTAACCAGTATTAATGAAACAAATAGAGCTTTTAATTATTAGGGACCTGTACTGACTTTGCCTCATACCATAAACCACTTTAAAATGCTTCCCATTATTTTCCCATTAACAGGTTAGACCATATTTTCATTGTTGACTTATAATTCCAAGTTTGCCTCATTCTCCCATTAAGTTCAATGTTATGGCTATGATTTCCAAGCTACTCCCTTCACTAAAGCAGGTGCTTGGACAGCTTTATGTTCAGCAGCATGCTGGAATGAATCCCAAACCAAAAGCTAAGATATCCATGTAGAATACCATAAACTGCACATTTAAAGTCATATTGCTTTCTCAGCTAAAAATCTTCCGTATAGCTTTGGAAAGACTCAATAACTAAAGATTCAAATCAATCTTTTCCAAATTCATTGCACTGTCGGCTAGAGTAATCAAATGCAACAATCTTGAAAGTTTTATTTGAAGCTATGTTTCTGCTTAGCTTCCAAATAAGATTCTCTTCGCTGATTGACTATGCTCCAAATTGATTTGATGTACCTGCACATGTAGAGGCGCCAATTTACATGGAAATGGAAAGATTAGGTTCAATATTTATTGTGCATCTATGGAATATAGAGAATAAAATAAATCAGCACAGGTGAAATTACTTCATGAATTATTGGAGGTCTCATCTTACCCAAGCCTTTGGGAACAACTCCACTACGATCTTGAGGATTCACCACCCAGTAATAGTATTTCAGCGTGTGCATTATCTGTAACACAGTACCAACTCTTCGAACTGCATTATAAATAGTAGCAGTGCTGATGAACTCAGTAGACAAGTAAGTGTACAACTGTAACTGGACCTGGATTGAGACAAACAAGAATGACTAAATGATTTATGTTCAGACCCAATGACTTAACAATTCATGAACAGAAACTGAAATGTCTTAACTTTGCCTACATGTTAACTTCATGCTTAAACTGAAAGAGCTTAAAAGAAAACAAAAACTTGCATGAAGATCAGTGCATTTAAACTAGTGTGAGAAAAATTCCAGTGATTTGGGTTGAGGAGGGGGCAGCAGAGGGAGAGGGAGTGGGAAGTGGGAGTACACGCACGTATATGTGGGTATGTACGGGCAGATGCTCGTATGTGTAGGTGCAAGGACTTTGGAATATTTAACTCTTCATGGCAGAGTTAGGACCCAAGTTTTTAAAAGAACAGCAAGCGAGGTTCCAAGAGTCATGTCATGAGATAACAGGTACATGATTGGCCGGTGTGAATTAATTCTTTTTGTAAAACAGAGACTAGGAAATTATAGACTACTGGATTAACTTTTACTTAATAACTGCAAATCATCAATAATTAAACACTAAAAATTGAACACTGGAAGAATACGGGACTGATGCACAGTCTAAATTCAAGAGGTCAATATAAAACTTTTGATCCAATGAATGCTGCTTGACCGAGTTCTTCCAAAATTGGATCTTTTCCCCAAAACTCAGCATGTCTCATGTCTCGATTAAAGACCAACTTGTTACATAAATAATTTCAGAGTTGTATACTTTGATAATATGAACTTTTGAAATTTCATAATAAACCATCTAACACATGGCAGCAGTTTGTGGAAATTTATAAATGGAAAGATTTCTTGAGCTTCAGCACAGAAACAGGCCCTTTTGGCACATCTAGTCCATGCCGAACTGTTATTCTATCTCGTCCCATCAGCTCCCACATGGACCATAGCGCACTGTAACCCTCCCATCCATGTACTTATCTAGACTTCTCTGAAGTGTTGCAATCAAACACTTACACTGGTAGCTCTTTCGACACATATAGCACCCTCCAAGTGAAGTTCCACCTCAGGTTCCTTGGAATATTTCACCTACTATCCTTAACCTACGACCTCGAGTTCTAGTCTCAAATAACTTCTAGCTGCACAGGAGATATATCCATCACAAATTTCTCTAGCTCAAAATCAGTGTGCTGGAGAGAGTGAGATACAAACACAGATAAACGTTTGGACAATTTTATCCAGGATAAGGCCATGAACCACGGGAAAGCACAGCTACTGCCCAACAGGTACAATATACAAAAACCAGATAACGCTGGAAGAACCTCACCAAACAGCCACTGTGGAAAGAAAAAACAGTAAAAGACCCTTCACCAAAACATTAACCTGAAGCATTAGCTGGTTTCCACTGATGCTGCTTGACTGGCTGAGTCCCTGAAGCATTTGTTTTTGTTTCAGAGTCCGTTATCTGTAGTTATATTTTTTTCCCCCAGATGTGCTGTAATCTGTACTTATGAGGATAAGCAGAAAAACTACAGAGTAGACAGCCACAGTGCACTCCTATTATAGAAGCTAATTATCCCATCAATCAGAACAACCTTTTGAAGGAGGCTCATGCAATCACAGTGAGAAAATGCAAACTGCAAGTCAGCACTGAACCTGACTGCTGCACTTGGAAGGCAACAGTGATAATCACAATGCTATCAAGCTGCCAATGTAATGCCAGGATAAATGGCCTAACTGTGTTCAAAGCTAGAATGATAGGAAGCTATTGCAATTGCATTCTTAAGAGGGAGGCCGAGCAGCCAGAAGTCGTGATACATATTGGTACCGACAACAAGGTAGGAAAAAGGATAAGGTCC
This sequence comes from Hypanus sabinus, assembly GCF_030144855.1. Classification (NCBI taxonomy): domain Eukaryota; kingdom Metazoa; phylum Chordata; class Chondrichthyes; order Myliobatiformes; family Dasyatidae; genus Hypanus; species Hypanus sabinus. The sequence continues at coordinate 121,405,917 of NC_082708.1, forward strand.
TGCAAAGAGAAAACAGGGACCTTGGTAGGAAGCTGAAAAGCAGAACCTAGAGGGTAGTAATCTCTGGATTGCTGCCGTAACACATGCCATTGAGGATGTGGATCATAGGGTCTCTTCCAGGCAAGGCTGTACAAAAAGAATGGGTTACACCTGAACTTGAGGAGGACCAATGTTCTTGCAGGCAAATTTACTAAAGCTTTTGGGGAAGCTCTAAATGAGTTTGGCAGGAGTGTGGAAACCAGAGTGACAGGTCAATTCGTATACAGGTAGTGTACTGTGGAGAGACTGAGGCAGGATAGGTAAGTTGACAAGGCAAAATTGCAGTCAGAGGGATGCATTGAAGTGTGTCTATTGCAATGCAAGATGAATCAGGAACAAGGGTGATGAACAAAGAGCACAGATCAGTACATGGAACAACAATGTTGCAGCTATTACAGAGACTTCATTGTCATAACAGCAGGAATGGCTGCTGAATGTTCCAGGATTTACATTTTTCAAAATAGACAGGAAGGGAGGTAAAAAAGATGGGGGTGTGGCATTGCTAATCAAGGACAACATCATAGCTGCAAAAGGTTTAGATGGGGCCGAGGAAGGATTCCTGATGCAATATGTAGACAGGCCAACTAGATAAAAGGACATACTGGATCTGTTGCTACGTAATGAACCAGGTCTGGTGCCAGCTCTCTCGGTCAGTGAACATTTCAAAACTCCAACCTTTACAACTGCCCTCGAGAGGATGGAGTAGATTATATGGGAAAGTACTTAATTGGGGAGGAGGAATTAAGGTGCTATTAGGGGAAACTAGGGAGCATAAATTGGGAATTGATAACTCAAAGAATTCCACAAACGTGGAAGACTTTTTAGAGAGCACTTGTCTGGGGTTCTGGATAGTTTTGTCCCATTAAGGCAGGGAAAGGTTAGTAGATAGTGAAGTTACCACGGTTGACAAGACATGTGGAACATCTAGTCAAGAGGAAGAAAGAAGCTTACTTAAAGTTTACAAAGCAAGGACCAGACAGGGCTCTACAGAGTAATAAGTAGCCAAGAAGAAGGCATTCTACACATATGTGAAGAACAGGCAGACAGCTAGAGTTAGGGAAGGGCCAATCAGTGATAGAAGAGGAAATCTGGAGTCAGAGGAGGTAATGAAGTTCCTTAATGAATATTTTGTTTCAGCATTCACCACCGAGAGACCCAAGCATTTGTGAGGACAGTGTAAAACAGGCTGTGACAGATGATTGGAGGGTGACAAATGTTTAAAAAACAGAGTTGGGATAAGCAACACACACAAAATGCTGGTGGAACGCAGCAGGCCAGGCAGCATCTATAGGGAGAAGCACTGTCGGCGTTTCGGGCCGAAACCCGTCGTCAGGACTAACTGAAAGGAAAGATGGTAAGAGAATTGAAAGTAGGAGGGGGGAGGGGAAAATGCAAAATGATAGAAGACCGGAGGGGGTGGGGTGAAGCTGAGAGCCAGACAGGTGATTGCCAAAAGGGATACAAAGCTACAGAAGGGAAAGGTTCGTGGGACGGGAGGCCTAGGGAGAAAGAAAGGGGGAGGGGAGCACCAGAGGGAGATGGAGAACAGGCAAAGTGATGGGCAGAGAGAGAAAAAAAACTAAATATATCAGGGATGGGGTAAGATGGGGAGGGGCATTAATGTAAGTTAGAGAAGTCAATGTTCATGCCATCAGGTTGGAGGCTAACCGGTATATAAGGTGTTGTACCTCCAACCTGAGCGTGGCTTCATCTTGACTGTAGAGGAGGCCACGGATAGACACATCAGAATGGAAATGGGACGTGGAATTAAAACGTGGGGCCACTGGGAGATCCTGCTTTCTCTGGCGGACAGAGCGTAGGTGTTCAGCAAAACGGTCTCCCAGTCTGCGTCAGATCTCACCAACATATAAAAGGCCACACCGGGAACACCGGATGCAGTACACCACACCAGCCGACTCACAGGTGAAGTGTTGCCTCACCTGGAAGAACTGACTGGGGCCCTGAATGGTGGTGAGGGAGGAAGTGTAAGGGCAGGTGTAGCACTTGTTCCGCTTGCAAGGAGAAGTGCCAGGAGGGAGATCGATGGGAAGGGATGGGGGTGATGAATGGACAAGGGAGTCGCGTAGGGAGTGATCCCTGCGGAAAGCAGGAAGGGGGGGGCGGAAAAGATGTGCTTGGTAGTGGGATCCTATTAGAGGTGGCAGAAGTTACGGAGATTTATACGTTGGATCCGGTGGCTGGTGGGGTGGTAGGTGAGGACAAGGGGAATCCTATCCCAAGTGGGGTGGTGGGCGGATGGGGTGAGGGCAGATGTGCGGGAAATGGGAGAGATGCATTTGAGAGCAGAGTTGATGGTGGAAGAAGGGAAGCCCCTTTGTTTAAAAAAGACATCTCCTTCATCCTGGAATGAAAAGCCTCATCCTGAGAGCAGATGCGGCAGAGATGGTAGAATTGTGAGAAGGGTATAGCATTTCTGCAAGAGACAGGGTGGGAAGAAGAATAGTCCAGGTAGCTATGAGAGTCTGTGGGCTTATAGTACAAACCCCATTTCCAGAAAAGTTGGGATATTTTCCAAAATGCTATAAAAACAAAAATCTGTGATATGTTAATTCATGTGAACCTTTAGTTAACTGACAAAAGTACAGAGAAAAGATTTTCAATAGTTTTACTGACCAACTTAATTGTATTTTGTAAATATACACAAATTTAGAATTTGATGGTTGCAACACACTCAACAAAAATTGGGACAAAGGCATGTTTACTATTGTGTTACATCACCTTTCCTTTTAATAACACTTTTTAATCGTTTTGGAACTGAGGATGCTAATTGTAGATTTGCAGTTGGAAATTTTGTCCATTCTTGCTTGATATAAGACTTCAGCTGCTCAACAAGTCCGTGGTCTCCGTTGTCTGATTCTCCTCTTCGTGATGCGCCATACATTTTCAATAGGAGATAGATCTGGACTGACAGCTGGCCAGTCAAGCACATGCACTCTGTGTCTACAAAGCCATGCTGTTGTAGCCCATGCAGAATGTGGTCTGGCATTGTCCTGCTGAAATAAGCATGGACGTCCCGGGAAGAGACATCGCCTTGATGGCAACATATGTCTCTCTAAAATCCTAATATACGCCTCAGAGTCAATGGAATGATGCACCCCCATACCATCACAGATGCTGGCTTTTCCACCTTTCGCTGATAACAATCAGGATGGTCGTTTTCATCTTTGGCACAGAGAACTCGACGCCCGTTTTTTTCCAAAAACTAGCTGAAATGTGGACTCATCTGGCCACAGCACATGGTTCCACAGTGTTTCAGTCCATCTGAGATGAGCTCGGGCCCAGAGAACTTGCCGGCGTTTCTGCATAGAGTTGATGTATGGCTTCCTCCTTGTGTAATACAGTTTTAAGTTGCATTTCTAGATGCAGCGAAGTACTGTGTTAAGTGACAATGGTTTTCCGAAGTACTCCCGAGCCCAGGAGGCTATAATTGTCACAGTAGTATGACGGTTTCTTAGGCAGTGCCGCCTGAGGGCTCGAAGATCACGTGCATTCAACAGTGGTTTCTGATCTTGCCCTTTACGCACTGAGATGTCTCCGAATCTTTTCACAATATTATGTACTTTAGATATTGAAAGACCTAAATTCTCTGCAATCTTGCGTTGGGAAATGTTCCTTTTGAACTGACTAACAATTCTCTCACGAATTTTGGCACAAAGGGGTGAGCCACAACCCATCCTTGCTTGCAAAGACTGAGCCTTTGATGGATGCTACTTTTATACCCAGTCATGATACCTCACCTGCTACTAATTAGCCTGCTTAATGTGGAGTCTTCCAAACGGGTGTTACTTGAATATTCTGTGCACTTTTCAATCTTATTTTAACTCTGTCCCAACTTTTGTTGAGTGTGTTGCAGCCATCAGATTCTAAATTTGTGTATATTTACAAAATACAATTAAGTTGGTCAGTAAAACTATTGAAAATCTTTTCTTTGTACTTTTGTCAGTTAAATAAAGGTTTACGTGAATTAACATATCACAGATTTTTGTTTTTATTGCATTTTGGAAAATATCCCAACTTTTCTGGAAATGGGGTTTGTAGATATCAGCAGATAGGCCATCTCCAGAGATGGAGACAGAAAGATCAAGAAAGGGGAGGAAGGTGTCGGAAATGGACCAGGTAAATTTGAGGGCAGGATGAAAGTTGGAGGCAAATTTAATGAAGTCAACGAGCTCAGCATGCGTGCAGGAGGCAGCACCAATGCAGTCGTCGATGTAGCAAAGGAAAAGAGGGGGACAGATACCCGTATAGGCTTGGAACATGGACTGTTCCACAAAGCCAAATAACTGGGAACCATGCAGGTGCCCTTGGCTACACCTTTGGTTTGGAGGAAGTGGGAGGAGCCAAAGGAGAAATTATTGAGAGTAAGAACTAATTCAGCTAGACGGAGGAGAGTGGTGGTAGAGGGGAATTGGTTAGGTCTGGAATCCAAAAAGAAGCTGACAGCTTTGAGACCTTCCTGGTGGGGGATGGATGTATATAGGGACGTATTCCTTTTAATGTCTTCCTTCTTTAAACAAAGGGGCTTCCCTTCTTCCACCATCATCTCTCCCATTTACCACACATCTGCCCTCAACCCATCCGCCCACCACCCCACTTGGGACAGGGTTCCCCTTGTCCTAACCTACCACCCCACCAGCCTCCGGGTCCAATGTATAATTCTCCGTAACTTCTGCCACCTCCAATGGGATCCCACTTCCAAGCACATCTTTCCCTCCCCCCTTTCTGCTTTCCGCAGGGATCACTCCCTACGCAACTCCCTTGTCCATTCATCACCCCCATCCCTTCCCACCGATCTCCCTCCTGGCACTTATCCTTGCAAGCGGAACAAGTGCTACACCTGCCCTTACACTTCCTCCCTCACCACCATTCAGGGCCCCAGACAGTCCTTCCAGGTAAGGCGACACTTCACCTGTGAGTCAGCTGGTGTGGTGTCCTGCGTCCGGTGCTCCCGGTGTGGCCTCTTATATATTGGTGAGATCCGACGCAGACTGGGATACCATTTTGCTGAACACCCATGCTCTGTCCGCCAGAGAAAGCAGGATCTCCCAGTGGCCACACATTTTAATTCCACGTCCCATTTCTATTCTCATGTGTCTATCCGTGGCCTCCTCTACCGTCAAGATGAAGCCACGCTCAGGTTGGAGGAACAACACCTTATATACCGGCTAGCCTCCAACCTGATGGCATGAACATTGACTTCTCTAACTTACTTTAATGCCCCTCCCCATCTTACCCCATCCCTGATATATTTAGTTTTTTTCTCTCTCTGCCCATCACTCTGCCTGTTCTCCATCTCCCTCTGGTGCTCCCCTCCCCCTTTCTTTCTCCCTAGGCCACCCGTCCCATGATCCTTTCCCTTCTCTAACTCTGTATCCCTTTTGGCAATCACCTGTCTGGCTCTCAGCTTCACCCCATCCCCTCCAGTCTTCTATCATTTTGCATTTTCCCCTCCCCCTCCTACTTTCAAATCTCTTACCATCCTTCCTTTCAGTTAGTCCTGACGAAGGGTCTCCGCCCAAAATGCCGACAGTGCTTCTCCCTATAGATGCTGCCTGGTCTGCTGCGTTCCACTAGCATTTTGTGTGTGTTGCTTGAATTTCCAGGATCTGCAGATTTCCTAGAGTTGGGATAAGTCTGGGAACTAACTACCAGTGTGTCTTACTTTAGTAGTGGGCAAATTATTGGAGAACATTCTTACAGATAGGATTTACAAGCATCTGAAGAAGCATAGTCTGATTTTAGTAAGGTTCCTCATGTTAGGTTCATTCCCTTGGCTGTGTAGATTCAGAATTGGCTTGCCCATAGAAGGCAGAGAGTAGTTGTGTTGTAGTATATTCTGCCTGAAAAGTCAGTGACCAGTGGTGTTCCCTAACAACGTGTTGTGATCCCTGTTCTTTGAGATATTCATAAATGATGGATGCGGAAGTGGAAGGATGGGTTAGTAAGTTTACAGATGACACTGTTATGGAGTTGTGGAGAGTGTAGTTTGTCGTAGGTTACAAAGGGACATTGACAGAATGCGCAGAGCTGGGCTTAAAAGTGGCAGGTGGAATTCAACCCAGAAAAGTGTGAAGTGATTCACTTTGGAAGGTTGAATTTGAAGGGATAATACAGGATTTATGGCAGGATTCTTAGTATGGAGGAACAGAAGGATCTTGGAATCTAGTTCCATAGCTCCCTCAAAGTTACCACACAGGTTGATAGGGTTTTTAAAATAGGTCTGTGTTAGCCTTCAATAATCAGGGAATTGAGTTCGAGAGCCGCAGGGTAATGTTACAGCTTGATAAAACACTTGGAATATAATGCTCAGTTCTGATCACCTCCTTTTAGGAAGGACAGGAGCACGGTAGCATAGTGGTTTAACCAGTGCTGTATCTCAATAAATTCAAAAGAAAATGTGGAAGCTTTAGAAAAAGTGCAGAGATTTATCAGGATGTTGCATGGATTAGAGAAAATGTGTTATAAGGATAGGCTGAGCAAGCTAAGGTTTCTCCTGTTTGGAAAGAAGGAGCATGAGAAGTGACTTCCTGGAGCCGTTTAAGAGGCACAAATTGAGTGTAAGTGTGTATACACGTACACACACACAAAATGGTGAGTGTGTGGATGCAGGTACATTTAAGAAACTCTTAGATAGCCACATGTATGATAGAAAATTGGGAGTGCTATGTAGTTATAAACCATTAAATTGATCTCAGAATAGGTTAAAAGGTCATTGCAACATCATGGCCAAAGGGCCTGAACTGTTCCACATTCTTTGTTCTAATTGACTCTGGTTTGCAACTTCAAGTTATGAGGAAATAGGCAAAGTCATTGCATCCTGTACACTTCTGTCAAGAGTCATTCAGTAGTTATTCCATCATGAATAGATATACAATGGACAAATACATTGCACATCAAGGTATTCAGTCATTCCTCACATCTAAAAAATGACACCATTGCAGAGAATAACTGTACATCTTTGATTTTGTGATTGGAAACACATGACAATTCTGTACATAATAGCAAGGGATCAAGCTGGTAAGAATCAATATGGTACTTCGTTAAAAAGCAAATCAAAATTAATAGCAATATGAAAAACAATTTGTTGAATGGCTAATGATCCAGTTTTCCCAAGTAACCCAATTTGGAATGGCATACACAACTTTAACTTATTTTTATTCACATAGCAAATTTAATTCAAAATGGATCAATTCAAGGTACGTACATCGTGGTTTTTTTTTAATTCAGTTTTATTTCAGACTGGAGTTTCTCAGATATAGGTATTTTCCAGAAGCTGGAAATTGTGTTTGTCTTCAATATTTTCAACCAATTATGTTTGAATGATACTCAGCTTAATGCAGATTTTTTTTTAAAAAAAGAGTGGTATATTAGTATGATTGCATAATTCTCTGCCTTTATGAAATAATCCTAAACAAAAATGCAAATATTCACCTTGGCAGGAGCATGGATCCAAATGGCAGGATTCAGAAGAATGTGATCACAAAGTTGTTTAAGTAGAGGACCACCATTCTGCAAGTTACTCAGATATTTAGCAAAGGCCAAACATAGTTCCAGCACTTCTCTGGTGATGTGAACTTTGGAAGACTGTAAGAAGAGTGTGATTTCAGATCTTTATGTCTCAATATTTAAATAATTTAAGCATGAAAATGCACTTCCATAGAGAACAAGTCTTTTTGATTTCACTTCTAATTTATCAGCAAGTTAGGTATTAACACAAAATTAGAACTCATACCATATTGGTTACCTTGAAACCACAAACTATTTTTTAGTTTAGGGCATGCATTTGTTACACTCAATTCAAAACATTACTCAACCTTCCTTAAAGAGCCATGAAAAAACTTGTTTCAGAAAACTGAGCTTACAAAGTTATGCAGGTCTGTATCTGAATTCTACTACTTGATTCTAGATGAACTAAACAGCTCTTTTTAAAAATACCTATAGCTCACTAAATCACAAAAATATCACAATTTAGAAAATGGTGCATGCAGATTATTCATTCAGCTAATTCAAAACAAAAAAGTTGTCCAATTGCCACAAATGGTTCTAAATTAAATAAGCAACAAAACAGTACAAAAGACAGAATACACTGCTAACCAGATAGATATAGCTCGCCTTCTGGGAGTCTTTTTTAAAAAACTGCATCACTCACCCAACAACAGAAGACATCAATTTTCATCTTAACCACTAGATGGGGTATTTCACCCATGGAATAAAACATGACCAAATAGAGTAAACTGACCATTTACATCATAGTTTAAAACTAATCTTTAATATAGGTCACAAGAATGCAATGAAACAGGAGTAGAAGTATACAACCAGACCACACAAGCCTACATTCATGCTTCAACTATACTGGTCTCAACTCTTCTCTGAGCCAGTTCCTCATAGCCTTCAATTTTTCAATCCTTCAAACACTTGCCCATCTTCACATAAGACATACCCTGAGACACCACTCTCCAGACATTCACTATCCTTTTCAGGTAGCCAGTTTCAAATGATCAGCCCCTTACTTACCAGCTAAGTCCCCTTGTTTGTGATTCTCCTACTAGTGAAAATAATTCAATTGAACACCAACCCTGTTAAGGTGACAGAGAATCTTCTATGTTTGAGTGCATTCTTATACCTGTCAATCTTCTATAACTCCAGAGAATATAGACCCAAATTGTCTAGCGTCACTTGACAAGACATCCCAGGAGTTAGCCTGGTGAAGCTCCTTTGTTCAACCTCCACTGCAGCTACATCCCTTAGGAAATGGCACTAAAACTGTACAAAGTCTTCTAGATGTGGCTACACAAACACCTTGCACAATTGCAAACGAAAAAATCTTACTCTTAAAATCCAATCTCACTGCAACAAAGGCAAACATGTTGTTCGCAATCATTAATTACCTGCTGGACCTGCCTACTAACAGTGATTTATTTAACTAGAACTGCTTTGTCAAGTGCCTTTGCTCTGTCCACCACAAAAAGCGCGATTTTTGGCTATCCATATCAATTCTACTTCCCATTCCAAAATGTCAGTCCATGGCCTCCTTTACAGTCATGAAGAGTCCAGTCTCAGGTTAGAGAAGCAACACTTCGTATTCCATCTGGGCAGTCTCCAATCTGAAGGCTTAAACATCAATTTCTCTAACTTCGTTTTTTCCTATCCCTTCCCTGGTCTTTCTACATTCCCCATTCTGGCTCTCCTCCTACCCCTCATCTTCACCTGCCCATCACCTCCCCCTGGCACCCCTCCTTCTCCCTTTTCTCCCATGGTCCACTTTCCCTAATAGATTCCCCTTCTGCCATTTACCTCTTCCACCCATTACCTCCCAGCTTTTTGCTGCATTTTCCCTCCACCAGTTCACCTGGTTTCACCTGCCACCTGCCAAGCTTGTACTCCTTCCCTTCCCCCCACCTTATTTTGGTTTCTTCTGTTTCCAGGCCTGATGAAGGTTCATGGCCCAAAACTGCTTACTCATACAATAGAAGCTGCCTATCCTGTTGAGTTCCTCCAGCATTTTGTGTGTCGTGCTCTGGATTTCCAGCATCTGCAGAATCTCGTGTGTTTTCCATTTAGATAATCTAAATTATTGATTATTTTTACAAAAACGCAATACCTCACACTTCACATTAAACTCCATTTGCCAGATTTTCACCCAACATACACCCCGTTGCAGAATCAACATCCTCATAACAACATGCCCTTTGGCCTACCTTTGCATCATCAGCAAACTTGGAAAACTTATACATCATTCCCTCAATCAGATCATTAATATAAAAGACAAATATTTAAATCGAGGGCCAAGAATTGATGCTTGGGGTATTCAATTAGTTACACCCCTCCAGTCTGAAAAAGACCCAACAGGTTTTCTCATAAAACCCACCATTTCTACAGCTACTTCCTTTAGAACCTTGATTCAGACCATCCAAGTCCTAGTGATCTGTCTGCCTTTAACCTGCAAGTTGCTGTAATAATTATCTCTTTTAATTAAGATTTTTAAAACAAGTTCCTTCCTGTTTTTAACTAGTCCACGTTATCTTTGGTATAATTGTAGTATCCTCCACAGTGAGGACCGGTGCAAAAAAAATGTAACATATCCATCAATTCTTTGTTCCTTGTTAGTAATATAACAACCTCATCCTCAGGAGGTACCACTACCTAGCTTCCTTCTCCCAGTCTCTATACCCATAGAAATTGTTTGCTTTTGATATTACTCAAAAATACTTTATTTTCTTATGAGCTGTTTAGCTGTTTACTCTTTAGCTGTTGAATCCTAAAATAAAATAAATCTCAAAGTAGTATATAACAGATAAATACTTTGACAATATGAAGTTTATATCTAACAAAATAGTTAATTTTGCCTAATAGCAAGTAATAATTTTTTCAGATACAAGCATATGCAAAATAACAACCTGAAATTCCACTTTTGAAGTATTTTCTCAATACAAATTTACCAGTTTCCTTATTATGAAGCCATAATTAGCAAGTACCAGAAAGGTCGCCATTGGGTCATGGAGACTAAATCATTCAGGCTTAGTTTTCAATGAAGCCATCCTACAATTTAAAATATAGACTTTGCAAATGCTAAATATAGAGTTAAATTAAAACACTAATTTGGTATAACTTGAATTTTAACATACTTTGCTCAATATGACTCACTTGGTTCAGTTTAGCTTGTTTTAAATTCATTAACCTGGATGCTTTAAGGAAGTACACTCCTTAACTATTGTAATATTTACCTTTTCAAGGGTATAGCCAATGACAAGAAAACCCTTACAAGAGAGTATTTGTTCTTGCATAGCCACTGAATTCTTCAGCAACTCCATTATAAATGCCAACAATGTGGAACTGAAATTTAAAAAATATTAACATTTCAATATTTTACACATAAACAAGGAGAATTTTACAATACAACTTAGTGTGGAACTCAGCATTTATTTTAACTGCAAATATCAGCATTATCTTATATGTGCTTTTAAACATCCTTCACGCAAAGCTTCCTATACACCAAAATTTTAAACGCCAACCAAAACCACAGGTTGTTGAATATCTCCAAACTATCTAGAAATAATAAGTAACCATAAGTTACATTGTGTCTAAAGATCCTAACTAGATGATGACCAGGAGGAAAAGCCTTGGGAGCATGTATGATTTATGGGCCCAATACAGAAAAATCAATTACCCATTTTATGCAGAAATACAAGGAGCAATGTAGCAGAATATCCATCTCACGATAGACAAAATCAAACAATTGAGCTTTCCTCGACTTTGTCAAATAACTAGGCTGGTGAAGGCTTGGTTCTCAGGTACTTGACTAGCCAGCAATTCAGTGGGAGAATGCCAAGAGACAGTTTCCAAGCCAAGTAAAGAACAACACTAGGGAATCTCTGGACTGACCTAGGGGAGCTACCAAACAAACATGGGATTAATCAGCATATTCATTTAACCAGCATCTATAAAAGCCTGGCACATTCTAGGTAATCCAATTAATTACATTAGGCAAAAGTCAACAGCAGAAAGGTTAGGAAAAGCACTAAAAATTGGGACCTGTGCACAATTTTAAAATCCACACAAGTCACTACAATGTGCAGTGGATTCTGGTTACTTGGGACACGTCAGGACCTGAATGTTTTTGGCCCAATCAAGCAGCTGCTCCAATTAAGCAGTGGCTCAATCACCACAATCCACTTATTTGCACTGGTACCTGAAAATACAAGAATATTAAATAAGTATATGATATGTTCTCTAGATTACTTATTTATTTCTGCTGTTTTCTTCAGGAAATGTAGAAAACATTGCATTTTCAAGTTCCAGATTGTTTTCATGTATTTGATAAATCTGCAATCAATTTTTTAAAGACATTATGAACACATGGATAGAGTTTGGTGGGAACTGCCTCGAGTGCTGTACCCAACTGTAAGAGTTCGTCCTTCTATCTGTACAACATATGCAGAGGACCCAGACTTGCTGGGGATTCTAATTGGGGTTCAGCCAATGTGCTCTGAAGTTAAAGTTCTCATGATTTCCATGAGTCCACCTGCCTGTAAATTTTCCTTCAAATATGCAGAGAGCAGTGGACACAGCACAGCATGTCATGGAAACCAGTTTCCACTCCATGGACTCACTGCCTCAGTAAAACAACCAACATAATCTAAGTCCCCATTCATCACAAATATTCTTTCTTCTCTCCTTATCCATCAGGCAGAAAAATAAAAATGCCTAAAAAGCATGTACCATCGGATCAAGAACAGCTTCTAGCCATCTGTTATAACAGTTACTGTGTACATTTAAATAGTTTAGAGACATTAGACTCTTCCTAAGACTAGAGATGGACTCTTGACTTCACAATTTACCTCATTATCGCCCTGCACCTTATTCTCTACCTGCCCTACACTTTCTCTGTAGTTGTTGCTTTATTCTGTGTTGTTATTGTTTTATCTTGTTCTATCTCAAAGCATTGTGCAATTATTTGATCTATATGAACAATATGCAAAACAAGTGTTTCCACTGTCTCATTATATGTGCAATAATAAACCAACTAAGTGTTTTCAACCACTCACAAAGTTCTTGGGAAAAAAATCTATGATACCCATTGCATAACATCATCTTTCTGTTCATGTGTCCCTATGTAGTATATATGCACAAACTTCAATATGAGGCAATCTTTTGGTTAGAAATCCACTTGAGCAGATATCAAACAAGCAAAAAGAAAGTGCTTCAAATACTTTAAGGAAAAACGATGGAATAATGATCTTAGGGCAGCAGGAATCAAATGAAGAGCGAAAGAATTTGTCTAGAAGATTTACACACACATGCAAACAAAGTCCAGAAATTCAGAGATAATAGGGGTTTCAAGGCTTGCAAAAGAATTGGTGGGGTAATTATGCACTGAAAGAATTAGCTCCCTTCCTGCCAGCTGGATTCCCAGTTGCCAAGCTTCCCAACTGCTTCAAATTCCTATGCTTCTTGAACTATTGGGGCCCCAGTTCTATACTCACTTCAAACTTAACTGTGTCTCCTTGGAACTTACTGGAGAACATTTTTTTAAAAAGTAAACAAATTCACTGTAATATTAATAAAATAACATCTGACAAACAGGCAGATCTGCTGGTTTGAGACTGAACTCTTGAGCATGCTGGATTAATAGTTTTAAAATGGTTTCACAGCCCAAACTTTCATCTTCCCCATGCCCTACTGGTGTTTTGAAGAAAACCCTAGCTATTAAGATAATACTGTATCAGATTCCAGCTATAATCAAGCTACTAACTCAATAATTTATTATAATTTTACTTAACAGTGGAGAGTGAGAGAATACCAGAAACTGAATACCTTTTATAAAAAGTTAAGGGTATAAAGTTTTTTTGACCAGAATTCTGAACAAACTATTTCTAACAACCACTCTCAGATCTTTCTGGGCAGAGATCAGTAAGACAAAAGATAAATATTCACACTCTTTCGGTCTATAGCCATGTAAATATACATTGCCTCTTCTATATTTTTGTTTCTTCCACATTGCAACCATGGTTCTGACACAAAAATAAAAGCTAATCGCAAGTCTTATTGATCACCCAAAAAACTCAGATCATAGAGACATTAAACAAAATATTTTAAACAGATTTTTGTACCTAAAATAAAAGCTGAAAATGCCAGGAACTTTCATTTTGAAACCCCATTGTCAGAAGAGTCCCAGGCTTGACTCTAACTGCTTCTCTTTGCACATTAGCTGTCGAACCTGCTGAGAGTTTCTAGACTTTTTAGTTATTATTTCAGATTTAAATTTTTAAACCTAATGTTCACAAACTACAATTATTGCCACTGCAATTTGGAAGTATAACAATGAAACTCAAAATAGGGATCATACACCAAGATTGAGCCACAAATAAACAAAAGGGAACAGAATAGAAAAGCAGCAAGTTACAGTCTGATTGCTAGGTGCTTCAATATAAAATAGATGCCATATCCTGGAAGACATGGCAATATTATATTTTTTTAAAATCAACAAAACTACTTCCATGAGGAACAGTACCGCTACAGATACATGTAACCTCTACAGCCACCTCTTAAAAAAATGGAAAACCATGTCAAAATTTACAAGTATTTCTGATTCAGAACCCTACAAGATCATAATAAAGAGTAAACTGTCTAATTACTGTCTCAACCTTGTCTGAAACACACTTTAAGAACTCTTAATATAAGTGTTTTCAATTCTGGCAGAATAATTGTTAACACATTCCTTGAAGCTGGAGTTTTTCCCAGATGCCTTCAAAGTAGCAGCTGTCAAACTCCTACTTAATAAGCCAAGTCTTGAATGTGAAGTACTGGCTAACTCTAGGCCTGTATCAAATCTTCCCTTCCTGGGCAAGATTCTTGAAAAGGTTATTTTCAACCAACTCAACAATTTTCTGAATGGGAATAATGTTCTAAAAAAGTTTTAGTCAGGTTTTAGAGCAAACCACAGCATGGAGACGGCCCTCACCAAGAATATCAGCAACCTTAGGCCCAGCACTGATGCCAACAGTCTCAGTTCTAATTCTTCTAGATTTAAGTTCAGGCTTTGATACACTTGACTACATTTTCCTAGATTGCCTTGAGAACTAGGTTGGCCTCTCCAGCAGTGCCCCAAATTTGTTTTGTTCATATATTTTTGTTTGACTTGGAGACCAATTTTCTAGGAGATACAATGTACTTTTTGGTGTTGCTCAGGGAAGCTGGCTTGGTCCCCTACTCTTCTCCTGAAACATGCTCTCCTTGGGACACATTAGAGAGCTTAAACTTGATTGCCACAGTAATGCAGATGACACACAATAGTACACCTCGGTCAAGCCTGACCATGATAACAGCCTATCGTCTCTGACTTCTAGTATGGCTGCAATAAACAAATGGATGAGCAATAATTTCCTGAAAACTAAATGAAGATAAATCAGGTATTCTTTTGGTAAAGCCAAAGAGATAAACTTATTGAAAATTTTGGGAACTTGGCACCTCTTATAAAATCAAGAGTAACTAGCCTGGGCATTATGCTTGATTCAGATTTGAATTTTAAATCCTACAAAGTAACAAGAACAGCATTCCTACATTTTTAGTGATTGCAAAGATACATTTGTTTCTGTCATTTATTGATGCTGTAAAACTAAATTACACCTTTATATCCTAAAGACTAGATTACTTGTACGCATTTTTAACAGCTTCAAAGCAATCCATTAAAATAAACTTAAACTCGTTCAGAGTGCCACTGCTAGACTTTTAACCAAAACCAGGATGAGGGAACATATCACTCCCATACTAGCTACTCTGCATTGGCTTCCTGCATCTTTTAGAATTGACTTTAAAATCCTCTTCCTTACTTTAAAGTTTTTAAATGGTCTGGACCCCAAGTACATCACAGAATATATTTTCATTTTATAATCCTGCTTGAACTCTCAGGTCTTCTTCCACCTGCCTCTTGAATTTAAACAATCTCCCTCAAAAAAATAACTGGCAAGTCAGTTTTTTTTGGACTACACTCCTGAACTGTAATTCAATTCCTAAATTGAACTTGAGAAAGACTATAACAGCATCTCACACACACACACACACTCTGTTCTAGGCATTGAGTTTACATGTACAATATACTGGCCTATGATCACATGATCTACACATACAGGATATTGTGTGTACTCATTATAATAAAGTAATTGAATTTTCAGAAGTACTTGTGATAGCAAAATGTCTTGCCAATGTTGCAACAGCCATGATACTTTCTGTTATTATATTTGCGGCAAGTATACACTTAAATCTCAAAAACGGAACATGATTCAACTTATTAAGAACGCCTATGAGCTCAACTTTGGGTGTAAAATTGGTGACCAACACAAAGTCTGGACTCCTCACATTCGTTGAGCAATATGCGCTGTCTTGAATCAAAGCCACCAGATACATGGAGTTTAGAGGGAGGCAGACGAAGATGCCACGATGCATGAGCCAGGAATAGAAAACGACATGGATACTGATACGGAACCTGAACCCTCTATGTTGAGTGAGCCTCATCTGATAACTCAGTCTGAGTTAAATAATCTAGTCAGCGACTTGGGTTTGCCAAAGGCAAAAGCAGAATTACTGGGTTCAAAACTGCAAGGATGGAATCTGTTGTCACCAGGCATAAAAGTTTCCGTGAAGGATTTCAATATTTAAGACAGTTTTCCAGAATAACTAATACCAAGATTAAGGAAGGCATTTTTGTTGGTCCACAAATCAAACAGGTCATCAATGACAGGCAATTTGAAGAACTTCTAGTAGACCAAAGAACAAAAAAATAGAAATAAATCACATGGAAGGCATTCAAGGATATTGTTGAAAATTTTCTTAGCAACTACAGAGCACCAAACTACTTGCAGCTGGTTGACAACATGCTTCCTGTTAAAACATGTCACTAAAGATTCATTTTCTGCATTCTCATTTAGACTTCTCTCATGCAAACCTTGTCACTGTCAGTGATAAGCATGGTGAAAGGTTTCACCAGAACATTGCAGTCATGGACAAATGGTAGCAGGACAACTGGAATCCATCAGTGCTGGCTGATTACTGTTCAACACTTCAATGAGAAGCCTCAGACACAGAGTACAAATAAAAACAAATATTTTTAGGTGAGTTGAA
The DNA here is from genome assembly GCF_030144855.1 of Hypanus sabinus. Taxonomy (NCBI): domain Eukaryota; kingdom Metazoa; phylum Chordata; class Chondrichthyes; order Myliobatiformes; family Dasyatidae; genus Hypanus; species Hypanus sabinus. Next base: position 121,422,594 of record NC_082708.1, read on the forward strand.
CTATTGCAAAGTGTCAGTAATTTTATGCAATTAAATGCATTATATTCAATAAAAGTTAATTTCCTGTTTCTCCAAATTCCTACATGGTACAAAGTAGAAGGAAATTATATTTATGTTCAGCTTCAAGTGGTCCATCATAACCAAAAATAAATTCTGAGGAAGCATCAATTTTTAAAAAAAAATTGTCGTCCAGCATTATCATTATTATGGATCATAGCAAAATATACATTTATTTGATTGTAAAGAAAAACATCATCTGTGCTCAATTAAAGTGATTAAATACATATTGTCTGTTTTTAATAGATAGCATTACAGGATTTTTTTTAAAGTGCAAAACAGTGAGAGGAATAAATGTTTTCTCAATTGAAAAGATAGGTTGGCCTGGAAATGCTAGTGATTTGCTTCTTGTAGCAAGATAGGTTAAGAGACAATTTCATAAAGATGTAGAAAATAATGGCAAATGTATATATGGCAAAATACAAAAAGCTGTTTCCAGAATTTTCCAGATGGTTTGAAAATCTAAATATGGAATTTGAAGTGACAGGCATAATTGGAGTTGTGATGGATTCAAGTAAATTCAAGGCAGGCATTCAGGTAAAACTCCAGTAATCTGACCTCCTCAGGACTTGATTAATGCCAGACTGGAAGATTTTCATGACTCTATATTACTTCACATTTAATTTTGTTATTGATGTTCCACAGCAATTTAACAAAATCTCCAATGAGCCAGGCAAGCTTAAAAACGGGAGAATGGGGAAAAACCCAGTAGGCCAATGGCAAACCATGAGATAGCTGGAAAAATAAGATAGTTGATAAGTGCTACTGTATCCTCAGCTTGCCGTCTATAAAGAGGCAGAAACCCAAGTCATTTTGGACTTTCAACAGATATCCAAGAAATAATAATTTACAAAGATAGGAGAAGAATATGACTGATCTCTCAAAAGTTAGGGGGGTTTTGATGAGAGGAATGGTAGTCTCCTGATTTTGTTTTAAAGTTAAGAGGGGACTTCAGCTAAAGGTGGTTAAAACTATACAGATATACTTGATTATTGATATTAAATAACAAAAGAGATATTCAAAAGTTCAAAGTTCAGTTTAGAAACAAATAATCTTCCCAGTTAACCATTACTGGTTAAAACAGCTAAAATGTCAAAACCACCATGGCTAAACTTTAAGACAGAAAATATCATTGTCAAATTAGATGTAGAAATAGAGGTGGGTGGTGGAAGTTGACATGTTTTTTTTTGACTAAAGCCTAAGCTAAAATAAAATAAATTTAAGGCATATAGACATGTAGTACAATAAAAAGCTACGAAACAGCCCACTTACCTATATTGTCCAGAAACCATGTTCATGTTAAATAATGAGTATGAGACAGAGTGAGAAATGGGTTTGCATTCTACAAGCCCTCAAGGATCAGGAAAAGATGTATTTTGATTACCCCAAAAAGAAAGTCACAGGTAATCTTACAACAAAACATTCAGAATTCTACGAGTTTCATTGCCAAAAATTTGGAACCTTACATTTATCCCAAAAAAGAAAAACATTCCTCACAAAACTTAAGCAGTGTGAAATTTTGTGTTCCAGCTACTTCCAATTCACTATTATTTATTCTTAAAAAAAACAATTTTAATGTTTATCTAAAATCTGTTTTGATTTGTCAATCACATGTAGACACACATTGTTATTTACTAATCAATAGTCCATGCACTGATAACCTTAGATATTAAAACAAAATACGAAAGGCAGATGCCTAAAATGCAAATAATGGAAGAATTTTACTCAAATTAACCACTGTAGTGTAGTATGCCAAGTCCTGATGAAGGGTCTCAGCCTGAAACATCAATGTTTTACTCTTTTCCGTAAATGGTGCCTGGCCTGCTGAGTTCCTCCAACATTTTGAGAGGTCAGGCAGCATCTATGGAAATGAATAGATAGTCAACCACTTTTCAAATAAAAACTTGATTGCATTAAAGATATAACCCAGCAACAGGTGCTAATGATCAATGACATGAGTTAAATGAACTAAAATGATTAACAGAAACAGGTGTAGAAGGAATCAAACTGGGTGAAAAACAACCAAACTAAAAGATGAGAGTGTGGCAGATGAGACAGTTTAATCTTCAAATCATCGATCCTTATACCATGGCAAGAGTGAGCATACCCTCAAGACACAATGAGGTCATCCTGCATAAGCAAGCTCTCTCCAAAGCAGAAACTTAGCAGCAGACAGGAGTCTCAAGATGTGTTGTCCAATTCAGTGATCAGCTATGGAAACTGAGTACAGCAGACGAGAGATATATCAAACTGATGTTGGCTCTAATCAGAAGAAATCCAGCACTGTTATCAGCTCTGAACTCACAGAAACCACTGGAACCCAGATACACCTCTCTACAGTCCAGAGAACTCGTCAGGAGTGGTCTTCATGGAAGAGCTGCTGCCAAAAGGCCATTCCTTGGAAGTGGAAACAAAGACAAGAGACTCACGTGAACACAAAAACACAAGTAATGGGGTGATGAACAATGGAAGCAAGTGCTCTGGACTGACGAATCAAAATGTGAAATATTTGGCTCAAACAGCAGGCAGGTTTGTCTGTAGAAGAGCTGAAGAGTACTACATGGATGACTGCCTGCAGTCATCAGTAAAGCATGGCAGAGGTTCCCTGCAGGTCTGGGTCTGCATTTCTGCAAATGGAGTTGGCGATATGGCCAGAATTAACAGAATCGTCAACACTCAGAAGTATAGGCAGATTTTCATCCACCACATCACGGAGGCACCTGATCAATCCCAACTTCATTCTGCAGCAGGACGGTGACCCCCAAACACACAAACAAGGTCACAAAGAACTACCTTCAGTGAAAAGAACCAGTAGTTCTGCAACAGATGGTGTGGCCTCCACAGAGCCCTGATCTCAACATCGAGGCTGCCTGTGATTACCTGAAGAGAGAGAAACAAGCAAGACAGCCAAAGCCTGCAGAAAAACTGTGGCAAGCTCTCCAAGATGCTTGGAACAACCTACTGGCCAATTTTGTTATAGAACTGTACAACAGGGTACTGAAGAGAATTCATGCAGTTTTTAAAGGCAAAGAGTGGTCACACTAAATATTGACTTGATTTAGTTTGTTACTTATTACTGCTCTTTATAGTAAATGTTTTTTTGTATTTAGACAACTTTCATTTCATTTTTAAAAGCATCTTCACTTTTCAGATTTTTTTTGTATGTGCCTAGGACTTTTGCACAGTACTGTAGATACTGAGACACAAGGTGCTATAAAGGCAAGCAGAAAGATACAAGTAGAAAATTTCATGGTCTTGGCAACTGAAAGCATTGTTGCCAATGGCTGAGCAATTTAGCTCAGAGAAGCAAACATTTCAGTGATGCAGGACTAGAGAAAACTGAAACAGAGGGGCAAGTGGGATTTTAAAACAAGAACATTCAAATCAGAACCAGAAGCTATTGTTTGTCAGCAAGGACAGGGTGTTGTGGGTGAAGGGATTGTTCTTTAAACTTGTTAATCCATCAACAGTATCTTATTTACAAATCAATCCCCCAGTGGTAGGAACATCATGAAATTCACTTACCACACAGTACTGTCTACTTGGTCCGAAGAATGCTGACAATAGTCAAGCTGTGCAAACAATGGAAAAAGCACCTGAACACCACCAATCGAATGGATAGCACTTTGTACTGAATGTGTTACCACAGCTTTCACATCCTGTTAAGAAAAAATTCAAAGCTCAAATCAAAATTTTAGAAAGATAACCTCTGACTTAACTCAACATGCACCTCAAAAGCAGAAAAAAAAATTTAAAAATTGTAAAACTAAATGAAATATTGAAAAAGCAATTATATTTTGGCCACATTTACTCTCAATCTTTCTAAAGCAAAAGCAAGTGGCAAGTGTTATACAAGCAAAAGCTATGGCTCCAATACATCTTTTATCCCCCAAAAATCCACATGTTATTCACATAAATTAAATCCAAGTACAAAATCTACCTTACTTTCACAATTTAAGAGGCTTAGCTTCAAGTCAAGAAAGAAAACAAACATGATAGTGCAGAGTCACTTGCAATGAGTTCCTCTGTTACGTGTCAAGGTTGCTTGGATTAACCGTAAGCATCATTTAGGCGCACCTGGACAGGGCGTGGGATGGCATCATTTAGGTGCGCCTGGATGAGGCATGCAAATGGCATAATATAACAAATGAGGCTAGGCTTTTTCTATTGAATTCGGGAGGTTTCTGAAAATTTCTGCAGCTAAGCGATGCAACGGACTGTGAGTTACCAGCGAGAGAGAGTTGAGTTGGTTGAAGAGTTCACTACAGCAGTGGACATTCCCAATATTTCTCCGTGTCCAAAAGATTGTGATCATTTGCAGCGCACAGTGCATATTGGATACGTGACTGTCACTTCGGATGATCCATACTCGGATTTTTTGAGTATTCTGTGGCGACCACTTTTTGTTAAACCATACATGGATTCAGGTGTGTTACATGGCGACCACTTGTGTTAAGGAATATTCCGTGACCGTCACCTTGTGATATCCCTATGTGGATTTTGGAACTTAGGCATCACTTTGTTATCCCTACGTGGACTCTAATATTTAAGTGACATCCACTTGACCTCTGGAATCTTCTGTGACAGTCACTTTGTTACCCCTGCATGGATCCAGTGTGTTAAGTGATGATCATTTGTCCTCTGGAATTTTCTGTTATCATCATCTTGTGCCATTTCTGGATTGCCATCCTAGAACTCTGTTTGAGTAAGACTTGGGAGGAACTGTTTCCAGACCTCCACAGTTTGTGAGCGAAAATGCATTGCACTGTTAATTTTTGGTTAGGGGAGCAACTGTTTTAATTGTCTATATTTTGGGTAGGTATTGAAAATATATTTGTTTAACTTTAAAATCTGTGTCTATGATCTATGGCTGCTGGCACGTAACACCTCAAACACCATAGATGTATAAAGCCATTTAAATTTGAAGAGAACTTTACTAAATTTAACACATTCTTCAATTAGAGATTTGTCAATACTTCAAAATATGTTTTAGCCATTAAAAATAATTAACAGGAAAACATACTTTTTTTTTAAAAGTGCAAAACAGACCATCTCTTACCTGTAGCATGAGAGCATGAGGAGAATGAACAAAAATAGATGGATTATCCTTCGGGGATGATTCTAAACACAGCTGAGCATCTGTAGCTTTTGGATTGTATGTGAAGGCAATGCTGCTGGAGAGCTTGCCATCATAAAGTAGTGACTTGTGATGTTCTGCTAGTAAGAGATCACTTTCTGCTTTAAATTTGAAAGCACCCTGGAAAAGTACAAATGCTTCTCATCAAAAATGAAAGTTGAGATTATTTAATAGCACAAAATGATTCAATTCCACAAATGACAATCTTAGAGGCTTTTGGTGCTGAAACCTCAAAAATGTGGACAAACTTCTTCTGACAAACATTTGCCTTTCATAGTCATTGTCTGGTTGTTTATCAATGCTTGATGTATATTCAGCCTTGGGAACATCACAAATTTCAGTACATCCTCTACTTTGAAGATTCAACATGCAATTTCTCCTGCATGACTCATTTACTTACAAAATATACACATTCCAATCATTTCTGCCATGACTTCCTGAGAAAGCATTATTACAACAACTTTTAAATTCTCAATCTTATTTTAATAGTCCACTACTACCTCTCCAAATTTCAGCTTTTAAAAAAAAAACCTCTACAACCCTCTTCTCCCAATTCTGCCCTCTTGAACAAACAATTTTAAAATCACTCAACTACTAAAAGTACCTGCTATGCCAAGGGCTCAGGGTCTGGAATTCTCTTCCTAAATATCTCTGCGTCTCTTTCCTAATTTAAAACACTACATAAAACTTACCCCTTTGGCCAAGCTATTAAAAACTTGTTGTCTACTGCTAAACATCAAGATATTTAGTATCAAATGGTTGTCTGAAGTACCTTGCAATGCCTCACTGTGTTAAAAGATGCTACACAACTACAAGCTGGTGCTTTCTACTGTATAGCAAACACCACCTCCAACATAGCTTAAGCACTTAGACATGTGCTTGAGTAGTTTCCATTCATATGCTGGACCTTGGACGTGCGTCACATTCTTCTCAAGACAGTGGGGAGCTCATCTGTAAAGCTGCAAACCCAGCCTCTGCTGCCCTCACAGTTCAATCCTCCGGTGCTGACTGTAAGTTAGCACGTTCTCCCTAAAGCCTCAGAGTTTCAATTTTCTCCCAATCCCAAAGAGATGGTTGGTTGGATATTTGACCACTATTAAGTTGCCCCTTGTGTAGGTTGATGTGTAATCTGAACAGCTTGGTAGGAGAGGGGTGTTTGATGGGAATGTGGGGAGAATAACTTACTAGAAAAATGAGCGAGGGGGGTGGGGTGGGAGTGCTCTGCAGTCAATCACTGACTCAATGCATCAAATGGCCTCTTTTCATGTGATAAGGAAATATAATATAGAAAACCTGTAGAATACAATTATGTTGATGTTTTTCATTTCACAGGTATCAACAGCATAAACATTCAAGGATGAACACCTGTAGCACGAATAAGTTATTTATCATATTAGCAGATTTACAAGATAAACTGCCAAGAAATGAAAAATCTCTTTTGATCCATCAAGGTGAAACTCTCTCCCAAAATCCAAATTGTCAATTATCTTTAAACTACATTTTTGTTTGTAAAAAAACTTGAAATACTCAGCATATCAAGAAGCAACTCTGATGATTTCATATGGACAATGTCCTGTGTATGTTACTCAAAATGGGTTTTTTGGTTTGTTAAAAGAGTAGGAATGCTTCTTTGGTAAGTGTTTCTCTCGCAGTTGTTTTGCTTTATATTTGTTGATATGGTAATTGTATTCACTTGTTAACCAATGGGGAATGTTATTTTGTCTTGTGAGGCTGGAAACTTGGGGGAGGGGTTTTTCGTGGGCTTTTGGTAGAGAGCGGGAGGAAGACGTCGAGGAAGGTGGACGTGCGCTGCACTGCTCGGAAGACCACCAGGCGTGGTCCTAGGTGTGAAGACGTGGAGGTTGGAGGCAAGCAACGAGGGGTCGAATGGTTCGATGTTTGAGCTCCAACGATGTGCACTAAACTGACTGAACTTTGATAAGTTGGCGCCTTTTTGTTTGTTTACCTTGCATATATATTGTATTGCCTAATACTCTTTTAATTTTAGTAAACTCTTTAAAGTGTATTTCATAACGGTATTCGTTGTGGGTTTGATACTGTGGGTGGGCGCGAGGCATAAACTCGATTCTCACAGCACCTGCGTGTACGGGAGGTGGGATTGGTGTGTGGCTGGATCTCCTTTTCCCCTAGACCGGGGGTCGGCAACCCGCGGCTCCGGAGCCACATGTGGCTCTTTTACGTCTGTGCTGCGGCTCCCTGTTGCTTTGGGAAATAATTGGTTGTGGCGACCCTTTTCCTGGCACATCCGAACCGACTCCGTGTCGTAATTTTAGCGCTGCGTGTAGCACACCGCTACATGGTCAGTATTTAATTAAAATGTATTTTATGTTAGTTTGTTAGTTTTTGAAATGTAAATCTAAATTTGAAGATTATGGTGATCTTGTACAATCTAAATAAGACGTTGTGGCGACCCATTTCCTGACACATCCGAACCGGCTCACAATTAGCCAGCGTTCAGGCTAAGGGAGATAGCCTACGGGGGTTTGTGAGTACGTGTCTTTTGCAGCATCCGCGCCCATGGGGGGCGGGTTGAGAGAGGCTTAAAAGCAAGGCTGTTTAGTTCGAATAAAGCTATCTTTGACTGCAGTTTACTGACTGCGTGTAGCACACCGCTACAACGTGTTTTTATCGCTGGCTGTCCAGAGGGGAGGTGCTGAAACGCTTTGTCGCGTGTCTGGAAGAAGTGAAAACTTTCCTGGGCAGCAAAGGGCTCACCTTTCCTGAGCTGGAACAGCCAGAGTGGCTGGAAAAGCTACACTTCATGGTAGACATGACAGCGCACCTGAACACGCTGAACACAGCTCTTCAGGGGAAAGGACGTACAGCCCTGCACATGTTGGAGGATGTTTTGGCATTCGAGCGCAAGTTGACAGTGCTTGCCAGAGATTTACAGAAAGGCACATTGTCTCACTTCCCCAATTTGAGAGAGTTCAAACAAGGTCACGACATGATAAATTCGGAGTATTTACATTCTGCAATCATCGCAATGCAAACATCGTTTGGGAAACGCTTCTGTGAGTTCAGAGAGTTCATTATCCTTCCCGGTCACTCCCCTAAGCATTGATCCATCCCTACTGAATACGACTGCATTGTCAGGTGTGAGTCAACCTGAACAAGGATGATAAATATTTTAATTGCCTATTATTTAACGTATATTCATATGTTTTCATTGTTCAGTGAAATAGTCCTTTTATTTTTCAGGTTGACAGCTGGCTGACGTTATTTTTGGTTTGCTGCTGGCGGCAAATTTAAGTTTGGCGTTTTTCATAAATACAAGAAGGACTCAAATAGACGTCGAGTATTTTACTTAAAAGTAACCTTCAACCCAACGTCTTTTTTTCGGAGGTCAAAATGTTTTTGTTGCATGTAGAAATGTAATTTCGTTTTCTCTGCAGGAGTTCATCAATTTCATAAATGCAACACATTATAGTTTGTTTATACATAGCATAAAGGCAAAACAAAACGTTGTATGCAGTGTTATTTCATTTTAAATGTCAAACGGGTTTTGTGGCTCCCAGTGTTTTCTTTTCTGTGGGAAACGGGTCCAAGTGGCTCTTTCAGTGGTAAAGGTTGCTGACCCCTGCCCTAGACATATACCAGCCTGTTGGGTAAGTGTTACACATATAACAAGTCAATGACTTTAACAGAATTGAAAAATGCTAGCATTTCATTCACAAAATGCTGGTGGAACGCAGCACCTATAGGAATAAGTACAGTCAATGTTTCGGGCCAATACGCTTTGTCAGGACTAACTGAAAGAAAAAGATAGTAAAAGATTTAAAAATAAGAGGGGGAGGGGGAAATCCGAAATGATAAGAGAAGACAGGAGGGGGTGGGGTGAAGCTAAGAGCTGGAAAAGTGATTGGCAAAAGGGATACAGAGCTGGAGAAGGGAAAGGATCATGGGACGGGAGGCCTCGGGAGAAAGGGGGAGGGGAGCACCAGAGGGAAATGGAGAATAAGCAGAGTGATGGGCAAAGAGAGGAAAAAATAGGGAGGGGGAATAAATAAATCAGGGATGGGGTAAGAAGGGGAGGAGGGGCATTAATGGAAATTAGAGAAATCAATGTTCATGCCATCAGGTTCGAGGCTACTCAGACGGAATATAAAGGTGTTGTTCTTCCAACCTGAGTGTGGTTTCATCTTGACAGTAGAGGCGGCCATGGATAGACAAATCAGAACGGGAATGGGACGTGGAATTAAAATGTGTGGCCACTGGGAGATCCTGCTTTCTCTGGCAGATAAAGCATAAGTGTTCAGCAAAACGGTCTCCCAATCTGCATTCGGTCTCACCAATATATAAAAGGCCGCACCGGGAGCACCAGGCACAGTATACCACACCAGCCGCTGTGTTGCCTCACATGGAAGGACTGGAAGCATCTACAGATTTCCTTGTGCTCGCATTTCATTCATCTTTTTACAGGTCCTAAATACAACTTTGGTTACTCATGAGCCTTTACTGCAGCTGGACAATAAGAACTACAGTCTTCAAATCAGCTCATAGGAATGAGGTGAGAGCAGTGGAACTTGACAAAGCAAAAAACTTTAGTTTTTGCCAATGTGGTTGCAGGAATGGAGTCAGCCATTTTGTGAGATTGTTCTTACAGGCACCATTTTGTGAGATTGTTCAGTGAACTGGTTCTTGCTTAGGGATAACTTAAATGTGGATACAAGGAGTTTCTGCTGATGATCTGCTAAACCTGAGACCATTCTCAGATAGGAACCTATTTATTATGTTAAGTGGCAGGTAAGCAGAAAGAATACCCTGTGATCTGATTCACTGGGTCCAGCTTTGAGCCAGTCTGAGACATTATCCAGGTCAAAATGCTGAAGGCAACACCATAAAGCAATACTGCTCATAACCTTGGGACACATCCAATTAGAAGCTAACACAGATCGGTCAGATTACCTTGAGCCAACTAAATTGAAACATCATAGATTTATCTGATCAGGAAAAGAATAAGAATGGATTATTTCAGGAGCACAGACAGTGACAGCTCTGTGGAAACCAGCCACTGCAGAAGGGAATGTCTCCACATCAGAAATATGGAAATTACATTGGAATCAAGATCAATCCTTGACCAGAGTAGATTCCTTTTACTGCTTTTACTGGGTATTACCTTTTCTCTTCTTTGACTGTTGGGGGGGGGGGGGGGGAGGAAGGGTTGGAGGGGTGGAGGTCAGGGAAATCTGGTCAGTGTTCACTCAGGTATTCATGTGAGTGAGTAAATTCATGTGTTTGCTAAATGAGCCAAAAAGAGTGATTGTCAGTAAATACAGATTCTCTGTGCCTAACTGATTATTGAGGGTTAATACTTGAGTTCATCCTTGTAACACTGCTATCTTCAGTCTATCACCACTTTTGTCGTTCAATATCTTCTATCTTACATTCGCTGAGTTTCTTTTTATCCACCCCATCTTTCTCTGCAACTTACAATTTGTTTCAACTCTACCAAAACCCAGCTCTGATGAAAACTTATTACCACAAAACATTAATTCTGATTTTCTCTTCATGGATGCTAACTGTACTATTGAATATTCCTAGCATTATCTGTTCCATTTCAGATTCCCAGCATCTTCGATATTTTGTTTTATCTCTGCTTTACAATACCTTGTATCCAGGACCAAGTTGATATATTGCAAATATCTGAGCTGCATTGAGAGCCTCAGCGAACACATAAACTGCTCCAAGTTGCCCACAGAATACGCGATTTGCATCTGCTGTTTCTGAAGATCCCAGGAAACATTTGTCAAACGTCTAAAAAGATCAACAAATTATTTTATGTATGTTATGCAATTTTATTATGTCAAAAATTTGATTTCTTAACCAAGGTAATAGAATAGATTAAATTTTAAGGTAATTTCTAAATGCTATTAATGTTCAATCTTGAATTTATCTGTCCTTCACTTAAAAGAGCCTTGAGCTAGTGCTTATAACAATGTTAAAATATAGGTGACAAATGCCTCTAGTATGAAGGGTACAACCTTCAGAAGACAGCAGCCTGGAAAATAATTGTACTCAAAATAATCAAACTCGAAAAAATTTATTAAGCCTTCATGTTTGTAAGCTAAGTAATGCATCATCTGAGAAAACAGCAAAACAAAACTAACTCTAAACAAAAATGGGAGAAGCATGCAGTTTATCTTCTTATTGGTTATAGTGATCTGTGGAAAATATGCAAGATATTTTAATTTCTAATCAAATATGTTATGGCTCTACTTTAAACCTGAAAATGAAATATGAATACAAAATATAATGAATAATCAAATCCTTCAAAACTGAATTTCAAAACTCTTCTTTAAAATTCTCCAATTATGTAATTGACTATAGTTCCAATTCAACACTTCCAGGCTACATTTAGCAGAGAATTAAGATACTCTCTAAAATGACAGAAGTGCTGGTCAGTTTCTGCAAAGAAACACAGTTCAAACTGAATGACTTTCATCATAACTGTAAATGAATAGCAAACCAGATTTTAAAATATAGAGTGAGGAAGGGAAAGAAATCAGAAAGGAAAGTCTCAAAGCATGAGCAGGGAAGTTTAACTGACAACTGAGAGGCAAGGGGCCCATGTCCCTTTCCCCTCACTTGTAATTATATTATTTTATATATTATATCTATATATATATATATATATATAATTATTATAAACTTGTTATAATATTCCATCAGGAGATTCTTAATTACCAAATGATTTTAATTTATAAAAAGCATTGAGAATGGAACAAAGATGCCACAACAAGAAAAAGAGATGCAATATATAAACAGGATCTATTCCCTCAAATTTTGCAGAAAAGAACTTGAAAGTTTTAATTCATGATATAATTTGTAAATACAAAAAAAGGATTAATAAAGATCAATAGTTATTTAAAGATACATTTTCAGGTCAAAATACAAGGAATTTAACAAAAGGTAAAACACAGGCCAAAATATCTATAAGGTGTACAGTATTTCAATTTTTCACCTTGTAATTCTACTTACATCACTGGTATTCACAAGCCAGGTGATCTCCCCAAAAGATGCCAGTTCACCGTTCACATAGCAGCGGATCTCACTGTTCTTCCAACGATGATAGATATGTACAATGGTCACCATGTACCACTGCAATAAAGGATTATTTTAATTCTACTATGTTTTAAGAAACTACATGTTAACGGTTAGATATTGTGACAAAATACCATGGTCTAAATTGCATTATGTATTTTCTTCTTTTGAAAACTTAATCACAACAATAAATATCTTGCTAGGTTCATACACAATTGTTTTTCTCAGCTACAATCTCTAAAAAAACTAAGAATGGTCTACAAGCTGCAAATATGAACCATTTCACTACAGTTAGAAGGAAGAAACTAGATAAACTAGAAATGTCCAAGCTTTCAACATGGTAAGCATTTCTGTATCTCAAAACAATCTTTAAAAGTTCAAGATGACTTTTAATTCAGGATTTATGCTTTTATTCAATTGTTAATATTTTAAGACAATCTTATTTATTATCAAATTAAATCATACTTTCCTATTGGTTGTCTCAGAAATAATAATTATCAAAATGTATTTATCACTTCCATCTTTGTTTACCTAGACTGGCATCTGGTAACACAAGTGCTTCACATATTACATTTTCAGCTTTGTATTTGAACTACCACCATCCATCTCTACATACACCTCATACCCTACAATCACCCACTCACAGGTTCTCTAGATTCCTCATACTCTAGCATCACACATCTTCCCTCCCTACAATTGACAGGCAAGCACCTTCAGATTACTCATTTTTAAATTTTACAACTAAACAATCCTCTTTTTAATTTAAAACATTCAAATATCCCAACCTCCCCTTGATTGACTCCTTCTTTATTCACTTTTTATCTGCTTTAATCCCCAAAGCAACAGCTAATGTTTGGATATTGTCACAATATTACTTGCCTAGGTAGTCCATGTTCATAAACCAGATTAATAAATGTTGCAAACCTTTTGTTCCATCATACGGCTGCTCATGATACACCAATATATGTAGTGCTTGTGCAGCAGGAGACCAGAACAAGCAGCAAGACAATCCTCAAACTAACTATCCTAGCAGTAAATTATATAATTCCAACCAGCAACTAACTGGGACCAACACAAGATTACTTTAGGACTCTCATTTAGAAACTGAAATGCAAAAAAAAACGAATATAGGCATTTAGCTTTCTTGAGGTTGCTTCACCATTTAATATAGTGGATAATCATAAAATTCAGTGTCATGTTCTTGCTTTTGTTCCCCCCCCCCACCCCATACATCAGCCCCTCATGTATTTATGTAGTAGTGATTTTGCTTCTGTTGTTTCATGGAAGGCTTACCTCATCTCAGCCTTAAACTGATTACCTATTATTCTTATATTGTGACTCCTATTCCTGGACTGCTCTATCTTCAAGAACATGCTCCTGCATCTTGTCTGACTTGTTCTGATAGAATTTTGTACCTTTTTATTAGAACTCCTATCATTCTTCTCAACTCTACCAAAAATAAGGCCAATCTGTCAACTCTCATCAGTTTTGTCATCCCAAAACAGCAGATCTCACTCACTCCCTCCCTCGCACACACCTCACTCCCTCAATAATGAGAGCATGCATTTTTGGACAAAGCTATAAAAACTGCATACAGTACTCAAGGTACAATCTCACAAAGGTTCTGTGGAATTGCAGGAAGGCATCCCTCTACCTTATTTGAACCCTCTCACGATGGTCTTATGGTCTCTGAAAGCCAATGAATTTGCCTTCTTAATCACTGCATGCTGTGCATGCATGGTCACCCATTTTCCTTTTCCCAGTTAATAATTTAATCTTCTTGTTATTAGCAAAAGAAATGCCAAAACCCATATTTATTCATTACTATGCCTGTCCACTATATCAAAATATCCTATACAATACTAGAGCCCTTCTGCATTCTCATCACGGTTCACAATCCACAAAGATATGTGGGATAGGCAAATTTGGAAATATTACATTTGGCTTCCTCATCAAAACCATAAACATATCCAATGAATAGCTTAGGTACCAGCTAGTCCAGTACATAATCTTTGTGTGGGTGCTTACTGAAAGCCTTGGGCAAATCCAGTTACACCACAGCCATTGGTTCTCCCTCGTCTAACCTCATAGTAACATTCTCAAAAGAGAAAAATAACAGAAGATTTCACAAACAGAATTTTATTTCATAAATCCATGTTGCCATTATCCATTTATTCCCCAAGTGCTCTGCTGTTTGTTTTATATAATGGACTTAAGACATTTTCCACACTCTGAAAGTCAGGCTAAACAGTCTTTAATTCCCTGCTTTCTCTCTTACCTCCTTTCTTAAAGAGTTTTCCTTGGCTTTCCACTAATCTTCTGGAACTGTTTCAGAGCCAAAATATTTTGGAAAATAAAGGCCAATACACCCACTAGGGCACTTTTCATTACTTTGCAGCTTCTCAGGCCCAAGGATATATCAGACCTTTAAATTTCCCCCTACTATTACCTACTTTGTTCAGCCTTTCATTTTCATTAGACCCCCATATTCCCTGACTTTGAGGTTATTTCTGAATTTCTTTGTGAAGAAAAATGGGTTTGCTGGCTCCTTGTTTTCCCAAAATATACTGTTTCTACCAGTAGACACGTTTCCATTATTTGTAAAAAGTCACTTTTTAATATTCTCTGAAAGCTTACTTTCCTTTCATCCAAAAGAGCTAGCATCATTCTAAAGATGCTGGAAGTCAAAAATAGCAATAGAGCAAAAAGGTCATGCAATATTTCAAAAACTAGCATTAAGTACTAGGATTGAAAAGCTTTTAAAAACCAGCAGAAGGCAACAATAAAAAGCAATAAGGAGGGGGAAAAAAAGATGAAATTCAAGTTAAGCTAGCCAATTATAAAGGAACATCTGTTATCTAAAACAAGAAAGAGAAAGGCAATGTGGACATTGGACCACTGGAAAATGATGCCGAGGAGATAGTAATGGTGAACAAAAAAATGGCAGGTGAACTGAACAACACATACAATAAATGATAGAGGAACCGAATAAGTATTTTGTACAGTTTTCACTGTGGGAGACACAAGCAACATCCCAAAAATTCAAGAGGAACATGGGGCAAAGGGGAATGTAGTCGCTTTTACTAAGGATAAAGTGCTTGGGAAGCTAAAAGGTCTGTAGGTGGATGTCACTTAAGACCAGATGCACTACACCCCAAGATTCTGAAAGAGGTACCTGAAAGGACAGTGCAGGCATTAGTAGTGACCTTTCAAGTATCATTAAAGTCTAATTGTTCCACAGGATTAGAAAAACACAAATGTCCACTCTTTAAGGGAGGCAGGCAAAAGACAGAAAATTATAGGGTGCTTTCCCTAACTTCATTGGCTGATAATATTTTAAGAGTCCATTACTAAGGATGAAGTTTCAGGGTACTTAGAAGCACATGATAAAATAAGACCATAAGACATTGGAGAAGAATTAGGCAACTCAACCCATCAAGTTTTCTCTGCCATTCCATCATGGCTAATTTATTATACCTTTCAACCCTTCCTGCCTTCCTTATAACCTTTGACACCTTAACCAATCAAGTATCCATCAACTTCCACTTCAAATATACTCAATGACTTAGCCTCAACACCAGTCCATGGCAAAGTATCCCACAGATTCATCACCTTCTGACTAAAGAAACTCCTTCTGATCTAAACGGATGTTTCTCAATTCAGGCTGTGCTCTCTGATCCTCAACTCCCCAACTATAAGAAACACATCCATTCTATCCAGGCCCTTCAATATTCGACAGGTTTCAATGAGATTCTCTTACCTCCACCCCCATTCTTCTGAACTCCAGCGTGTACAGGACCAGAGCCAAATGCTCCTCATGCATTAACCCTTTCTTCCCAGATTCAGGCTCATGAACTTCCGTTGGACCCTCTCCAATGCCAGCACATTGTTTTTTTAAAATGGGCCCTTAGAAAAATTTGACCTCAGTCGAAGTTTTATTTCTTGGATCAAATTGTTATACCCATGTCCTACCACTTCTGTTCTGACCAACTCTCAGCACTCCCAGTCATTTAGCCTTAAACGTGGCACCTGTCAAGGATGCCCTTTCAGTCCCTTCCTTTTTGATTTGGCAATAGAGCCACTGGCAACTGCATTTTGAAGCTGTCCTGAACTGACAGGGATCTGGAGGAGGGATGTTGAGCATGAAGTTTCTCTTTATGCCGATGATTTATTACTTTTTCTATCAAATCCGTCCACTTCCTTACCCCCAATCTTTTTACTTCTTGATCAATTCAGCCAGTTTTCTGGCTATAAACTTAACCTACACAAGAGTGAACTTTTTCCAATTAATAAAGAAGCACAAGCATTAACATTTCGCGACCTCTCTTTTAAAGTAGTTAATAAATCAATTTACTTATCTTGGTATTACAGTTACAAGGAATTTCAAGGATCTTTTTTATGAAAGTTTTGCCAATCTTTTGAACTCTACAAAACAGAGTTTGTCACAATGGTCACCTTCATCTATGTCTCTGGTAGGTCATGTTAATGTTATTAAAATGTATATCCTTCCTAAATTTTTATACCGGTATTTATTTCAATCTATTCCAATTTTTATTTCTAAAACCTTTTTTGATTCCTTAGACTCTACTATTTTGTCCTATCTATGGAAGGGTAAGCGTTCTAGACTTAATAAAGCTTATCTCCAAAAATCTAAAAATGGTGGCATGGCCTTACCTAACTTCCGTCTATACTACTGGGCAGCTAATATTCGCTATCTTACCTTCTGGTCTTTTTTTCATAGCCAGACTGATTGCCCTAAATGGGTGGCAATGGAGTTGAACTCTACTAAGGATCTCTTTATTTCTGCACTTCTTGGATCTGCACTCTGTAGTTGCTTGCCTAGACTAACTGTTAATCCTTTTGTTAGACATACTCTGAGAATATGGGCCCAGTTTAGAAAATTTAATGGTCTTCATGGTTTCTCCCTTTCCAGTCCTATTTTGCATAATCATTTTTTTTACCTTCTATGCATGATTCAACATTTCATGATTGATATAGAAAGGGCATTAGACATTTTGAAGATCTTTTCATTGACAATCGTTTCGCAACTTTTCAACAACTTTCTGCTAAGTTTAACCTTCCTATTGCCCATTTCTATAGGTAGCTCCAAATTAGACATTTCATTAATCCTTTATTACCCAACTTTCCTGCGATGCCTGAGAAAAACGTTGTGGACCTGTTTCCTTCTATTAAACCACTGGGTAAAGGCTTAATATCTTTTATTCATGATAAATTAGTGCCCTTACGGCACGCTCCCTTTGATAAAATTAGAACGGCTTGGGAGCATGACTTAAATGTTTCTTTATCTGATGCGGTTTGGGACCCAATTCTCAAGTTACTGTTACTGATTTATTTGTTATGCGGGGTGCCGTGCACAATCCTAATCTGATGAAAAACGGACGTGGGAGCACGGAGGAACATCTGGAAATCTCCAGGAAGGCCTTCTTCGTTGCTGCTGCTGCGAGGTCCGGGTCTCTGCTGAGAAGAACAGGCCCCCAGTCCGCGGGGTCACGTTGCCAGTAGCCATTGGCAGGGGCGTCTTAATACGCTCGGCAGAGCATGGTGCTCACAGAAGCTGTGCCAAAGGGAATAGTCGGAGGCTCAGAGGTTCGAAGGAGTCCACTGCGGTTGGGGCGCTTTCCACTGTGTGCTGTGTCTGCGAGGCTGAGTCCAGCACCGTGGAAATTCATAGCTAGGGTATTCCCTTCTGCCGCCTGCGTGGGATGACGAGTCTATCAGGACCCTGAGGACTTGTGGAAACTGTTTGGTGGTTTCTTTCGAACTTATAGTCTTTTAACATCTTAGGACTATTTTTACTGTGCCCATGGTCTGTTTTTTTAAATCAATTATTCAGATTCAGTTTATTGTCATTTATAAACCACAAATACAATGCAGTTAAAAAATTAGACAACGTTCTCCAGAATGATATCACAAAAATGCACAAAACAGACCACACAAGAAAAACCACATAATGTTTGGTAATCCCCAATCCAGAGCCCGGAGAGGCTGCTGCATATCAATATCACACTACCGTCTTAGCACGTTCCCCGGAAAGGAACTACAAACCCATCAGACAGATCTAAAGTTACAAGACCTACACAAAACCACATAGTTACATATAGTTATAGTTAACATATAGTTTCAACAGTGCAGACAATACCATAATTGATAAAAGACTAACTGACAAAGACCACATAATTATAACACACAGTTTCAACAGTGCGAAGCAATACCGTAATCTGATAAAGAGCAGTCCATGGCGCGGTTTAAAAGGAAGTCTCAAAGTCCTGACAGCTCATCATCTCACGCAGACGGCAGAAGGAATTAAAACTCTTCCCGCCATGAACCTCCAGTGCCGCAGCTTGCCAATACAGCATTCTGGGAGCCCCGACCACAGCTAACTCCGAGTCCGTCCAAAAACTTTGAGCATCTGACCAGCCCTCCGACACCGAGCACCATCTCTGCTGAGCGCTTCGACCCCGGCACCAGCCACCAAGCAACAGGCAAAGCCGAGGATTCGGGGCCTTCCTCCCGGAGATTTTTCCGATCGCACAGTAACAGCAGCAGCGAAACAGGCATTTCAAGAGTTTCACCAGATGTTCCTCCGCGCTTCACACGTCCGTCTCCATCAAATCAGGATTGTACATGGCATCCTACTTGACAGATTACAGATATTCATTCCAAAATGGCCACTGCGCGCTGCATTGCGCCGCCATCTTGCATCTTGCATTATGCTATTGTTTGCACTGTTGTAACTATATGTTGTAACTATGTGGTTTTGTGCAGGTCATGTAGTTTTAGTTTTTGGTTTTGTTTTGTCTGGTGGGTTTGGAGCTCCTTTCCGGGAAACGCGCTAAAATAGTAGCACGATATTAATACGCAGCAGCCTCTCCGGACTCTGGTCTGGGGATTGCCAAACGTTATGTGGATTTTCTGGTGTAGTCTATTTTGTTATGTGCTTTTGTGATATCATCCTGGAGGAACGTTGTCTCATTTTTTAACTGCATTGCATTTGTGGTTTCTAAATGACAATAAACTGAATCTGAATCTGAAATCAATTAATTCAACCTCTCTTTGCGCTTACCACTGTCTTTTACAGTTTAAGATTGTACATAGGGCTCACATGTCCAAATCTAAATTGTCTCAATTTTACCCTAACATTAGCCCTGTTTGTGATAAGTGTAAAAGTGGCAAGGCTTCTCTTATTCATATGTACTAGGCCTGTCCTAGTCTAGAGAAATTTTGGAGAATAGTTTTCCTAACCTTATCCCATATTCTTAATTGCCAATTAGAACCTAACCCTCTGATTGCTCTTTTTGGTACCTTGGGTGAGATGGATATACATTTGAGTCCGACTAAACGTTGAACATTATCTTTTGCTTCTCTTTTGGCTAGACGTTTAATTCTTCTTAGGTGGAGAGATGTTGCCCCACCCACTCATGCTCAATTGCTTAATGATATTATGTCCTGTTTAGATCTTGAAAAAATTCACTACTTACTTCTCAATTCGGACATAAAGTTTCATAAGGTGTGGGGAACTTTTCTTGAATATTTTCTTAACTTCTCTTTAGATTAAGTTTTTTTTCAGTCCCTTACTTTCAGCTTTTTTTCCCTTGGCAGTAGGCATTATTATCTTTTGTTCTTATTTTCATTTACAGTTTTCGGGGTTTGAATGCTCCGATTTATATTTCCTACACGTTGCAATGGTTGATCTGGAGTTGTTTTTTTTCTGTTGGGGGGGGGTGGATACTAACTACATGACTTTATTTTGGGTGCTTTTTCATCATTATTTTGAACCATATTATTGTATGTTTTCTTTGCACTGTATTAATTACTTATTTTGTAATTGGGTTTTTGTAATAGTGATTATAGAAATGCATTAAAAAATTAATTTAAAAAAGGGGCCCAAAATTGCACTCAATATTCCATCCAATCTGACCAATGCCTTATAAAGCCTCAATATCGCATCCTTGCTCTTATGTTCTAGCACTCTCAAAATAAGTGCTAACACTGCATTTAACCTAGTTAACCTTTAAGGAATCCTGCACAAGGACTCCCAATTCCCTTCACACTTCCGATTTTTGAATTTTCTCCCCATTTAGAAAAGACTGTACACATTTATTCTTTCTACCAAAGTGCATGACCATACACTTCCCTACACTATATTCTATCTGCCACTTCTTTGCCCATTCTCTCAAACTGTCCAGGTCTTTCTGCAGACTCCCTGCTTTCTCAACCTGTACCTCCGCTATCTTTGAATCATCTGCAGACTTGGCCACAAAGTCATCAATTCTGTTATCCAAATCGTTGACACACAAGAATAGAAGTGGTCCCAATATTAACCCCTGCAGAACACAAGTCACCGGTAGCAACCCTTTATTCTTACACTTTGCCTCTTGCCAGCCAGCCAATACCAAGGGCTCATATCTTGTTAAGCAGCCTCATGTGCAGCACATTGTCAAAAGCCTTCTGAAAATCCAAGTAATCAACATCCATCTACTCTCCTTTGTCTATCGTGCCTGTTATTTCCTCAAGGAATTTCAACAGATTTGTCAGGCAATATTTTTCTTTAAGGAAACCATACTGACTTTGGCTGACATTTTTCAAGTGCCTCCAACATCTTCCCAACCACTGAAGTCAGGCTAAGTGGCCTATTACTTATTTTCTTCTGCTTTACTGCTTTCTTGAAAAGTGGAGTGACATTTTCAATCTTCCAGGCCTCTGGAACCATTTCAGAAACTAATGCTTCTTGAAAGATTATTACTAATGCCTCCACAACCTCTTCAGCTACCTCTTTTAGAACCCTGGGGTGTAGTCCATCTGGTCCAGCTGACTTATCTACCTTCAGATCTTTCAGCTCCCCGAGCACACCTCCTTAGTAATAGCAACTACACTCACTTCTGCCCAACATTCTGCAACTTCTGGGATATTGCAAGTGTATTCCACAGTGAGGACTGATGTAAAATACTTTAAGTTTGTCTGCCATTTCTTTGTTCCCAGTTGCTACCACCCCAGTGTAATTTTCTAGCAGTCTGTTATCCACTCTAGCTCTCTTTTCTTCTCAGGAAGGAGTTATGCTTCATCAACCTCTGAGTTACTTGGATCCACACCAATATGGCTACCATCACAAAAGGTCAACAGCAGATGACATTTCATTGGCTCTTCACTCAACCCTGGAACATATGGACAGTGAAGATGCATTCATCGAAAGCAGCGTTGCATTCAACACAATCATCCCCTCAAAATTAATCAATAAAATCCAAGATTTGGAGTACTGCGCTCAGTTCTGGTCGCATCACTACAGGAAGGATGTGGAAGCCATAGAAAGGGTGCAGAGAAGATATACAGGGATGTTGCCTGGATTGGGGAGCATGCCTTATGAGAATAGGTTGAGTGAACTTGGCCTTTTCTCCTTGGAGTGTCAGAGGATGAGAGGTGACCTGAGAGATGATGAGAAGCATTGATCATGTGGATAGTCGGAGGCTTTATCCCAGGGCTGAAGTGGTTGTCACAAGAGGACTCAGGTTTAAGGTGCTAGGGAGTAGGTACAGAGGAGATGACAGGGGCAAGTTTTTTTACTCAGAGAGTGGCGAGTGCTTGGAATGGGCTGACTGCAACGATATGGTCTTTTAAGAGACTTTTGGATAGGTACATGGAGCTTAGAAAAATTGAGGGCTATGGGTAAGCCTAGTGATTTCTAAGGTAGGGAAATATTTGGCACAACTTTGTGGTTAGAAGGGCGTGTATTGTGCTGTAGGTTTTCAATGTTTCTACCTAGGCTTCAGTAACTCACTGTGCAACTAGATCCTTGATTTCGTTACTTGCAAACCATAGCACGGATTAGCAATGACATTTCCCCCACAATCACTATCAGCACAGGTGCACAAGTCTGTGTGCTTAACCCTCTGTTCTACTTGTGTTATACTTATGACTGTGAGATTAAGCAATGCTCCAATATCATATTCAAATTTGCTGATGACACCTCCGTTGTGGGCCAAATCAAAGGTGCTGACGAATCAACATTTAGGAGGGAGATTGAAATCTGGCCAAGTAGTAGTGCCACAACAACAGCAACTCTTCAATCAATGTTGGAAAGACCAAGAGTTGATTATTGACGAGAGGAGGAGGAAACCAGAGTCAGTTCTCAGAGGATCAGAAGTACAGAGGGTCAGGAACTTTAAGCTCCTCGGCGTTAACATTTCAAAGGATCTGTCCCGAGTCCAGCACATAACTGCCATTACAAGGAAGGTACTACAGGCTTTCTACTTTCTTAGAAGTTTCTTAGCAGATTTGGCATGTCATCTAAAACTTTGCCAACCTTCCATAGATGCATGGTACAGAGTATACTGAAGGGTTGCACCACAGCCTGGTATGGGAATACCAATGTCCTTGCACAGAAAAACCTACAAAAAGTAGTGAATACAGCGCAAACCATTATAGTTAAAGTTCTTCCCCATGATTGACCACATTCACAAGGAGTGCTATCCCAGAAGAGCAGTATCCATCAAAGAAAGGATAACTTCACTCACTCCAACACTGAACTGATTTCACAATCTATGGGCTCACTCTTAAGGATTCTACAATTGGTGTTCTCACTATTTTTCTTTTTTTTTGTATTTGTACAGTTTGTCTTTTGCACATTGAATGTGTGTCCATCTTTGACATGTGTAGCTTTTCATTGATTCTATTGTTTCTTTGTGAATACTTGGAAGAAAATGAGTCACAGGGTTGTGTATAATTATGTCTCTTCAGATACCTGAAGCATAAAAGAGAGGTGAGAGTGAATATTGGACTGCTGGAAAATAATGCTGGAGACGTAGTAACGAAATAACAAACAAACTGGCTATTTTGCATCAGCCTTCACTGTGGAATTCAAAATCAAAGTGGTGGAAGTTCTAGGTGCCAGGGGCACAAAGTGTGTGAAGTCACTATAAATAGAGAGAAGGTTCTTGGGAAACTGAAAGGTCTGAAGGTAGATATCACTTGGACCAGATTGTGTACACACTAGAGTTCTGAAAGAGATTGTGGAGGCATTAGAAATAATCTTTCAAGAATCACTAGGTTCTGGAATGATTCCAGAAGACTGGAAAATTGCAAATGTCATTCCACTCATCAAGACAGGAGAGACACAGAAGAAAGGAAACTATAGGCCATTTAGTCTGACCTCAGTGTTTGGGAATATGTTGGAGTTACTTATTAAGAATAACGACCCATGGTACTTGGAGTCACATGATAAAATAGGGCATAGTCAGTATGGTTTCCTCAAGTGAAAATCTTACCTGACAAATCCGTTGGAATTCTTTGAAGAAATAACAAGCAGGATAGACAAAAGAGAATCACTTGATGTTGTGTGTTTAGATTTTCAGATTGCTTTTGACAAGGTGCCACACAAGGCTGCTTAACAAGCTACAATCTCATGGTATTGCAGGAAAGATTCTAGCATGGACAAAACAGTGGATCCTTGACAGCAAGCAAAGAGAGGGAATAAAGGGAGTCTTTTCTGGTTGGCTGCGGTAACTAATGATGTTCCACAGGAGTCTGTGTTGGGACCAATTGTTTGTACATTACGTGTAAATGATTTGGATGATGGAATTGATGGTTTCGTTGCAAAGCTTGCAGATCATATGAAGATAGATAGAGGGGCAGGTAGTTTTGAAGAAGTACAGAGGCTACAGAAGGACTTAGATTAGGAGAACAGGCAAAGAAATGGCAGCTGGAATACAGTGTTGGGATGTGCGTGGTCATGCACTTTGGTAGAAGAAGTGAAAGGATTGATATTTTTTAAATGGAGAGATATACAAAATACTGAGGTGCAAAGGGGCTTGGGAGTCTTTCTGCAGGATTCTCTAAAGATTAATTTGCAAGTTGAGTCTGTAGTGAGGAAGACAAATGCAATGCACTGCAAGAGGACTAGAATATAAAATCAAGGATGTAATGTTAATACTTTATAAAGCACTGGTGAAGCTTCACTTGAGCAGGTTTGGGCCCCTTAGCTTAGAAAGGATGTGCTGAAACTGGTGAGGGTTCAAAGGAGATACATAAAAATGATCCCAGGATTGAATAGCTTGTTATACGAAGAGCACCTGATGGCTCTGGGTCTGTATTCACTAGAATGCAGAAGAATGAGGGATGACCTCATTGAAACCTATTGAATGGTGAAAGACCTTGATAAAGTGGATCTGGAGAGGATGCTTCCTATGGTGAGAGTCTAAAACCAAAGAACACAGCCTCCAAATAGAAGGATATCCTTTTAGAACAGAGATGAGGAGAAATTTCTTTAGTCAGAGGGTGGTGAATCTGTGGAATTCTTTGCCACAAGCAGTTGTGGAGGCCAAGTCTTCATGTATATTTAAGGCAGGAGTTGATATATTTTATTGGTCAGAGCATGAAGGGATATGGGGAGAAGGCAGGAAATTGAGGCTGAGTGGAAAATTGGATCAGCCATGATTATATATGGTGACATATATAGTACTGTCCAAAAGTCTGAGGCACCCTAGATTTTTTAATATGGTTTCAGATGGTATGGCCTCCACAGAACCCTGATCTCATTGAGGATGCCTGGAATTTCTTGGAGGGACAGTCAAGCACTAAGGTGCTTGGAACCTACCAATTTTCTTATAAAACTGCACAACAGTGTACCTAAGAGAATTGAAAGAGTTTTAAAGGCAAAGGATGGTCACACCAAATATTGATTCAATTTAGTTGTTTTTTTTAAAAAAACTGTTTACTATTTTTATAGTAATATTTTGCTATTTAGAAACTTCTCATTATTTTTCAAAGCATCTTAGCTTTACAAAAATTTTTTCACCTGTGCCTAAGATTTTTGCACAATACTGTATGTACTTTGATAATACATTTACTTTGAACTTTGAAGTTTCCTCATGATACAAAGATAGACAGAAGGACTGCTAGTGTTAAGAAAGCAGGGAGTCTTGAAGGATTAGATAGGTTGGGAGAATGGGTAAAGAAGTGGCTGATGGAATGCAGCGTAGGGAAATGTATGATCATGTACTTGGTAGAAGGAAGTAGGCAAAAAACTATTTTCTAAAGGGGAAAGAATTCAGAAACTGGAGGGGAAAGAGACTTAGGAGCCTTAACGCAGGATTCCCTCAAAGTAAACTTGCAGGCTGCATCAGTAGGAAGTCAAACGCAATGTTAGCATTCATTTTCAGAGGACCAGAATATAAATGTAAGGATACAATGCTGAGGATTTATAAGGCATTAGTATAGCCATATTAAAGGTATTATGAGCAATGTTGGGCCCATGTCTAAGGAGGACATGCTGGCATTACAGTGTACAATAGATTTATGAAAATTATCCTGAAAATGAAAGGGTTAACAAATGAGCAGTGTTTGATGGCTCTTGGCCTGAACTCACTGGAAAGAAGGATTGGAGGGGGGGGGGGGGGGGATTGGAAAGTGCACGGGGGAATCTCATTGAAACCTACCAAATACTGAAAAGCCTGTAAAGAGTGGATGTGGCAAAGAATAGTGGAAAGCAGAGCCTCAGAATAAAAGGATATTGCTTTCGAACAAAGATGAGGAGGAATTTCTTTAGCCAGGGGCTAGTGAATCTGTGAAGCTCATTGTTGGAGACTACAGTGGTGGCCAAGTAATTGAAACATTTAAAGCAGAGGCTGGTAAGTACTTTATTATTTATTAATAAATAGTTAATGTTTATTAATATTAAATTAAATATTAAATTTGCCCAGCAACCCCCAATAAATCTGATTATCCCCAACTTAATCTCAGGACAATTTACAATGACCAATTAACCTACTAACCAGTATGTCTTTGGACTGTGGGAGAAAAGCAGAACCGCATCATGCAAAATGCTATGCTAAGAGAGTGAAAGGTTTCTGGAATAAGTTACAAGAATGGGGTTGAGAAGGAATAATAAATAAGCAATGATCAAATGGCAAAGCAGACTTAATGGGTGAATGGCCTAATTCTACTCCTATGTCTTGTATCCTGTTTTCCACTTAATCAATGTCTTTGTCCTCTTTTGCTGAATTGATAACTGTTCACAATCCTCAGGTTTACACTTTTTTATTGATCCTCAGATTACTCACACTTAAGGGGTGGCAATTCTGTGAAATTCAGTACCCTGCAGGATTGTGCAGATGGACCACCAAAGAAATTTAAAGAGGTGGAGGATCCAGTGAGTATGGGGAATTGACACAGAAAAGGATCTGAGGCACATAACAAATCAGCCACGATCATACTGAATGGCAGAACAGGCTTTACAGGCCAGTTAACTTATCCCTGCTCCTATTTTCGATTGTTGTGTCTTGTTATTTTGGTTTTTTTTTTCTGAGTCAGTTAAGTCACTTTTCCAGTTTTATTTTTTGCACCGGCCAATAATAAATGGTCTTTGTAATTCATCCCCTGATATTAACAATTAGTCTTATAACATTCCCTACCTTACCACAGCCAATCTGTCCCCATAACTTCATAGTTTTCATTATTAGCTAGGGCGTGACCTCAAAAAGCAACTCACCCCTCTCCACCTTAGTGAACAACTTTAATTATGTGATAGTTGCTCTTCTCCTAGAGATCCCATACATTACTCATATATTTATTACTCTTCTCATTATATAATACCCATTTTAGTACGGCCTGCCCTCATGTAGTATCCTTAGAAGTACTGATGAAAAAAGCCACAAAGAGTACGCAGGAAATTCCTTCTCTGCTGTATTATTTCTCATTTGGTTTGTCCGATTGACATGTAGATTTAAGTCACCCATAATTTTAGTTGTACACTCAGCATGTTTCACTTATTTCTCATTTAGTTCCATCACTTACATTGGTAATATTGTATGAGGATTTATATACACCCTCCACCACAGTTTCTGACCCTGAGATCCAGATTCCAGAAAGTTCTTGGAGTTTTTTGTTTTTTTTTTAAAAACACTGCTATTCCACCCTTTTGCCTGAATAACTACCCCAAGATATTCAGTTCCCATCCCTTATCACCCTACAGCAATGTCTCTATAATTGCAAAAATACGATACCTTCTTACGTCCATTTGTGAAGTTAATTCATCTACCTAGTTCTGAGTGCTCCACATGCTCAGACATATCTTTCAGTTATAATCAACACCTCCAATTTCCTGAACCTCCACTCTCAGTCCCTCTCTCCTGGTCCTTAACTTCCATCCCATCAGCCTCCACATCAACAGATCATCCTTTTCAATTTCTGAGCTCCAAGATTCCTTCACCAGGCACATTCTTTTCCAGCCCCTTTCAGCAATTTGAATGAAATTTTTTGTCATTTCCTGGGCTACTCTTCTGTCCCTACCTCCCAAGAAGGAGGTATAACACCTGTCCTTTCATATTACTCCTTTTTCTTATGCATTTTTGGCAATTTAAAATAACTATATCTTTGCACTGTACAGCTGCTGCAAAATGAATGTTATTTTATACGTTAGTGAAAGTAAACATGATTCTGATGCAGCAGTGACTCACTTGCACTTCTTTCAATCTAATGTAGTGCATTTAATGTTCACAATGTTGCCTCCTCCACATTGGAGAATTTGAGATTAATGTTCTGCAAAGTGATCACCAAACCTGCAGGAATGATGAGTTTCTCGCTGCCTGCCACTTTTCCTCATGTTCGCACTGTGTCCCCGACAGGAGTGTTACAGTGATATCCAATGCAAGATTGAGTAACATCTTCCATTTAGGCACATTGCAACCTGCTGAACTCAGTATCAAATTCTCCAAATTTCGACAACTCACTCTTTCAATTTGTAACAGAACTTGCTGTTTCTGCCCGTCATCATTATTTTAACTCAATTTTTCTTTTTGCTAGCTGGGTCCAGCATGTCCCATACTTTGCAGTTAGCAACAAATTACACAGACAAAGAAATTTAACCTGACCTTAACTGTACACTGGAGAGAAGAGACTACAGACACTGAAATCTGGAACAAAAATGCAAGCTGGGGGAACTCAGTGGATTGAGCCGCATCTGCAGAGGAAAAGGCATTGCATCAGGATTGCTCACTAACTGCAGTCACTTCCTGACCCTCTATACTATCTAAAACTAATTTGTTTTTTCCTCTTTCCAGATTTCCAGGATGCAAACCAAAAACATTCCCATCCACAGATACTGCATGACCTACTGAATGGTTCCAGCATTTTGTATTTATGCTTTTAGGCTTGTCTTTTTAACTTTCTTCAGCATTTCAACGTTATTTCACAGTATAGACTTGCTTACTTCAAAATTTCTTGTCAAGGGCATGAAAACACAGTTAATGAAACACTTGCCATGTCTCCACCTCACAACTTTGCTTTTTGTTTCCATCTTAATTTCTATCCTCATCTCTTTCTTGTTTGCAGACAGAGTTGAGCCAACAATGCTACCTTATGTGATGCAGTTATCCCAATGATATTGAGAAGTTTGCAACACTTCTAACTTAAATTAAATGTTTTAAGTGGATAACAAGTTATGTTAAAACAATAACAAATATCAGAAAAATATTTTTAGAAGTTTATAGATAATTCATTCACACAAGCAGATTAAGCAACTTAAAAATGATTCCTTAAAAATAAATTTTTCACGTCATAACCTAAAAGGATATCAAATGGTGAATACTTGCCTTTTGTGGCTTGAAGTCATATTTTACACAGTGCTGAAATCCTTTTCCTTTTGATTTTATTGATGTCACAATTAGACAACCACCAACAAAATGAGCAGAATATCCAAGACCTTTATTGGTACGGAAGCTAGTGGAAGAAATAAGCATCTTAATGAAGTAATTGCAGCATCAATCATCAATTCCCCTGGAAACATCAGAAAAACTAAATATTTAAATGAGTAGATCCAAGCTAATGGTTGATTTCCTACAGTACAGTGAACCAAACATCACACTTTTACAAAACACTGGTGCAAGAAGGTGGGTGTAAACTACTGATATAATTCTGACAATGAACTATTTTTAAAGTGGAAAATAAAATGGGTTTTTTCCTTCCACCCACCAACCATTAACGACCCCCCCCCCCAAGAACAGCAATGAGTCAAACAAAGTTAACATGTTTTCAAAGGGGAGCAGTGACATACCAGGATGTTAAATGCTTCAATCTCCTTCAGGTTGCTCCAGAACAGCAGTGTACAATTTGTTTCAGAGACCACCAAAATAATAAGTTAAATTACTTCACTCATACAAAGGTCAACATCTCAAACGTATTCCCATCATCATCATTCCATGTGAGCTCCAACCTTTCTCTATGTTTGTGAAAGTCAGAGACATTCACAGACACTAACCTCTGAAAATAAATCTAGGTACATTGCTAAACCAGGTTCCAAAGCACTTCTAGAAGTGGTTTCTGAAAGACAGCTAAAGAGTCTGTTACTGCATTATTAGTCATCTTTCAGAAACCACTGGATTCATTCCAACTCTATGGAGTACAACTCATTGGGTATATTTAAAGCAGAGGTTGATGGGCTCTTGATTTGTAAGGATGGGAGAAGTTTCAGGGGATTGGAGGGCTGTGAATGCTGTTCTTTTATTCAAGAAAGGGAGTAGAGATAGCCCAGGAAATTATAGACCAGGGAGTCTTACTTCACTGGTTGGTAAGTTCACGGAGCAAAACCTGAGAGGCAGGATTTATGAACACTTAGAGAGGTATAATACGATTAGGAGTAGTCAGCATGGCTTTGTCAAGGGCAGGTCGTGCCTTACGATACTGACTGATTGATGAAGGCTAATACACCGTACACCGCCTTAACCACAGAGTCAACCTGCGCAGCTGCTTGATCTCCATCTGCCACTTCTCAGCCTAGTTTTGCATCCTATCAATGTCCTGCTCTAACCTCTGACAGCCCTCCACACTATCCACAACACCTTCAACCTTTGTGTCATCAGCAAACTTACTAACCCATCCCTGCACTTCCTCATCCAGGTCATTTATAAAAATCACAAAGAGTAAGGATCCCAGAACAGATCCCTGAGGCACTCCACTGGTGACCGACCTCCATGCAGAATATAACCCGTCTACAACCACTCTTTCCCTTCTGTGGGCAAGCCAGTTCTGGATCCATAAAGTAAGGAGAAGTGGCAGATGGAGATCAATCCAGATAAGTGTGAAGTGGTTCATTTTGGTAGGTCAAATATGATGGCAGAATACAGTATTAATGGCAAGACTCTTGGCAGTGTGGAGGATCCAAGTCCGTAGGATGCTCAAAGCAGCTGCGCAGGTTGACTCTGTGGTTAAAGTGGCATACGGTGTATTGGCTTTCATCAATCATGAAATTGAATTTAGGAGCAGAGAGATAATGTTGTAGCTATATAGGACCCCATTTGGAGTACTGTGCTCAGTTCTGGTCGCCTCACTACAGAAAGGGCGTGGAAGCCATAGAAAGGGTGCAGAGAAGATTTACAATGATGTTGCCAAGATTGGGGAGCATGCCTCACAAGAATAGGTTGAATGAACTCGGCCTTTTCTCCTTGGAGTGACAGAGGATGAGAGGTGACCTGATAGAAATGTATAAGATGATGAGAGACATTGATCGTGTGGAGTCAGAGGCTTTTTCCCCAGGGCAGAAATGGTTGCCACAAGAGGACACAGGTTTAAGGTGCTGGGGAGCAGGTACAAAAGAGATGTCAGGGGGAAGTTTTTTTTACTCAGAATGATGAGTGCGTGGAATGGGCTGCCAGCAACGGTGATGGAGGCAGATACGATGGGGTCTTTTAAGAGATTTTTGGATAGGTACACGGAGCTTAGAAAAATAGAGGGCTATAGGTAAGCCTAGTAATTTCAAAGGACATGTTCTGCACGACCTTGTGGGCCGAAAGGCCTGTATTGTGCTGTAGGTTTTCTATGTTTCTATGACATAAAAGATTATTGGCAAAAGGCAGGAGAATGGGTCTGAGAGGGAATATAATGGCCTAATGCTGCTCCTATCTCTTATTCCATGTGACCAAGGTTGCCATCTAAGGTAGTTCCATTAGCCCTAATTTGGTTCATGCCCCTATATGTTGAGACATGATATCTTAAGTGGAAACTACACAATAATTTAGATAAAATTAGAGCAATATGATTAGCTTTGAATGCTCCAAAAAAATGCAAGTACATTGAATTCTCCAACCAGAAGTTACTGAAGCTATAAATAGCAGATCTTACTCTATTAAGGCAGTGTAGTACCCCATGTCAGACATGATTTGACATTATTTTATAGAGCACGGTTTCTCAACCAGGGTTACGTGAGAGGTTGCTAGAAGTTCTACAAGAAACCATGATTTTTTAAAAAAAAAACTCCTTTTTTGAACTTCACATAACGCACAAAGCTAACACTCGCAGTGATGGGCAGTGACCAAGCAGCCCCATTAGCAATCTCGTTAGAGTTCTCTCAGCCCAGTATATCAGTCTACAATATAACCTTGTTTATTTGGTTGAGTCCATTCTCAGTTTCTAATGCAAGATAGGGGGAAGCCATTGATAATTTGTGAGCGCTGTATTGCATGGAAGAAAGGACAGTAGGCCGATGAGATTTTTTTCATGGTTTTTTCATTTAGTTATTTATTATGCCACTCTTTTTTATATTTTATTAACCAGTGTTTTACAGACATGTCTGACAGTCCAATGTGGTGATTTGTGAAAAGATGTGAGATAAAAGAGAAAGATTCTAGTCCAAGGCCAACAGGCAATTCTGATCAGGTTAATGGTGAAGAATTACAATCTTCTGAAACATTTCACTGTAATAGTGTAATAATGGACACAAAGGAACCCAATTTACAATGAAAGCTTCTGATCAATTTACTGGTGATCTAAGTTGTCCTATTCCATTCTGCCTAGTCTATGGCAAACAACTTACATATGTAGTAATGGCTCCAGCAAAATTGAAAAACATTTATCTACAATTCACAGCCATATAACGCATAAAAGTGCTAATTATTTTAAACAGCTATTGGAATCTCAAAACAAACAGAGTAAAGTTTTTATTAATAAAGTCACAGTCAGTAAAAAGATTCTGGATGCAAGTTAGCAAGAAGCAGAAAAGTCACACAGTTGGTGAGAATCTAATAATGCCAGCATATAAAATGATAGTAGGTAAAATGCGAGGACAAGATACAGAATGAGAAACTAAAAAGGTTTCACTCTCAAACAGTTAATCTATTATGTTTGCCTTATGAGTTTTTAAAATTTATCAAAGGAAAAGAAGGACTAATTTCAAGAAAGGTTGATTAAAAGTTCATTCTCTACTTGAAAGAGCTTTGATAATTATTTTTGGGTTTTCCGAGTCCTGAAAATTATTTCAAGGGTTCCTCCAGGGCAAAAAGATTTAGAAAGGCTGTTCTAGAGCAACAATTCCAGTTATGAACGTACTTAAGCACCACAATGTTGCAAACTTGCATACAGCTAATTAAAAATCCACTTCAAAAATAGCTATGCCCAATGTATAGATATACAGTTAGTCTTCCTTATTCAGCTTCATTTACGTTTTCACAAATATAAATAATCTTGTGTCAGGTGTACAGAATTAAAATTGAACACAAAGTTCCAAAGACAACACTGAAAACCTCCTGGTATTTTTATTTGGTTTACATTTTCTGAAAACTCCTCTAACATGGATATTTTTTTACAAAATACAAGTCATTTTCTGGTTATTTTGCAGCACTACATATAGCCATGTAGTGAATAAGCAATAAGAAATATCAGTAGAAATGAAATTTATATTTCTATACACTTACCAGTATAAATAAGGTTTGTCTTTATCAACATTGATATTATTTAAAGGATCCATTCTGAGCCATGTGTGAAAAGTGAAACCATTCTGGTAAGGCCACTTAGCAATTGGAGGTAGAGCTATAGCCTGAAACAAACAAAATCAATCCATAAGTTCTTTCTTGCTGCATTCTGTTTGGAATCGTACTTTCTCCTCAGTTATTCATTATCACACATTAGTCTTCAGCATAAAGGAAGAACATGGGGCCAGCTTTCCCATCTTCTTGCATCCAAAAGTAAATACATTGCTATGGTTAAAGTTCTAAGTAAACTTGTTCCCAAACATTTCATCTTCACTTAAAAAAGGATAATCTGGTTATCAATAAGAAATTGTAAATCAAAATTGCACTACACAAAGCCTATTTGTTACCTCGTCACAAGGATGAAACATTGTTTTCTGGGAGGGGAAGGAAGCCCTTGCATATTCTGTAAATTGGTCAACAAATAATTGTGCATGAAAGCATTCAAAGAGAGTATGGCACAAACTGGACAATGTTCTTAAAAACAAGCAAACAGGCAACTATCATTGAAAGTAACAAGATGCAATTGTTATTATTGACCCAAGTTCCAAAAATATCATTAAGTCGGTAGGTTGCAATTGCATCACTTTCCATCCTTAGATAAAATCCAAGAGCTGACCAGAACCACAATTTAAATTTATAAGCACCTCTTAAACACTATAAGCAGTGATCACTAAAAGCAGTAATGATTCAGTTCTTGAATGAATGGAGAACTCTCATCTAGATTAAAAAAGTACAAACCAAAACATTCAATGTACTGTTCAAATACCATTTGCTCAATGCAGAGTTGTAAACAAATTGCAACATTCCTAATAATTTCCTTGAAGAGGCTGCACAAAATCTAGCATCAAAACAAGCATGTTTAAGTTCAAGTAAGAAGAAAATTAAGACATTAGGTCAAGAAAGGTTAAAGATGCAAAAGAAATCCAACAGCTCAAATCTGAACAAACATGAAGAACTTTGGGTTATCAGCATAATTGGATTCCATCCCAATTTGTGACCTCATAGCAAGGTATATTTTCCATTACAATCACAGCAGAAATTAATGCTAGTTCTATAAGGTAGAAGGACATGATGGGAGCAATACAGCAACTAAAACTGACATGTTGTGGTTATAGATGGAACATTGGACTACAAACACAAATAGCAAAAGGCCATACAAATAGAATCAAACAATCGCACAGATCAAAGCTTTATACTCCAGCCACATCTACTTTTCAGAGTACAAATAAACAGCTAACACAAGGCAGCATCTCCAAGAGAATCCCCATCAATGATGGAAGTACGATAAACCTGAAACATTCCAGCAATCTTCAGGCAAAAGAGCCTGTGGGTCTGGCAAACATAAAAGCTTGTCTTCAGCCATCTCAAATCACTCCCTGCAATCTATTTATTTATTTTAAATAGCTGAGTAAGTTATAGAAAAGGCTACACAGCATCCCAAGCTAACATGCTGAAAAAAAAAATAGCCCTTCACACCAGCTCTCCTCTAGCCATAATTGGCAACTGGTTTATTATTGACATCTGCACCAAATTATAGTGTAAAACTTCATATAGATAATTACAAAGAAAATTGCATCCAGGTAGTACAATGGAAAAGTAATACAGAATAGTGTTACAGTTGCACAGAAAGCACAGTACAGGTAAGCAATAAGGTGCATGGGCCATAATGAGGTAGACTGTAAGGACAAAAGTTCATCTTTATTGTACAGAGGTCTGTTCAAAAATCTTATAACAGAACTGACACTATCCTTGAGCCCAGGGGTGTTGTTTTCAAACTTTTATATCTTATGCTTGATGAGAGTGACTAGAAGAGTGCATGTCCAGGATGGGAGTAATCCTTTATTATGTTGCCTCCCAACCCAAGGCAACCAGTTGGCAACATCCCAACAATAACACTCCTGAGACAAGCTCTGTTATCCACCTCCTCAGTTACTCTACTTCCTCATGATGGAAGATGTTATCAAGTGCCTTCAAGCAGTTCTTTGACATCAGAATTGAAATTAGTTTATTATTGTCACATACTCAAGGTAGAGAACAGCTTGTCTTACTTATTGTTCATACAGATCAAATCATTACAAAGTGCACTGAAGTACAACAAAGTGGAAAAAATAACAATGCAGAATAAAGTCGAACAGAGAAAATACAAGACAGACAATAAGGTGCAAGGTAAATAACTAAATAACAAGGTATATTGTGAGGTCAAGAGTCCATCTCGTCATACTAGAGGTTTTATAAAAGCAGGTCTGTGATCCGCCATTTTGCAGCGCATCGAGTAAGTCGCTTCCACAGCAGCTCCACTTTTCTTTATATTTTATATCCCACTGACAGATTCCATTAAGTTTGATGACTTATTACTTCTACTGAAGGATTTACAATTTAATTACAATGGCCAAAAGAAGTCGTTCTGGTATTGAACTGAGAAGCGGCAAGACTTTTCCTGAAACGGAGCAAACTGAACAAATAAAGAAAGCGGAGGAACCTGTTACTTTAGCAGGAATATTTTCTTCAATACAGGACATGAAGTCGGAATTCGGATCGCTTAACACTAAGGTTGATAAGCTGACGGACCCCAATGGGAAGCTTAAAAAATCTATCTCTACTGTTCAAGATTCTCCGAAGAATTTGGACTTCCAACTTCAGACGCTTAAGCAGACTACAAATCAAATTGAGAACGAACATGATCAATTCAGGCAAACAGTTAAAGAACAAGGAGTGAAGATGACTTCAATGGAAAAGAAAATCAATGAAATTACCTCAGAATTATCCAAAATGAAGAAAAAAATGGTTGATTTAGATAGTAGAGGGCATCAGAGGAATTTGCATATACTAGGACTGCCTGAAAATACTGAAGCTGACGATCTGTTAAAAATTCTGCTCAGATATGTTGTATTCACTTTTTAGTGAGACTCTGGAAGCTAGCCCTTTAATTGATAGAGTCCGAAGAATTCCATTTTCTCGGCGTTCATCGGAATTTCATCCTTGACCAATTGTACTTTGTATTATTATACAACCAAAGAAGCCATACTTCGAGAGGCCAGAAAAAAAGCAAAAGATAATCTTTAAATCAACAGAAATTCGTATTGTTGAAGATTACCCCCGAGATCTTTGCCAAAAGAAGGTAATACCGAGAAGTCATGAGTGAAATGTATAAATTTACACCCCTCTCTTCGGTACCCAGCACGGTTAATAATTTTTCCTGAAGGATCTAAGTCACTGAGAATCTACTCTCCCCAGGAGGGATGGGAGTACATTAAAAATTTTAAAGTTAAGCTGATTACTGAATAGGCAATTCTGATGTACGAGATGTTTATAGATATCCTGAGCCAAGTCTTTGATATGGGATGTGACTGATTAAACTTTTTTTTTTACTCATTAATAATTAGTGTGTGTGTGTATGTATGTGTGTGTATATATATATATATATATAAAAAAAACTGTTTTGTAGAGAACTCTTACAGTATTATACTATAAAGGTCCGTACAGGACCTGTTGTGTATTTCTCTTTTTTTGAGAGAAAGAACTCTAATATTATTTGCTTGGATTTATTTTTCTTTGAATATGTGATTATGTGATTAATATACTTTAGACAAATTTAAGATGGCCATCGCCAATTATATTTTTACTACTGTTAGACATAACATTGTAATATTTGAAATCAGTTTGTTCTTTTTATTATGTCTGTTTTGGGAGGGATTAATATTTTAAATTTAATATACGTAGCTGCAAAATGGAGGATAGGGTCAAGGGTTATTTGTTTAGCATGTGGCCAGTTTATTGGTTACTGTCTTTCTTGCTTTGTGGGGGGGAGGGGGGGGCGGGAAGGCCTATTAGAATAGGTTTTTTTTACTCAATTGGGCGGTTCTTGTGATGGATTTTTTTCCCGCAAATACGTCACTCCTTCCAGTTGTACCTGTGCCTTTTGGATCAATCTGCGCTGTGTAATAGTTTTTTTTATACAATATTAAATTAAATTTTAAACATGAATGTTAATAAAATTAATATAATCTCTTGGAATCTGAATGGTGTGAATCATCCTATTAAGCATAAAAATATTTTTAAGAAATTAAAAACAGATATTATTTTTGCACAGGAAAATCATATATGGAAACAGGATGAGGACAGATTTCTCAAATTTTGGAAAGAACCTTTATTTCACTCGTTGTCAACTAATAAAGTTAGAGGCGTATCTATTTCTGTTAACTCCAAAATCCCTTTTGTACATTTTAATACTATTACTGATTCGATTGGAAGATATTTAATTGTTATTGGTTTATTATGGGAGCAAAAGGTAGCTCTGGTATGTGTATACGCACCTAATGTAGATCATCCCAATTTTTTTTAAGAAGCTTTTTTCTGAGCTACCGAATTTGAATGAATAGAAGTTGATCATGGGCAGTGATTTTAATTGTTGTTTGAACACGGCGATTGACAGGTCATCAACCAATCTGTCGCTTCCTAATAAAGTGGCTGCGTGGATTAATTCTTTTTTACTAGAATATGGCCTGGTCAATATCTGGAGATATAAACACCCTAACGACAAAGACTTCTCTTCCCCCCACCCCCCCCCCCCCCACGTTCATCGTAAGTATTCTAGAATTGATTACTTTTTTTTTTAGATACATGTTTGCTACACTCCATTGCTGAGTGTGCATATGACGTCATCGTGTTGTCGGATCACGTGCCTTTCAAGTTAACCCTGAAGCTCTCTGATAGCTTTCTGAAAATGTCACAGTGGAGATTGAATCCTGTATTGTTACAGGATCCAGCTTTTGTTAATTTTGTTAAAGAACAAATTTTTATATTTTTTGAATTTAATACAACTGAAGGAACGTCAAACCTGGTTATATGGGACACGATGAACTCTTTTCTTAGGGGACAGATAATTTCATACTCAGCAGCTTTAAGAAAGAAAACTAAAGCAGAATTGTCAGTGCTTACAAATAAAATTAGAGAGATAGATAAAGCGTATTCAGTTAAACCTACTGAAGATCTATATAAAGAAAGGGTCAAACTTCAATCGCAATATGATTTGCTTTTGACCTTTCCCATTGAACAGCAAATTCTTAAATCTAAAAGTTTATTTTATATACATGGAGATAAATCTGGTAAACTTTTGGCGAGTCAGTTAAAGGCTGGTATGGTCAGACGACAGATCTGTAGACAAGATAGAATTGAAACCTTAGACCCTTATGAAATTAAGATATTTATGGATTTCTATTCTAATCTTTATAAATCTGAATTCTCTGATACTATTATTATGAATAGATTTTTGCAAAAGTTAAACATACCCAAAATTTCGACTCAAGATGCTGATATATTAGATGCACCTATCAAACAAGAGGAGATAGCTAAAGCTATATGTACATCAATGTACATCCTTATAGACCCATCTCTTTGTTGAATGTAGATTTTAAAATTCTAAGATTCTAGATAATAGACGAGAATATTTTGCCTACTCTTTATCTCAAATGATCAGACAGGATTTATTAATAATAGATATTCACATTTTAATATTCCAAGATTTTTAAATATCATTTATTCCCCCTCAGTCAAAGAATCTGAATGTATTGTATCTCTGGATGCAGAGAAAGCTTTTGATAGGGTGGACTGGCCTTATTTGTTTCAGGTTTTGAAGAGGTTTAATTTCGGTCTGGGATTTATTTCCTGGATTAAATTGATTTATCAAACCCCAGTGGCTGCGGTTATAACTAATAATCAAAAATCTCTTTATTTTAGATTATATAGAGGAACTCGCCAGGGTTGTCCTCTCAGTCCTCTATTATTTAATTTGGCTTTTGAACCACTTGCTATCGCTCTTAGGGATTCTAAGTCTGTGCAGGGTATTAAAAGAGGGAATAAATTACATAACGTTTTGTTATATGCGGATTATTTATTAGTTTATATTTCAAACCCTAGGAAATCTATCCCTTTTATGTTATTTATATTTACAGAATATATCATTTTTTCTGAATATAAACTTAACTTACATAAGTGAATTATTTCCTATTAATAACTATTCTGATTATTATGATCAAATACCTTTCAACATTGCTAAAAACTATTTCACTTATCTTGGTATTAAAATCACTAAAAATTTTAAAGACTTATATAAGTATATTTGAATATACTCAACAAGCGCTTTCTAAATGGTCGCCTATGTCGATGTCATTGATTAGTCGAATAAATGCTATAAAAATGGTTATTATACCAAAATTTTTATATACATTTCAAGCAGTTCCTTCTTTTGTTCTGAAAATATTTTTTGATAAAATAGATTCTATGATTCTGTCTTACATTTGGAATAATAAAAATTCTAGAGTGAATAAACTTTTATTGCAAAAATCAGAAAAAGATGGAGGACTGGTGCTAGCAAACTTCAGATTTTATTATTGGGCAAATTAATATTTGTTATATCACCTTCTGGATTCATGGTATAGATAACCAGGACTGCCCATCATGGTTACATTTGGAGGAGAATTCGGTAACAGGGTGTTCTTTAGCTTCTTTAATAAGAGCTCCCCTTCCTTTTTCCCTCTCCAGAATAGGTAGACAAGATCTCAATCCTATTGTAAAACATACTTTAAAAACCTGATTTCAGTTTCATAGATTTTTTTGAATTAAATAATTTTCTACTCTCTAGTAATATCTATTCTAATTTTTTCTTTAACCATCAATTCTGGATAAGGCTCTTTTAACATGGAAAGCTAAGGGAATAAAAACTTCTTTAGATTTGTTTTCAGAGGATTGTTTAATGTCTTTTTCACAGTTAATGGATAAATATGATATATCTAGTACACATTTTTTAGATATTTACAAATTAGGAATTTTTAATGTGATTTTTTTACCGAATTATCCCTTGGCTTACCCATTAAATTTGGTTTATGCTATCTTTCAGCTTAAACCATTTCAAAAACGATTAATAGCTATTATTTATAAACAGCTATTGAATGCTCGCATGTTGCCTAATGACAAGATTAAGCGCACTTGGGAAATAGAACTTCAACATTCACTTTCATATGATCAATAGAATAAAACTTATTATCTAGTTAATAATTCATCTATCTGTGCATGTCATTCCTTAATTCAGTTTAAGATAGTGCACAGGGCCCATATGTCAAAAGATAAATTAGTGTATCTTTTTTCTAATATAAGCCCTATTTGTGACAGATGCAATGCAGAGGTGGCTACTGTAACTCATATGTTTTGGTCCTGTGTAAACTTGAGTAATTTTTGGAGGGATGTGTTTAGAATATTATCAAAAGTTATAGCTGTGGATTTACAACCCAATTCACACTGCAATTTTTGGGATTATTCCAGAGGAAACAGGTAGAGTTTCTGCTTCCGCTCAAGGTGTGACAGCCTTTACAACTTTACTGGCTAGGAGAGCTATCTTGTTATACTGGAAAGATTCTAATCCACCTACTGTTTTTAACTGGCTCTCTTCTATTATGCCCTGTTTAAGTTTGGAGAAAATTAGTAGCCGGAACTTTGATACATCTTTTAATTTTGAGTAAGTCTGGTGACCCTTTATTCAATATTTTCATATAATTTAATTTTTTGTTTTTATTTCTTTTTTTCTAAAAAATTATATAAGGAGAAACTTTTCCTTATCCGTAAAGGTTCGGAGGTGACCGGAAGGATGTTTTTTTTTCTTCTTTTTTCTTCTAATTTTATCCTCAAATGGGCTGCCCAATTTTTTTTGTTTCAGGTTAGTTTAATGGGAGTTTTTTTATTCTTTTTATACAATAAAATTTCCAATCTTTTTTTTTTAATGATTTGTCATGAGAAGTTGTGGTTTCTTGTTTATATTATAGATACAACAGCATAATACTATACCTAATTGACTTTGACAATATATACTTTTTTTTTGCTGTTTATACGTCTTCTGTATTATGTGTTTGTTTTAACTTCTCCTCTGATTTGTAATTTTTTCTTTACTGGAAAATCAATTAAAAAATTGAAAATGAAATGAAAAGCCGGTCTGTTGGTCTGGCAGATGAGGATCCAGTTGCAGAGGGAAATGCTGACTCCCAGGTCTCGATGAGTTTACTTGTCTTTGTAGCATTGAAGGTGGAGTTGTAGTCAATTAAAAATAGTCTAACTTAAGTGCCACCATTGCCCAAATGGCTCCAGAAATGATTGTAGGGCCAGGGAGATGTCATCCACTGTGGACCTGTTTCAGTGGTAGGTGAATTGCAGTGGGCCAAGGTTGCCTTGGAGACCAGAGTTAATGTATGCCTTGATCAACCTTTCTAGGTATTTGATAATGGAGTACTGAGCAGCAGTCATTGAGGCATGTAACCTTGTTCTTCTTGGGTACCAGGATGCAAGTGGTCTTCTCAAAGAAGGTAGGAACCTCAGATTAAAGCAGGGAATGGTTAAAAATGTCTGCAAATAACCCCAACAGCTAATCTGTTTTTACTCGCCAATAACTGCTGAGTAGGTCCAGATTTTTAAGAGCTTTGGTCCAAACATATACAGGGGACCTAAATTCTAGAGTGATTTGAAAGTAATGTTATACTTACCTGTGATATTCTCAGTCCATGAATGAGCTGACATAAGAAAGCGAACATAAACATATTTCAGTTGCACTAAGTACAACTAAGCACAGCTATTTCTTGATGATTAAAAATTGAGATTACAAAATTGTTGGATTAATTTACTTAGAATGCCATCAACAGATGAACAGTTCTTTCAAAAACTTCTACACTCCTGGAATATAGTGCACAGACATTTCAAATCATTTTGAAAGCTGGTTTCAGAGCAAGGATCAACTTCACTATCACAAGACTTAGGAACTAGGACAGGGTGATTTTAATACCAGTCCTCAATAGCACAGCATCTTAGTCCCTATTACAGCTGCTTATCAGCAGTCATTAAAACAGATTAATAAGTGATTCATGATTTGTTCTCTGTAACAAACTGAACTGGAACATAAAGTGCTGGTAATGCTCAACAGTCATACAGTATCTAGTATGAGAGAAACAACTTTAAATGCTTCCTATTGATGAACCTTCATCAGAACTCAAAAAAAGAGAAACAATGATTTGGGTTTCATAGAAAAGGGAGTTATGGGAAAAAAATGCCTAATATAAATTAGAGAACAAAAAAAGATTAAACGATGTAAATGATAGTGGTCACTGCAGAGCACGTTGAAGCCTCATTGATTGCATCGAATTTGCCTGGAGATTAAAAAAAAAGTTAGTACTGGGAGATATAAAACATTGAGTTTGCTGGAAACTTACTTTGAGGTTACTTAGAACAGTGCAGGAAGCCAAAATGGAGAGGTTAGAGTGTCAATGCACCGAAGATTTAAAAGTAATGGGCAACTGGATACACATGGCCATTTTTGCAACTGAATGAGAGCAAATTACAAAGCAATCATTAAATCTGCATTTGGTTTCTCCCACGTAAAAGAACCATACCGAAAGTACCAGATGCAGGATTTTGAAACTGTGGAAGTGAATCATAGTTTCATATGCAAAGTGTATGGGTCCTTAGATGATGTAAAGCGAAAAGGTATAATCTCCTGTAGATGCTGTGAGATGAGAAGTGGATGTTAATGGATATGGCAAGAGTAAAAGTTTCATTATAACATCTGTGATTAGGAACTCAGAGGCAGTAACAAAAAGCAACTTGAAATAGAATGGAGAATGAACGCAAACTAAACCAGTTCCTAGAATCAGAAAGAATAATGGGGGGGGAGAAAAGGAGGATTTTCAAGACTTTGTCTATAGGTGAAGTCATTTTATGACTATCATCTGCAACAAAAAAAAAACATTTTGAGTGGCAATATTAGAGAATGCTAGAACAGTGGCCACAAACATTGTAGACAACTGTTTACTACCAACCAGTAAAATGAGGTTTCAGTAATGCAGTTGTTATTGATGCTACTAGAATGGAAATGGCTAGCACAATTTACCTGATTATAGGGGACCACAGGGTACAGAGATTAGCAGAGACTAAACAAGAGGAAACTATTCTCAGTAACAGCAATAACAAATACTATAGGGATAGATGATAAATTATGGAACTGGGATTTGAGGAAGACAGAGAAATAATAAATCAAACTCAGTAGCTCCTCTAAAGACTTAAAACAGAAAAAACAAAGTCCAAAAATAGCAGGACAAGCAACTTCTCTACAGAGACACAATCAAAATTTCAGGCAAATAAGCTTCCATCATAATGCAAAAGAGCTGGAATTAATAAAGGTAGAGACAAAGAAAGGAGGGGAAAAGGTTGACTAATCAGGTGATAACCAAGTGAGTCTAAATGACCTAAATGTAGGATAATAAAAATTGCTGATAATGGGACAGCTAAAATAAACAAAAAAGGTGGATCAAGAGGTTTACATGCCGTCAGCAGACCATTTCCTGTAACGTGCAATTGAAAGGCAAGTACAGTTATTGAGTTTTACTGCAAAAACGCTCAAGACACAGAAACAGACATTGCCTTATGGTTTCCTCCATTCCCCCTTTTTTTTTAAACAGCATCTCTAACATTTTTCTAGTTCTGATGAAAGACTGATGAACTCTCTCGGCTTCCACTGGGTTGTTCTGTTTTAACATATTGTTTCCTGGAATTCAGTTTTAGCAAGATCATTCCCTGGAATTATTTGCACAATTACAGAGTTTAGAAGATTCTAATATGTCTAGTCAAAAGACGAAGAGTTTACACTTCAGCTTCACTGGAATAATGTTAAGAACTGAGGATGGGAGTGCTAGAGAGAATTATGTGACAAACAAAATAAACTCAAAGTCATATCTGCACACCCAGCAAAAGTATTTCACAAAGTCATCATCCATTCTATATTTGGTCTACCATATGTAGAACCTAGAGCATCTTGAACAGTTCCAGAAGACAAAATTGAACAAAGTTGCTACTCCAGCTGTAAACAACAACTGAGATCCTGAATAGATGAAAAAGGTTAAAAAGTAGGGTATTGCACAGAAAACAGAATGCAGAAAGGACAGGGAACTTGATAGACAGAATGAATATGGAGTCCTGTGAGGTGAAAGGTTAGGACAGAAGGAATCTTATGGTGATTCTGAAAAGGGCGAAACAAGAGGAGAAAAAAAAGGAAAATGGAATGGACACACCATTGCTTCCTAATAGTTAAGGCTGGTGGCAATCCATTTACTGAGGATATAATCATATAAGCATCATTAATATGACAGTACTGTCAGCACAAATGCAGCA
The DNA here is from genome assembly GCF_030144855.1 of Hypanus sabinus. NCBI lineage: Eukaryota > Metazoa > Chordata > Chondrichthyes > Myliobatiformes > Dasyatidae > Hypanus > Hypanus sabinus. Next base: position 121,466,802 of record NC_082708.1, read on the forward strand.
GAGATGGTGAGTAGATCTAGGGAATAAAACAGTGAGAAGCTTAGCCACATGGATGATGATATTCTAAGAAGTATCTATGCATGCTGAACTGCCTCAGCACACCTATAGTGACAAGTAACTCACTGTTTCTTGACTTTGTTCCTTAATGGTTAAAAAGGACAGGAACTGGAATTTCAATTGCTTTATGTCACATGTACAAGGTATGTACAGTGAAAAGCATACTGTTCACACAGATCAATTTATTATACAGTGCATTTAGTACAAGGAAAACCAGTAACAGAATGTAGAATAAAAGTGTAACAAAATGCAGTACAAGTAGACAATAAGGTGAAAAAATGATACAGGTTAAGAGCTTAAGTCCATCTTATTGTATTAGAGAATCTTATAAGAACAGGGTAGAAGCTGTCCTTGAGCTTGGTGTTAAGTACTTGCAGGCTTTTGTATCTTTTGGTTGATGAGAGGTGGAGAAGAGAAAATGTCTGGGGTATGTGGGTCATTGATAATGCTGGCTACTTTACTGAGGCAGCCAGAACTACAGTCTCCATAGAGGGGAGGTTTGTTTCCATGATGTGAATTGTGTACACAACTCTGTATTTTCTTACAGTTTCCAGGCAGAGCAGTTGTACTACCAAGCCATGATGCATTCAGATAGGATACTTTCAATGGTGCATCAATAAATATCCATAAGAGACGATGGGAACATGCCAAATTTCTTTAGCGCCCTGAGAAAGTAAAAGCGATGGTGAGCGTTTTCTTAGCTGTAGTGTCTACGCAGTTGGATCAGGACAAGTTTTCGGTAACGCTCATTCTCAAAAACATGAAGATGTAGACAGGAGCATTGACAACATCCCATTTCCTGAAGTCAATGGCCAGATCTTGTGTTTTGCTGACCATGAGAGAAGTGTTGTCATGGCGCTATGACACTGTCAAGTGAGTATTATCCATTGGCACGCCTATCCTTTAGCCATTATTCACTGGCAAACCAATCCAAAACAGTTATTTATGAATATTGAAAGGAAGTATAGCCAACAATACTATAATTAGGTTCCTACTAAAGATAAACTGGAAAGCAAGAACTTAATAGACGATTGCTTTCACTGGACACTAAAAATACCAAAAGTGGACAAAAGGACACATTGTTCATACACAAACCTGCCACTTTTGATACTTATTTTGATAGTTCTCAGATTTTACAGATCACTTCCCAAATTTGAATGATCAGGGTTGAATAAATGCTTGGCAACTAACAGCAATTCCATTGGGGGCATGGGCTATCCACTTGCAATTTGTTTTTGAAAACAGCTTAAAATCAATACATTTTGAAACAAATCAATTTAGATTTTAAAACTTCTACAAATTCTTAATGCACAAAGCTAAAATCCAAGTTGAATGCTAAAATTGTGAAAAATCACTTTCATAGCCTTAAAGACCTGATCACCTGATGAGTTAATAGAAAACAATAGTTGCTTTTCAATTTAACAATCTGCAACATTTTAAATCCTGAGTAAAATTCAATTTTTAAATCAATTTTCCTAAAACGTAGTTATAAATTAGGACTATAAAAAACAATTCAGAAAGCAAATTGAATAATTATATTTATTGCAGGCAAAGTAATTCCATAATAAAATGTCATTTAAAAATAATTTACCCAATCTACTTAAAATAAACTGCTGTACTTGTGCACTTCAAAAGTTAATTTTTAGAAATCCTGAGAATAGAACATGTCAACTTTATAGAGAAACAACAATTAAAAAGTGTAACTAATCTTCACAAGAGTAATTTTCATTTAATTTATTATTGCTCACCAATATCAGTAGGGAAACAGCTTTCTTATAAAAAGTAGAATATCTTTCAAGTAATAACTAACAATGCAAGCAAATTCTGAATTGAATGCCTAACACTTACTGCAGCACTCTTCCCAGGAAAGCTGAAGAATGCATCTGGACCTGGCTTTGGTGGAACATGATTGAAAATGGTCAACAGTTTCACTGCATGCAGTGGCTGCAAAGAAAATTATTAAAAAGAAAATAGTTAACAAAAATTTATAAAAAAACTAAAAGACAATATTGTCTACATCTTTCAAAGTTTTGTCTTAAGTGCCCAACTTTAGTAATTACAATAGTTAAAGTCAATATGAAATTTCAAAAATTGCATTAACAGTCTTCGACTTCCCCAGCAGGCTCTTCCCTTTCTCCCGTGGTTCTCTTCCGCTAACACTCGTTGCTCTGACATGACAACTGAGCTCAGACCCATGCCATGCTCCTCCTGTGAAATGCGGGAACTCAGGAAGGCTGACAGTGTCCCTGAAGACTACATGTGCAGGACATGTGTCCAGCTGCAGCACCTGATAGACCGGATGGCAGCACTAGAGCTGCGCTTGGACCCACTTCGGAGCATCCAAGATGTGGATAGCACATTTAGTGAGTTGGTCACACTGCAGTTTAAGGATCTAAAGAAAAATAAGGAATGGGTGACCAACAGGAAGAGTAGTCGCAGGAAGGTAGTACAGGAGTCTCTTGCAATTATCTCCCTCCAAAACAGATATCCAGCTTTGGAGTCTGTTGGGGGAGATGGCTCATCAGGTGAGGGCAGCAGTAGCCAGGATCAAGGCACCATGGGTGGATCTGCTGCTCATGAGGGCAAGAAAAAGAGTGGCGGAGCTGTTGTGGTAGAGGATTCCATGGTAAGGGGAAGACAGAGGAGCTAATGTGGCCGCAAATGGGATTCACATATAGTGTGTTGCCTCCCTGGTGCAAGGGTCAGAGATGCCTCGGAGAGGCTACAGGGCATTCTGAAAGGGGAGGGTGAGCAGCCAGTTGTCGTGGTGCATGTAGATACTAACAATATAGGAAGAAAGTGGAATGAGGTCCTACAAGCTGAATTTAGGGAGCTAAGAGATAAATTAAAGAGTAGAATCTCAAAGGTAATCATTTCAGGATTATTACTAGTGCCATGTGCTAGTCAGAGTTGGAATAACAGGATAGCTAGAATGAATAAGTGGCTTGAGCAGTGGTGCAGAAGGGAGGGTTTCAGATTCTTGGGGCATTGGAACCGCTTCTGGGGGAGGTGGGACCAGTACCATCCAGTCAGTCTGGGCAGGGCCAGGATCAATGTCCTAGCGAAATTGTTTGCTAGTGCTTTTGGGGAGACTTTAAACTAATATGGCAGGGGGTTGGGAACCCACTCAGAAAAGAAGAGGGAAGTGATGCAAAGACCAAAGCTAGAGCTAGTGAAGAAAAAAGTAAGAGTGCATAAAAGTAAAAAGCAAAAATCGCATAGGTCACTAAATTCTAAAAGGACAATGAGCATAAGGGCACTTTATCTAAATGCCCGTAGTATTAGAAACAAGGTTAGTGAACTTGTGGCACAGATCAGTACAAAGACATATAATTTAGTGGCCATTACAGAAACCTGGTTGCAAGGTGGAGATGACTGGGAATTAAATATCCAAGGATATCAGGTAATATGGAAAGATAACCAGGAAGGCTGAGGAGGTGGAATAGCACTCTTGATTAAAGATGAAATCAGGGCGATTGTGAGAGATGATACAAGATCTACAGAGCAGAATGTTGAGTCCATCTGGGTAATCTGGGTAGAGATTAAGAACAATAAAGCGGGGGGGGGGGGAATCACTGGTGGGTGTTGTATTAGGCCACCTAATAAAAATATTCAGTGGCAGAGCAATTAACCAAGAAATTACTGAGGCTTTTAAGAATAGAACAGCAGTTGTCATGGGCAATTTTAACTTCCACATAGATTGGGTGAATCAGGTTGGTCAAGGAAGTCTTGAGGAGGACTTCATAGAATGCATTCGTGATGGCTTTCCGTGATCCGTGAACCTACAAGGGAAAATACTATCTTAGATCTAGTCCTATGCAATGAGACAGGTAAGGTGAATGATCTTGTAGTCAGGGATCCTCTTGGAAAGAGTGATCATAGTATGGTTGAATTTCGCATTCAGATGGAGGATGTTATAGTTTATAGAACTAAAACTAGTGTATTATGACTACAATTTACAGACTACAATGGGATGAGGGAGGAGTTGGCTACTGTGGATTGGAAGCAAAGGCTATTTGGTAGGACAGTTGAGGAATAGTGGAATACTTGCAAAGAGATTTTTCACAGTGCTCCACAAAAGTATATTCCAGTCAAAAGCAAGGACAGTAAGTGTGGGGAGAGCCAGCCTTGGATAACTAAGGAAATAAAAGATAGTATCAAATTAAAAGCTCATGTGTACAAAGTCGCAAAGATAATGGGAGACTGGAGGATTGGAAAAACTTCAAAAAACAACAGAACAACTAAACAAGAAATAAGGGAAGATAGAATATGAAAGTAAATTAGCATAAAATATAAAAACAGATAGCAAAAGTTTTTATAAATATATAAAGTGGAAGAGGGTGGCTAAAGTCAACGTAGGACCCTTGGAAGACCATAAGGGGAAATTGATATTGGGCGATAAGGAAATGGCTGAGGCACTGAATGACTATTTTGTGTCGGTCTTCACGGTGGAGGACGCGTCTAATATGCCAAAGAAGGATGTTATGGACGAAATGGGAGATCGGGACCATGATAAAGTCACTGTCACTAAAGAGTTAGTGATAAGCAAACTGGTGGACCTGCAGACAGGCAAGTCCCCTGGTCCTGATGGAATGCATCCCAGGGTGCTGAAGGAATTGGCAGAGGTTATAGTAGACATGTTGGTAATCATTTATCAAAACTCCCTAGACTCTGGGCAGGTCCCAGCGGATTGGAAGACAGCAAATGTCATGCCACTTTTTTTTTTAAAAAAGGGATGTAGGCAAAAGACAGGCAACTATAGGCCAGTTAGCTTAACATCTGTAGCCAGGAAAATGCTTGACACTATCATTAAGGAAGAAACAGCAAAACATTTAGAAAGGAGTAGTTCCATTAGACAGATGTAGCATAGATTCAGAAAGGGCAGGTCCTGTTTGACAAACTTACTGGAGTTCTTTGAGGACATAATGAGTGCCGTGGATAGAGGGGAACAGGTGGATGTTGTATACGTGGATTTCCAGAAGGCATTCGATAAGGTGCCACACAAGAGAATGATAAGATACAGATGCACGGAGTCGGAGGAAGTGTATTGGCATGGATAGTGGATTGGTCAACCAATAGAAGGCAGAGAGTTGGTATAAATGTGTGTTTCTCCGGTTGGCAGTCAGTGGTGAGTGGGGTGCCACAGGGGTCGGTGCTGGGCCCACAGCTGTTCACCATTTACACTGATGATTTGAAGAGGGGACTCAGTGTAACGTAACAAAATTTGCTGACGACACTAAACTGAGTGGAAAAGCAAATTGTACAGAAGATGTGGAGAGTCTGCAGAGGGATATAGATAGGTTAAGTAGGGGGCGTCACGTGATGATGTAGGGTCGAGACGTTGGGAATCCAGCTCCCTCGTAAAAAGTAACGAAATAGGGTTTAAATGAAGAAGAGTTAACAAATACCTACTAGAAACTATTTATAAGTAACTCAGGATTATCTTTTGATATGGCTCCTAAACCGAAACAGAAGAAAGCTACAACTTCGAAGACTGCGCAAATCGGCGAGAAAAAAGGCCTAACCGTCCCGACGAAGCCTCGGACTCAAGTTGGATCTCCTCCCGGCGAAGTGCATGGCACTTCTGATGATGCGGGACAGGAAGTTGCAGCAATGTCGGCGGTCTCTAAGAAGAAACAGCAAGAACAACGCATGCGCGAAAGTATGCATGAACAGATATTAACAAAACTACAAATCCCAGCTACGGCTGGAAGTAGAACCGGAAGTGAATCAGAAGTGGAATCAGACTCTTTGGGAAATTCAGAGGAAGAAGAGGAAAAGAAGGAAGAGATTAAAGGAGACATAAAAGATATCCTGATATATATTATGAATGAATTAAAAGCTATAAGAAGGATGCAGAATAAACTCGATAATGTGGTGGAAAAACAAATGAAGATGGATAATAAAGTTAAAGAGATGGCAGTAAAAGTGGAAGAAAACACTGAAAGAATAAATAAGATAGAAGATAATAATCTTGCCTGGACAATAGAAAGAAAACGGATGTTGGCAAAAATAGATGCGCTTGAAAATTCTAGTAGACGAAATAATATCAAAATTGTTGGTCTTATGGAAGGTACAGAGGGAGAAAATCCAATAAAATTCTTTCAAGAATGGATTCCAAAAATGTTGGAAATGAAAGAAGGAAGCCAAGTAATTGAAAGAGCACACAGAGCTTTAAGCTTTAAGACCAAGATCAAAATCCAAGATCAATTTTGATAAAATGTTTAAGGTACCAAGATAAAGAAATGATCTTGAAAGCAGCTATTCAAGGTGCTAAAAAGAGAAATGGGCCATTGATAATAGGAGGGTAAAGAGTTTTTTTTTTATCCAGACATAAGTTACGATCTTCTGAAAAGGCGAAAGGAATTTAATCCAGTGAAAAAATCTTTATGGGAAAAGGGCTATAAATTTTTATTGAGCTATCCAGCAAAATTGATAATTTTCCTGGATAACGAAGAAAGAAGATTTTTCGTTGACTACCAGAAAGCGGAGAAATTTGTACAAGAACTACCTGATGTCCACGAAGAGAAGTAAAGAATTATAGAAATGAAATGGACTAATGATGAAGACTGAAACAAGGTTGGACTTGACGGACATTTATATATAAAAAAAAGTTGAGGAGTATTAATTGGGAGTAGAGACATTAATTATTTTCTTTTTTTCTTCTTCACTAATATACTTTTTTTTTTGCAGGGGAGCTGAAAGAGCTCCTGATCGATGGCTGCGAGTTTCACGTGTACAATCAGGGCGATTGCCATGACCCATAAAATGGGGGGAGGGGGGTAATGTTGTGTTCTTTTTATTCGCAACATTAGTGGGGGGGGGGTACTTTGTGTTTTTTTTCTTATATATTAGTTATCTTTCTTCTTTTTTGCCTGGATGGTTGGGGAGAAACTCATAGCAACATGGAGAATTTTAAAGAGTTCCCAAGGTATTATGAATGATTAATTTACTTAATTTTTTAAGTTTTAATGTTAATGGAATTAATGGACCTGTGAAAAGAAAAAGAGTTTTAACATATACTAAGAAAATGAAAGGAGATATAGCTTTTTTACAAGAAACACATTTAGCAGAAACAGAACATAAGAAATTAAAGAGGGATTGGGTTGGAAATGTCATTGCAGCTTCATTTAATTCAAAATCGAGAGGAGTTGCAATTTTGGTTAATAAATCTTTACCAATTAAAATACAAAATGTAATATTTGATTCTGGGGGGAGATATGTGATTATACATTGTCAATTTTTTTCAGAATTATGGACTTTTATGAACGTTTATGCACCAAATGAAAATGATGCAAAATTCATACAAGAAGTTTTTTTTTTGAACTTGGTTGATGCACATGATAAAATATTAATAGGTGGAGATTTTAATTTTTGTTTAGATCCAGTTTTGGATAGGTCAACTAAAATTGCTATAAAATCAAAAGTAATAAAACTAACTTTATCATTAATGAAAGATTTAAACCTGATTGATACATGGAGGAAAATCAATCCAAGAGAGATTATTCATTTTATTCAAATAGACATAAAACTTATTCAAGGATTGATTTTTTTTATTATCAAAAAATATTCAAGATAGAGTGAAAAGTGTGGAATATAAAGCAAGAATACTGTCAGATCATTCCCCCTTGATAATGACAATGATGGATAAGGAGGAATCGATTTATAGATGGAGATTTAATTCAATTTTATTAAAACGTCAAGATTTCTGTGATTTTATGAAAAAACAGATTCAATTTTTTTTGGATACAAATTTACATTCAGTTGAGGATAAAGTTGTATTATGGGAAGCGATGAAAGCATATATAAGGGGTCAGATTATAAATTATACATCTAAAATTAAGAAGGAATACATGGCAAAAATAGATCAATTGAAAAAAGATATCATAAAGTTAGAAAAAGAATCTCAAAGATATATGACAGAAGAAAAACGAAGACAACTTGTTAATAAAAAACTACAATATAATACACTCCAGACATATCGTACAAAAAAAGTAATTATGAGAACTAAACAGAAATATTACGAATTAGGTGAAAGATCACATAAGATTCTTGCTTGGCAGTTGAAAACAGAACAGGCTTCTAAAACAATAAATGCAATTAGAACAAGTGTAAATAAGGTTACTTATAAACCTTTAGAAATTAATGAAACTTTTAAAAATTTTATACTGAACTATATCAATCAGAATCACAAAATAAGATTGCTGAGATAGATAAATTTTTATCACAAATAATCCTTCCAAAATTAAATTTGGTAGAACAGAAAGGATTAGATATGCCCTTTACATTAAAAGAGGTTGAAGAAGCTTTAGGATCACTTCAGAGTAATAAATCCCCAGGAGAAGATGGTTTTCCTCCTGAATTTTATAAAAAAAAATTTAAAGATTTATTAATTCCTCTTTTATGGAATTAATATACCAAGTGGAAAGAATGCATAAACTCCCACAATCTTTTTTAACAGCGATTATATTGTATTGCCAAAAAAAAGATAGAGACCCTTTAAAACCAACATCATACAGGCCTATTTCTTTGTTGAATACAGATTATAAAATACTAGCAAAAATTTTATCTAATAGAATATCAAAATATTTACCAAAATTAATACATACGAATCTAACAGGTTTTATTAAAAACAATCAATGGATAATATAACCCGGTTACTTAGTATAATTCATTTGGCACAAAAAGAGAGGAAATGAGTGTGGCAGTTGCTTTGGATGCAGAAAAAGCATTTGATAAGATTGGAATGGGATTTTTTACTTAAGGTATTGGAAAAATACGTTAGGAAAATCTTTTATACAATGGATTAAAACTTTAAATACTAATCCTCAAGCTAAAATAGTTACAAATGGTCAGATTTCAACACCATTTTGCTTAACGAGGTCAACTAGACAAGGCTGCCCATTATCACCTGCTTTATTTGTATTGGCAATAGATCCATTAGCTGAATTAATTAGAACAGATTCAGACATTGGGGGCTTTAGAGTTAATCAAGAAGAATATAAGATTAATTTATTTGCTGATGATGTTTTGATTTATTTAACAAACCCATTGCAATCTTTGCAAAGATTATCTTTTAGATTGGAAGTATATGGGAAAGTATCAGGGTATAAAGTAAATTGGGATAAAAGTGAAATTTTTCCCCTTACTAAAGGAAATTATAATCAATGTCAATTAGTAACTCAATTTCGATGGTCAATAAACGGGATAAAATATTTAGGTATTAGAGTTGATAATGATGTAAAAAATTTATATAAACAAAATTATTTGCCATTATTAAAAAAAATAAAAGAGGATCTTGATAAATGGATGATGTTACCAATAACATTAATAGGTAGAGTTAATGCTGTAAAAATGAATATATTTCCTAGATTGCAATATTTATTTCAAACTTTACCAATACAATTACCTCACAAGTTTTCTCAAGAACTGAATAAATATGTAAGGAAATTTCTTTGGAAAGGAAAGATGTCAAGAATATCATTGGAAAAATTGACATGTAAATTTGATTTAGGAGGGTTACAGCTTCCAAATTTTAAGAATTATTATAAAGCAAATCATTTATAGCATCTTTTTTTGATGAAGAAAAACCGGCATGGATTAGAATAGAATTAGATAAGATAGGAGAAAACAGACCAGATTTTATATATAAATGGGAATCCAAATGGATAAGGGGAAAAAAAGAATCTCCTATATTAAGACACTTGATTGATTTACGGAATAAGGTAAATATGTACGATGAGATAAGGAAATCTTTATTAGCAAAAAGTACTTTAATTCAAAATAGGCTTATTCCTTTTACAATGGATAATAAACTTTTACATAATTGGTTCCAAAAGGGGATTAAATATATAGGTGATTGTTTTGAAGGAGGTATATTGATGTCGTTTGATCAATTAAAACATACATATAAAATATCAAATAACTCTTTTCTGTTATTTTCAATTAAAGGCTTATTTACAAGAAAAGCTGGGTCAAACAATGTTGATGCCAAAATCTAGTGAAATAGAAATATTAATTCAAAAAGGGAAAATTAAAAAATGTATATCTTGTATGTATAATTTGATTCAAAAACAATTAAATCAGGAATTCATAAATCAAGACAAAAATGGGAATCTGATTTGAATGTTAAAATTGATGGAAAAAACTGGTCAAGATTATGTTCTGATAGTATGAGAAATACAATAAATGTTTGACTTAAATTAATATAATATAATTTTTTACATCAATTATATATAACACCACAGAAAATAAATAGATTAAATTCAAGTATGTCTGACCAATGTTTTCGATGTAATCAAGAAATTGGCACTTTTTTACATTCTACTTGGTCTTGTTTTAAAATTCAACCATTTTGGATAAATCTAAGACTTTTATTGGAACAAATTACTGGAGTACATCTCCCACATAGTCCAGTATTATTTTTATTAGGAGACATTGAAGGGACAATACTAAAACTTAAATTAAGTATCAGAAAAAATTTATTAAAATTGCCATTGGCAGTAGCCAAAAATGTTATCATAGTTACTTGGAAATCTGATTTATATTTAACTATGGATCATTGGAATAATGAAATACACAGTTGTATTCCACTTGAAAAAATTACATACAATCTAAGAAATGAATATGATATATTTTTGAAAATTTGGCTCCCATACTTACAAAAGATAGGATTAAATACATAGGTCCTTTGAAGATAAAATTTTTATAAAGTAATTGGGGAAAGTAAAAATAAATATTTAAATTATTTTGAACTCCATGGAGCATGTGGGGATTCTCCGATATCCAGGCAATCTTTTTCTCTCTTTTTTTCTTTCTTTAGATAAGGGTTGGGGGGGGGGGAGGAGGGTCAATATTATTTTTTTCACTTTTTTATCATCACATTTATTCTTTGTAATTTTCTAAAATTTAATAATATTTTTTTAAAAAGATAGGTTAAGTGAGTGGACCATGGTCTGGAAGATGGAATACAATGTTGGTAAATGCGAGATCATTCACTTTGGAAGGACTAACAGAAGAGCAGATTATTATTTAAATGGTGAAAGATTGCAGCATGCTGTTGTGCAGAGGGACTTGGGAGTGCTTCTGTATGGATTGCAAAAAGTTGGCTTGCAGGTACAACAGGTTATTAAGAAGGCAAACAGAATGTTGGCATTCATTGCTAGAGGGATTGAATTTAAGAGCAGGAAGGTCATGCTGCAACTATACAGGGTACTGGTGAGGCCGCACCTGGAGTACTGTGTGCCGTTCTGGTCTCTGTACTTGAGGAAGGATATAATGGCTTTGGAGGCAGTGCAGAGGAGGTTCACCAGGTTGATTCCAGGATAATCTAACCTATGAGTAGAGATTGAGTCACCTGGGACTATACTCTCTGGAGTTCAGAAGAATGAGAGGGGATCTTATAGAAACATACAAAGTTTGAAAGGAATAGACAAGATAGAAGGAGAAAAGTTGTTTCCATTGGTAGGTGAGACTAGAACTAGAGGACACTGCCTCAAGATTCAGGGAAGAAGATTTAGGACAGAGATGAGGAGAAACTCTTTTTCCCCAGAGAGTGGTGAATCTGTGGAATTCTCTGCCCAGGGAAGCAGTTGAGGCTTCTTCACTAAATATATTTAGGAAACAGTAAGATAGTTTTTACATAGCAAGGGAATTAAGGGTTCTGGGGAAAAGGCAGGTAGATGGAGCTGAGCTTAAGGACAGATCAGCCATGATCTTATTGAATGGCGGGGCAGGCTTGACGGGCCAGATGGCTACTCCTGCTCCTATTTCTAATGTTATGTTCTTATTATTCTCAAATCAGTAACTTACATCAATTACCACCATTGTTCAAAAGAACCTAGCCTCAATTAAGTGCACAACTATTTGCTGCAGATATTCTGCATATTATCAGAAGTTCAGCCACTAAACAGGGAACCACAATTTGCTGATTTCCCCTTCAGGAAAGAAGAGCACTCCTTTAGAATTGTTTTCATATCTTCATATTTTGCACTAAAATAATGAAGGTTTTAAGCGATCAATTTTCTGTTAAAATAACAGAATTTTAATTGATTCCAAAAACTACTATTGTTTCTGAATGTCCTTAACAGTGGCACAAAGTTTTAACCCATTTTCATCTAACCAAAGTTACAGCTTTTGACTATTCTTAAAAATCAATTAAAAAGAGCAGGAAATTACCCATTGTCCTTTTTCTCCTTGCACTTTGCTGACCAGTAGTTTTAGTTCACGGACACTAATATTGTAGCTAGCCAGCACTCCCAGCATATCAACTAGCAAATCTGTAAGTAATGGGATAAATTAGTTTTTTTAAAAACTACACTCAAACATGCAATATAAATTTATATTAAAAGAAAGATAAGAGAAAAATATTTTATGGATTTATTAACTCCCAGTAAGGTCTATCACCCTGGTGAACCTATTAAACAGCAAAGTAGGAGCAAGCAAATGCATACTAATAAAGACAAGAGCAATGCTTTTACATGCTGGAACATATTTTGTCACAAGGCAGTTTTATGTCAAAACTGGTTATATACAAACCTCATTAAACAAGTTTTGTTTGGAAAAATTGTGTATATTCAACTACTAGCAAAGACATCTATGCTACTAAAAAAACTCTTCCTCTGCTAAAATATTCAACCATTTAAAACAGAAAGATATTTATTTCAGAACAACATGCAAAAAATATCACTAATCTATATGAGGTGGTAGTCACCTGTTTATAAAGAGAATAAAGAATTAGATACAACAAGCTACATGCATCATTTGAAATTTTAATAAGGTTCTTAATTTCTTACCTCAACAGGTCAGTTGACATTTTGAAATAGAACATCACAAAAAGCAAATCTTACCTGCTATCATATTATTAGCTCGATCGATTCTCTTCAGAACAAGTTCAATCAAACCAGCATCTGTGCAGGCCTGTAGATTGCGAACACTTTTTTTCAGAATAGCAATGAATATGCTCCAAACTTCAGCCTGGCAGGTCACATCACAACTGTCCAATAGTTCCACCATGCAGCAAACACTTTCCACTTCTTGGATGATAAAATTCATCTCCAAATCAAACTGTCCCCCTACAAGCTTTAAAATAAAAAGAGAATTAATATACGATACAATCCAACTTTCATGAGGCAATATTAATAAAAATTAAGCAGTAGTACCTGTTTTCATACTACTTGTATGCTATAAACCTTACTTGTTAAAATGAAATCATATTTGATAAAATTCCATTAAAGCAACAGACTTGGAACAGAAGATTTCCTGGAATATCAGACACCAATCCTATTAATATGTGAGCACATTTGTGTTTTTTTTAAATGTTACAATTTAGCAATACAAATTTTCCCAAAAAATCCTGTGAATGTAGAGTGAAAATACATAAACACTTTTCACCCTGTTATACCACAAAACTTCTCTTCATTCCTGATCCCTGGTATTCCCTAAACCTGGCCACACTCACCACTTGCATTCTGAGCCCAGCTCACATTCCAAACTGGAGTCACCCACATTTTGGAACATCAGGATTTCCAAACAATCTGAAACTAGAGGATCAGCTTTATTCTGCTGAAAACAGCCTCAGAAACTACAGCACAATGAAAAATGTGATTCATTCTTTGCCTCTTTCTTTGTCTACATTAAGGGATAGGGGAGAAGGCAGGAATGGGGTACTGACTGTGGATGATCAGCCATGATCACACTGAATGGCGGTGCTGGCTCGAAGGGCCAAGTGGCCTACTCCTGCACCTATTGTCCATATTGTCTATATTTTCCAAAACATTAAAATTTCAAGATTTAAGGCATCTAAACAGATGCTTACATAAAAAAAATTACAACTGATGAAGATATCCAATGACAGATGTGTTATGCAATAATAATATATTTTTCAGGAAACAGTAAATATATAACTACAGGCAGTCCCTGCGTTACGTATGAGTTCCGTTCCTGAGCCCGTCTTTAAGTCGGATTTGTATGGAAGTTGGAACCAGTACATCCGGTATTATTTAGTATCAGTTAGTCAAACGTTTGTCTTAGTATATACAGTAGTATATTTTACCTTTCTATGCACATAAAACACTTAAAAAACATATGTATTCCAATCATTTAACCACTGCGTTGCTTAGCAATAATTGTAGCTTTTATCAGGGCAGGGCCTTTCACATGCTCCATTATTCTCACTTTATCCATTATCCTTTAAAATTGTTCCAATCGTTGACCGACTGTAGCCTAACGATTTTCCAATGACCAATGGCATTTCACCTCTTTCCAAACGCTTTATTATTTCCATTGTATTTTCAATCGCGATTGCTTACCGTCAATGGAACAGAAACACAGCCGGTGGCTCCCAAGGTCCGCTGGGTCCTAAGGACCACCGCACTGAATTCCCCGGGTCCGCACTGAGACAGGTTAAATGGGACAAGTGGGGGCTGTGCTGGGTTTGGTATTTGTTCCTCCACAATATTCCGCATGGGAATTTAAACTCGAGGTGGCAGTGTTTTTTTTTAAAAAACGAGGTCAAGTTGCGAGATCGATATCAACCCGGCACGGGAGCAGTCTATCTCTGGATTGAACTCAGGCCCCTCTGTTCTCGAGCCCGGTGCTGACCTCACTGCGCCACCAGCCGACCGGAACGGTGGGGGTGGGGGGGGGGGGGGGTCAGGGTGGATCTTACTTAAGAAAAATTTAAGCCAAATACAAAGTTAAGCACTCACAGTGTCAATGGCAATGACTTAAAATGGCCGACAGTGTCACGATCTGACTTTAAAAGGCAGATGGTGTTCTCCTTCCTCGGTTCGTAAGTACGAGTTGCCCGTAACTCGGACATTCGTAACTCGGGGACTACCTGTAAGCTGGAGGATCTTTTAGGTCAGCACCACAATGCACTAAACCAAGACTGGTTTAATATCGAAAAATCTATTGGTCCAATTCTCAACATTGTCAACAAATGAGTCACTGCAGCCTACTTGGATTATAAAAAAGCTTCCCCCTTATTTTAGGAATGTGACCCCTGGTTCTCAGTACCCCAGCCCATAGAAACATTTTCCACATCGAGCCCAACAAGGAAGATGTACACTTCAATTAGGTCACCCCGTACTGTTAATCCTTGTACTCCACAAAGTAATCGCCATTGCACTCCCCCCTCTCATAAGCAACAAACACAAAATGCTAGGGGAACTCGGCAAGTCAGGCAGCATACATGGAGAGGAATAAATAGTCAACTTTTCAGACAAGTCAGGCAGCATACATGGAGAGGAATAAATAGTCAACTTTTCAGACAGAGGAAGGGAGCAATCAGTGTACTGGGAGTATTCTACAGATCCCCGCCAATAGCAACAAAGACAAAGAGCAGATTGAAAGGAAGACTTTAGAAACATTTTAATTTCGCTAATATAAATTAGCACCTCGTTAGTAAAAACAAAAGATTTAGATGGGGCAGAATTTGTTTGATGTGTGTCCAGGAACGTTTCTTGACACAATATGCAGTCAGTCCAACTGGAGGAGAGAATATTCTGGATCCATTACTTGACAACGAACCTGGTTAGGTGACAGATCTCTCAATCTGACCATCCTTTCCATGCTTCAATGTGACAAGCATAACCAGAACCCCATGCAAGTGCTCCCACAGCAACTGCCACATTTCCATTATACATATCTGCAAAAATGTTTTGGAGGCAGTAACCAGGCTCCCCAAGTTCTCACAGTACTTTAGACAGGGAAAGGAGCAAACAATATTGTAAAGTACTTTTTTGAGCAGGATGAATTATGATACTATTAGGCAGAAACTTGGAGCTGTAAATTAGGAACAGATGTATTCAGGGATACATCTGAGAGGGTGCAGAGGAAATATAATAGGATGCTGCCCAGTAAAGAATTAAATTGAATTGACATTATTACTTACATCCTTCATATACATGAAGAGTAAAAATCTTTGTTACATCTAAGTCTAAATGTGCAATTATAATAATTTATAATAAATTATATACAACAGGATAGTCAATATAACAGAAATACAGTTGTGTTAGGATGAATTAAGCAGTCTGACAGCCTGGTGGAAGAAGCTGTCCCAGAGCCTGTTGGTCTTGCCTATTAAGCTGCGGCACCACTTCCCGGGTGGTAGCAGCTAGAACAGTTTGTGATTGGGGTGACTCAGATCTCCATTGATCTTTTGGGCCATTTCTACACACCTGTCTTTGTAAATCTTATAAGGCAAGTCTTAGGAGGATATATTGAGCGAACTGAGGGTATTCTGTTTAGAGCAGTGTTATCATTTTGGAAGGCCTTCCTGGGCCCAACACGCAAATGCAATAACAAAGAAAACACAAAGTTGTATCTATTCCTTAAGAGGTTGTGAAGATTCGGCATGACATCTAAAACTTTGACAAACTTCTATAGATGTGGGGGACAGAATATTGAGTGAGAAAGGATATCAGAAAATCTCGATTTATGCTTCTGCGTAGTATACTGCGCCGTAGCCTTCATAAGTGGCCTGCGCCGTTGTGAGCATTTATACCTGTGAGTCAGTATGTCTGCGTCGCTCTGCAATTCACCGCCAAAACGCTAGTTGGTGGCAAGGTTTCTAATGGCAACTGAGCACATCATGTTGGAGTTGGAGCTAATAAATGTTGAACAATGGTTACTTTTATTGAAGTTACTGCAACACAGTAAAGAGAGAAGACGTCGGAGGAGATGGTACATATGACCATTGAACGGATTGAGGCAGAAGGAGGGTGAATTTCTGTGCTTGTCCGACCGCTGAGAGACATGGACAAGGAAATGCATTTCAAATATTTTCAGATGTCAGCAGGTAAATTTGACGATTTGGTTCATTGTCTCCAACCATTTATTTCACATCAGTGTATGCACAGTATGCCTATAGACAGGAGGAAATGCAATGCTACCAAGCGGACCAATCACAGTTGTTGTGGTCTGTGTCACCATGACATGCAGTTACATTTTTGGAGAGGTGCGCGTCAGGCTATGGCATATGGTACAGTGTAGGTTACACAGCTAAGCCATACCTACAGGATTAATTTAATGCAGAATTATAAATCAGCCTTTATTGAAAACCACTTGGAAGAAGCATGCGGTGTAAAGTGAGTCCAAGGATGGAAGATTGGTTTGTGTGATGTGCTGGGCTATGTTCACGATCCTCTGCAGCTTCTTCCGGTCTTGGACAAGACAGCTTCCATACCAGGTTGTCATGCACCCCAGAAGAATACTTTCTACAGAGCATCTATAAAAATTGGTGAGGGTTTTAGGGGACAGGCCAAATTTCTTCACCTTTCTCAGGAAGTAAAGGCACTGGTGGGCCTTCTTGGCAGTGGACTCTGCTTGGTTAGACCAAGTCAGGTCATTTGTAATATTCACCCGAGGAACTTAAAGCTTTTGACCTGTTCCACCTGCGCACTACCGATGTAGATGGGGTCATGCGGTCCGCTACTCCTTCTGAAGTCAATAACCAATTCCTTCATCTTGCTGATGTTGAGGGATAGGTTATTGTCTTCGCACCATGCCACCAGGTTCTTAATTTCCTCTCTGTACTCCGTCTCATCATTACCCAAGATACAGCCTACAACTGTGGCATCATCAGCAAACTTGTATATTGAGTTCTATGGAAACTTGGCTACAGATTCATGGGTGTACATGAGTACAGCAGGGGGCTGAGTACACAGCCTTGTGGGGCACCGGTGCTCAGAGTGATTGTAGAGGAGAGCTTGTGTCCTATTTTTATAGCCTGGGTCCTGTCTCTGAGGAAGTTGAAGATCCAGCTACAGATCTGAGTGCTAAGACCCAGGTTCTGGAGCTTAGGAAACAGTTTATTTGGAATGATGGTATTAAAGACAGAGCTGTAGTCAATGAAAAGGAGCCTTACATATGCGTCTTTATTCTCCAGGTGTTCTAAGGAGGAATGTAATGCCAGAGAGATGGCATCTGCCGTTGACCCATTGTTCCGGTAGGTGAGTTGCAAAGCATCGAGGTTGACCGGTAGGCTATGGTTGATGTGTGCCATAACCAATCACCCGAAGCACTTCATAGCAATTGATGTCAGAACCACAGGTCGATAGTCATTCAGGCATGCCACCTTGCTTTTCTTCAGCACCGGGATTATCGTTGCCTTCTTAAAACACGAGGGGATCTTAGGCTGAAGCAGGGAGCAGTTGAAGATGTCTGCAAAATCTTCAGCTAGCTCGCTTGCACAGGCCCAGAGAACCCCTTGCAGGACGCCATCTGGACCTGTCGCCTTCCTTGGATGTATCTGCAGGAAGGTTCTTCTAACGTCCTCCTCGGTGGCAATGAATCTTGATGCCACCAGGTCCAGTTCATCCAGAGGGGGCTCCTCTTCTGTTCGAATCTTGCGTAGAATACGTTAAGTTTGTCAGGAAGAGAAGTGCTACAGTTATTGATATTCCCAGCCTTTTCTTTGCGCCCAGTGATCTCATTTAGACCCTGCCATAGTCTACTGGCATCCTTCTGGTTAGCTTGGGCTTCCAACTTGGCTCGATATTGCCTCTTGGCGCCCTTAATGGCTTTCCAGAGTTCACGTCTGGATCCCCTGTAGCAACTGGTATCCCTGGACCTAAAAGCCACAGCTCTAGCCTTCAAAAGGGACTGGATCTCATAATTCAGTCAAGGTTTCTGGTTAGGGAATACCCGGATCATCTTCCGAGACACAGTCCTCTCTGCATTTCCAGATAAAGTCCATGACAGCTGAGGCATACTCAGAGGTTAGCTGCCAAGTCCTTGAATACTAACAAGTCCACCAATTCAAAGCAGTCACAGGGAACCTCATCCATTTCCTCTGTCCAACGCGACACCACTTTTGACACAGTGATCTCCCGCTTCAGTTTCTGTTTGTAAACTCGGAGGAGGAGTACGGCCTGATGGTCCGATTTTCCAAAGTGAGGTCGTGGGACGGAACAGTAGGCATCCTTGACTGCTGTGTAGCATTGGTCAAGTATATTCGGGCCTCTAGTGGAGCAGGAGACATGTTGGTATAACTTTGGCAGCACTTTTCCGAGGTTGGCCTGATTAAAGTCTCCCGCTGTAATGAGCAAAGCCTCCGGATACCTGGTCTCAAGTTCACTGATGTTGGCATACAGTGTATTCACAGCACACTCCACATCCGCCTTGGGGGGTGGGGGGGGGGTAGTAGAGCGCTGTCAGTATGACCAAGGTGAATTCCTGTGGCAGATAAAAGGGACGACACTTCACCAACAGATGTTCCAGGTCCAGACTGCAGTAGCTTGTCAGTGCCACTGTGTCCGAGCACCACGCAGTGTTGATCAGTAGGCAGACACCACCTCCCTTCGTCTTGCCCAAAGATGCCGTGCAGTCCATCTAATGGATCGAAAATCCCTCTGGTCAGATGGCACAGTCAGGGGTGGCAGGGGAGATCCAGGTCTCTGTGAAACAGAATACACAGCAGTTCTACATCTCCCTGCAGTAGTTGTCTCCCTTTAAGATCATCTACCTTGTTTTCTATGGCTTGCACATTAGCTAGTAGGATGGTGGGCAGAGAGTCCCTAAATCCCCCCTGCTTCAATCTGACCAGCAGCCCAGCTCTTTTCCCACACTTCCTCAGTAAATAGTGCATCTTTCCAGGTTTCCATCGATGAGAGAAGAAGAAGAACTTTGCACGCTGCATTCTTATCATGCACTCAAGATGAGATTTACTTAACTGCCCCTGGACAAGTTCTGGATTTCTGTGAAAGAGCATCCTGCCATGCATAGGAAAACAATGAATATTTTGCTGCAGTTTTCAACTTCTTACAAGTGTGAGCAAGCTTTTTCTCATTTAACAAACTGAGCAAGGATAGAAATCATCTCATTTCAGATGAAGGTAAAATCCATGTGTGCTTATTTCAAGTTGGATCCAGAGTTGAGAAATTTATAATGTTTCCGTTAGGTTTTTAAAATTTATGAACAGAGGAAAGTATAGGGGTAATTTATCGGGGGGGGGTGTGTGTGTGTGTGTGTGCGCGCGCGCTGCACTGCATTTCTGGTAACACCAGCAGATACATTAAGGACTTTTAAGAGACTTAGACAAGCTCATGGATAAAAGGGAAAAGGAGGCCAAAGAGGGAGGGAAAAGTTCCACTGCATTTGAGTAGAGTTAAAAAGGTCAACATATCAAGGGCCCTAAGGATTGTACATTTCTATGTTCTTTCATTCTCCTTACTTAATCTATCTTGTTTGTACCTTTACTATACGTTTCCTATTCTCTGCCAAACACAAATTAGATTTTTTATTACAAAATTCTCTCACTCATGACCTTGACTTCCAGCTCATTACCATCTTGCAAATCTTATTATATACATTAATAAACGTACTCTCAATTTCTTCCTCTAGTTGCTAATCTCTCCTTCAGCAGTTTCCCTTTTCATCTCTTTCACTGCTGGATTCTGAGCCAAATATAGTTGGACAAGGATCCATGGATACCGAGACACTGCTTGAATTAAGGAAGAGAATGAGGAAAGTGTCTTTCTGGAATTGTTTTTCATAATGTTATTGAATAGCAGGGCATGCTCAAGATGCTGTGTGTATAGGCCTCTGGCTCCCATTTTTTAAATATTTTTTTTCCTCCATGTTAGTGTCCCTCTTTTTGTGTCCACTTCTGCTTCATTGTCTCATCCACCAATATTGCATTGTTCCTCTAGCTTTCCCTACTTCCCCAGCTCCTCAGCTCCTTTCCTTTCTTGTGCCACCACCACCTCTCCTTTCATTATCTATATCCACTCTTAGCTCCATTTACTCTCTATCTTCCCAATACCTTTTGCATTCTTCTCTTCTGTCTATATAGCCTGAAATTTTCCCATGAGAAAAATAGGATTCCAAATGAAGACAGGGTGTTGTTGGGAACTAGAATGGTTACA
The DNA here is from genome assembly GCF_030144855.1 of Hypanus sabinus. Taxonomy (NCBI): domain Eukaryota; kingdom Metazoa; phylum Chordata; class Chondrichthyes; order Myliobatiformes; family Dasyatidae; genus Hypanus; species Hypanus sabinus. The sequence continues at coordinate 121,487,729 of NC_082708.1, forward strand.
ACAGTAGTCTTTTACAGGGCATTTTATCTTCAGCCAGATAGCTTAGTTACTATAAATGTGGAAGTCCAAGTTAGGAAGAGAACAAGAAAACATTCAGTTACAAAAGTCACCATAGCAAAGTTTACAGGAAGCAAATATTTCATAGGAATTGTGCACATTAAAGAGAACATTCACTTCCTCAGGCATTCAAGATAACAATTAGTTGCACAATTACACAGCAAATTCAAACTATATTGGGCTATCATGGCAAAATGCTGCACTTGCGTTAGAAAATATGCTAATGAAGTTGATAGCATTACGTATGATCTTGCTGTGTTGGACTCAAGTTCAATAAATTTAACAATTCCTGGGGGGGGGGGGGGGGGGCTGAAAAAGAGAAACAAAAATGTGTATTGGGAAAGAGGTGGAATTATTGTTATTATACCACAAGCATTAAAGAGGCGCACTTTAAAAAAAAATTAGTAGAAGAAAACTCAGTTTGACTCTTCTCTCAAAATCAGGTCAGGAACTAATCTAACAAAGACCTGAGAGCAACTTATCCATGATTTACAATCCTAGACACTCAAATAAGTTGCGGGGGGGAAGGGAGGAGAAAATTAGGCCAACTGAGAAATGCTATCTGAAACACTTGCTCCTCCCAGTAAATTAAAAACCATTATAAATACAGACATGATTGCAATGTTCAGTGATCTACTTTCATCACAACCAAGAACAGATCTCTTTCCGATATGACATAATTTCTAAATAATTCTATTAAAGCATTTCTGAAAATAACTGTTACATTCTACAATTGAATTAAGTGGAATTGGTTACAAAGAGTAATTCAAATTTCATGTGTCATCTATAAAGTGAAACTATCAAATTAAAAGCAGCATTAATAATTTCTCAAGTTCCAAAGTTCTATTTGTCTACTACTAGCCATTTAATTTCCTTAAACAAATACAAACTAGAATCTTGAAGAAGGATCTAATGCTTTCCCAGCGTACATGATGAACAAACTCTTCTTGGGCTTCAAGCTAGGTACAGTTATTGACTATAACTGACATTTAGATGATAAACTCTGCAATTTCTCTGGGGATGATCCCTGGGCATGTCTAGTCCAGTAGTATTTATACCTCTGTAGTCCATCCCTCCTGATAAGTTAGTCCTCATCCAACCAGGTTTCCATTCTCACACCTTGTTTACTATTGACTTCCAGTTCTTAGTCAGAGCAAGTCCTTTGTCTTTGTTTAAATTCTTTTCCTCCAGTTGTATTTCAATGATTCCCTTTACCAAGAGGTCCCAAAAGCCATGGGCATTTCACAGTAGTTTTGTGCTGTCAAAGTCAATCCTACAGCCACTGCCAATGCAGTGTTCTGATTCTGATTTCTCCAGGTAACCCAATGAATAAACCTCCAGTGCTCTTTGATGTGGGTTTCCACTGCGCATCCTGTCTGGCCAATATACAGAATGCTGTTCTGCATACTGTAAACGACAGCCAGCCCAAGTTCCAGGTCATCTTTGACCCACATAAGTTGTGTTTGGAGTTTCCTTACGGGTTTGTAGATGATATTAATCCAGTATTTCTTCAGGATTGAGGCAATCCTTCCAGAAACCATTAAAAAGACAGGTGGTGAGCAATGGATTCCTCCTCGTTTAGTTTCCTGGTTTTCCTATCAGCCCTTTTAAAGGCCCGATTGATTCCCTTCTCCTTGTATTCATTCTGTAGGAACATCATGCGTAATCATCTTATTTCCTCAGGGAGACTCTCCGGATCCAAAAGAGTTTACACATGGTTAATCAAAGTAGAAGGAAGCACTCTACATAGGGAAGCGTGATGGTGGCTGTTAATATTGAGTTACAAGTCTGTGCGAATGGGTTTCCAACAGACACCACACGCAAGGCTACCGTAAGTTTGTGTCATATTAATGTCCAGGAACAGGAGTCATCCATTCTTCTCTATCTCCATTGTAAACTGAATGTTTGGGTGCATACTGTTCACGTAGTCATGGAATGCCTGGAGGAAATGAGGCCACACTATGAGATGTCATGGATATATCTGAAGCAGCATTTGGGGCGTATGGGCAATGAATTCAGAGCCCTCTCCTCGAAGTCCTCCGTTTAGAAATTAGCAACAGATGGTGACAAGGGCAATCCCATAGCCACGCCGTCCTTTTGTTCAAAGTAGTTCCACTTAAAGAGGAAGTATGTTGATTTAAGGGTGTTCAAAAAGGTCACTGGTACCCTTATCAAACCTTAACCACAGGAGGACCAAACTGTCCTTAATGGAAACTCTCGTGAACAAGGACACCACACCAAACCACACCACACATCATTATGTCCTCCTGGATCAGCTGGACACTTGATGAAAGGCCTTAGAGGAGAATCCTCCTTGTGCATCGTAGGGAGCCCATAAGGTCTTGGTGGTACCAGTGCCCGAGGAAGAAGTGTCTTGCATACATCTACTAGCAATCCCGATTTCTTCAGTAAAGCAGAGATCATCCTCCAAATTGAATCCATGGGATCCTGCTTAGAACTCTGTAGGTGGGATCATCCAGAATCTGTTGGACTTTCCAGTGATAATCCTCGGAGAACATCAGAACTGTAGCATTTCCTTTGTCCGCTGGTCACCTTGTCGATGCTTTGCCCAGTTTGATTGAGGACAATCCTTTCTGGATCCAATGGTGGGATGGCTGCACTTTATTTGGATAGTTTGTCACATTTCTTGACCTGCCTCACAGTGTTCCTTCAGGAAACTAGTTCATCTTGGGTAGTGATGGACCTGTCAATGTACTCCTAATCACTAGGAAACAAGAGGGCTGACAATTCCAGCTGAAGAGATAGTAATCTGTTTGCATTGACATCCACGGAGGATCTCATGTAATGGACGTGCTCCCTAATCAATGCTCGGCTAGCTCATCATAAAATGCATTTACCCTCCGGAGAAACTACCACAAAATGCAACCTTACGAACTTCGGGATAATGTCCTTGCCCCAGCCGATCAGAAGAAAGCACAAAGAATAGAAAGTGACAAATGTTGTGGTGAACTTCCTCCTCATGGAGGTAAGTGAAATAAGACAATTACGTATGATGTTCCTACAGAGAGAGAAAACTCCGATTTTAAACCTCCGCTGACTTGCAGGCATACCTACTCATGAGAAAGGCTTTGGGAGTAAACCCTGAGGACAAGTCTGGAGATGGAGTCCCTAAGGCAGTCCAACGTTGCCTTCAACCTCATTCTGGCAACTCCTGTGATGTCACTGGTGCCAAGCTGCATCGGCCCTTGCCCTTCCCTTGGGCAACATCGGCGGCATGGAGAGGGGAGACTTGCTGCTTGGGCAACTGCCGGTCTTCCATACAACCTTGCCCAGGCCTGCACCCTGCAGAGGCTGAAGCAAGACTTTCCAGGCACAAATCCATGGTCTCGCAAGACTAACAGATGCCATCATCCTATAGAATGGTTACAAGGTGAAGGAAATCAATCGGGCCTTTTAGAGGGCTAACAGAAAAACCAGGAACCTGGCAATCCTTCCAGAGACTGTTGAAATATAGGCAAGACGTGTCCCTCGTTGTGAGGCACACGTCTTGCCTACATTTCAACAGTCTCTGGAAGGAGCGCCAGGTTCCTGAAGAAATAATGGATTGATACCATCTATAAACCCATAAGGAAGCTCAAATCACAACATATGCAGGTTAAAGATGACCTGGGACTTAAATCGGCTGGTATTTCCAGGATTCCCTGTGATTGCAGAACAGCATACTATATAGCGACTAGATGAGATGCATGGTGAAAACCCACATCAAGAAGCACAGAAGGCGTATCCATTCGGGTTACCCTGAAAAATTGGTGGTAGCAGAACACTACTTTGGTAATGGTCATAGAATTGACTTTGGCAACACAAATCTACTAGGTTATGCCCATGGCTTTTGAGACCGCATGGCAAAGGAAGCCATTGAAATAAAACCAGGGCAAAAGAATTTTAACAAAGATTAAGGTCTCACTCCAAGTAAGAACTGGAATTTAATCGCAAACAAGGCAGGAGAGCAGAAACCTGGTTGGATGAGGAGTAACCAATCAGGAGGGAGGGTCTACAGGGGTATAAATACCACTGGACTAGACTTACCCAGGAATCATCCCTGAAAAAGATGGCAGAGTTTGTCATTGAAATGTCTTTTATAATTGATACCTCTACCCAGCTTGAAGCCCAGGAAGAATTTAAACTATAACCGTCTCTCCTGAACTACAGTCAATTGAATTCTTTGGGACCTTTAACTTTATTTTCAAGTCTTCTGGACTTGCTTAATTTTTTTGATATTAATGGTTAATTACTCTTACTTACAAGTTAAAATTGAAAACTTCAAAGTTTTCTCACCACTTTGTGACATACCTGTTTTTTTCTCTTTTAGAAACAATGTCTGTAAACATTTTTGACACGAAAACAAAATACAGTTGAAATTTTCATAAAACACATACAAATTAAAATACACAATATCAGAACAACACACTTGCATTATGAGGGTACAGAAAAGATACAGCAAGATGTTGCCTGAGACAGGATAGGCAGGTTTTGTTTTTTCCCTGGAGTGGAAGATGCTGCAGGGTAGTTGATGAAGTCATACAAAGGACAACATTCAATGGTTCCCTAGTACTAAGATGAACTTCTCACAAATCTACCTTGCACTTTATTGTCCACCTGTACTGCACTTGCTCTGTAGTTATACTTTATTCTGCATTGTTATTGCTTTACTTTGTATTTTCTCAATGCATTGTGAAATGAATTGTACTGTATGAACAACACGCAAGACAAGCATTTCACTGTACCCTAGAACATGTAACAACGATGAACCAATTCCAAGATTATGACAGACAATAGGAAACCCTTCCTTATAACATGTGTGTAAAACTATGTCATGGGTTTAGAGTAAGAGGCAAGAGTTTAAGAGGGGATCTGTGGAAGGCCTTTATCACTCAGTGGGTGGTTGGATTCAGGAACACATTGCCCAAGTGGGTGGAGACAGCTACTCTCACAACTAAGGATCCAGACAAGCACTTGAAGCACAAAGCACTAGGCAACCACAAGTACAGAAGAATATAGATCAGATGCTGGTAAGCAGGAATAGTAAATATGGCTACTTGATAGTTCAGATGAACGTGTTGGCCTAAAGACCAATTTCAGTGCTGAGTGACTTCATGAAACAGTTTAGTATTATTTATCACAACACAAAAACAATTAACAAGGTAAAACAATGATTACATTTTTCTTTCATGGACATAACAATTGTTCAGCTGGACAAGAGTAATGATGCCAGTAACATAGGATTAAAAACTAAGCTTGAGAATACTAAAGTGTCAATGGAAAGGATACTGTGTTTGTGTCTGCAGGCCAGGTTGATGTGTGAGAAGCTGGAAAAAAGGGATCAGAGCTGTATAGAAGGTATCTCAAAGCTCAAAGTAAATATTATCAAAGTACATACACGTCACCATATACAACCCTGAGATTAGTTTCCCTGTGGGCATACTCAGCAAAACTATAGAATAGCAATTTTCACAGGATCAATGAAAGATCAACAAGAGTGTGGAAGACAACAAACTGTACAGATGCAAATATAAATAAATAGCAATAAAGAGAACATAAGATAATGAGATAAAGAGTCCCGAGGATCTCTAATGACGGATGCTGCTTTCCTATGACAGTGTTTCATATAGATGAGCTCAATGGTTGGGAGGGCTTTACCTGTGATATACCGGGCTGAATCCACTACCTTCTATACGATTTTCCATACCAGGCCATGATGCAGCCAGTCAATATAATCTCCACTACACAGTTCTAGAAGTTTGTCAAAGCTTTAGATGTCATGCTGAATCTCCATATACTCCTCAGCAGAGGTGCTGCTGCACTTTCTTTATAATTGTATTTACATGCTGAAGAGAAATGTGTTATTTATGGGCAGAGGAATGCATCAACTGCTGTCATCAAAGCAAACAGAGGATCAGGGAGCCAGTAAGTTGAGACAAAAGGTATTTATGGTCCATCCTTGCTCACCAAGACATTTCTGAAACTTTTTTTTGCAAAGTACAGCAAGGCCCTGGAGAATAACTTGTTGCCAAGGCAATGAGAGGCAGAAAAAAAGTAGTGATACAGACACAATCCTGTTCAAGAGTAGGGGGCAGGAGTAAGGTTTCGGCAAGGAGTTGGAAATTGAAAAGTTGAAAAAGGATCCAGGGCAAATCAACAGCCATAAATACATTATGGCAAATTAATCCCTTGACAAGTGCATTTCCAAGCAGTAAGCTAATTGGGGATGTTCCTTATTTTTTTTTTACACTTAAGATTCAGTTCTATATTTGCTAATACCCCAATTATGCTTCTGAAGTACAAGGTCAAAAGTTAACTATTGTTTTACAGTCTTGGTTCCTACTTGGAAGGCAAAATTATTTTTAGCATTTGTTTTATTTCAGATTTCAAGCATATGCACAATGTTGATCTTGGGGATGTCAGTCTGGCTTTCCATTTCTGGTAGCTGACACTTCGGAACAAACATCAGGTCAATACTGAGGGACTCCTCCTCTCCAGGCCAAGCTTGAGGTAGCATTGGAACACTGGAACATTGATTGGTAGATTGACAAATAGCCCATGGAAAAAAAATCAATTGATTATTTGCAAGTGTGGTTACTGATGCGTAACAGAATGTATTATTACAGTTACATTAACAGACTGTCATACAAACGCAAAGCAGGCACAGGTCACCAAGCCCCTGCAGCCTGCTTTACAATTAAGTATCATTACTAATCTGATTATACACTCAACTTTGTTTTCTAGTTTATTTGCAGTAACATTTCAATTACTTAACAAATTGTTCATCTGATACTGCCTTAGAAATATTTTAAGATTGTTTTCACTGACCTTTATGGAAGAAAATTCTAAAAAAAAAATCATGATTTTCAGAGAAATTCTGTTTATGCTTCTCCCACAACAGGAAATATTCTATCATCTCTCCTTTCAAAACCATGCAGGATTTTCAATGCTTCAACCAAATACCCTCTCATTTTTCAAACTCCAGTCACAAACACTATAAACCTAACCCTTTTGGGCAGATGTCCAGTAAAACTTTTCAGAACTGTTTACAGGGCCTTAACATCCTTCCTTAGATAAGAAAATAACATACATAGTAACCCATTGATGATGTGTGTTTTGTATCTCTTAAAACATTTCAAAGCACTTTGCAACCAATGAATTACTTATAAATATAGCATATATATGCTTGGTTCCTCCAGCCCCTACCCACCAATCTGTGGCACTCATGATTTTTCAATACAAAAATTTTAACTTGAAAATTAAATACAAAATTAGAATCATATCAAACAAACTTAGTATAGTGTTTGGCAACTTTATGAAAAAGAATTTATGACACCTTTCACAATCTCAGGAAATTACAAAATATTTTACAACCAATTAACTTTCAGTCTTGTCTCTCAATACATAGTCCTACAGATAAAGATAGGAAAAGTATATTTTGATCCAGACAATTGCTTAAAAATCTATGTAATTATAATGCCCAAGTCAGCTTACTATAGAAATTCCATTGGATTTCTGCTCACTCTGTATAAACATGCTGTACACACAAAGGGATGTTCACCACTTGCCACATCCACAGTATTTTCATGCATTTTGGCAAAACCAAACCGCAAGTGCTCCCACATCAACCAAATTACTTCATAGCTGCATGCTGTTGCCTATCATTTTGGTTTTATAATTAAGATAACAATCACTTGTAAAAGTGCTTCTTCATTATTTAAGACATTCAGCTAATTAACCAGGAGCTGTGCTGGTCTGCTTTATGACCTTAATTTAAAAAAGCAAGGGGGTCATGGTGAGGCATATCAGGATGAACTTAAAGTAAGTCATATTTCACTCATTTACCAAGTCCTTTGAAAATGTGGTGGAATAGATGCAGGGTAATCAATGGTACTGGTACTTTACTGCCACGTATACCATGATACAGTGAAAAGCTGGTCTTGCATACTGTTTATAGAGCACAGTGCATTGAGCTAGAAGGCGGCAAAATGATAACAATACAGAATAAAAGCGACTGAAAAAGTGCAGTGCAGATAAACGATAAAGTGCAAGATCATCAAGAGTGAGAATGAGTCCAAGGATCCATCTTATCGTACAAGAGAGTTTGACAACAGTGGAATAAAAGCTGCCCTCAAGTCTAGTGGCATTTACTTTAAGGCTTTTGTATCTACTGCCTGATGGGAGTGGGGAGGAGAGAGAATGGCTAGGCTGGGTAGGGTCTTACAATTATGCTAGCTGCTTTACTGAGGCAATGATAAATATAGACAGAGTCCAGAGTGGTGGCAGGTTCCCATGATGCACTTCTTCTTGTCAAGTTGGTGCTAGGCTACAGTCTTTTAAGTTGGTCGTAAGGTTCGTGGGAAGAGCCAGGGTCAAGTTAGGGTTTCAGAACAGGGATGGGGTGGGGGGGGGGGGGTTAGAAGATAGGCCAGACTCAAGGTCTCCTCTTCAGTTTTGAAGGCCAAAGACATGGACATGTGATGAAGCACATTCATTGTCAAATGCCAGGCCAGCAGACCAGTGAGGACAAGGGATGCTGTCCCTCACCACCCCAGGTGAGTCATCGAGTCCTGGGATCAGAGTTCCATGCATGCAGCAGGCACGAATGCCATTGGCCCCCTGGTATGTGAATTTGCAAGACTGGAGGTCAAGACCTAGTGTTTAGGATCCTGTCATCAACAAGTCTGGAGTTCAAATTCATCATCACTGGAGAGTCCTAGGATTGATACTGAAGATCAAAGATTAAGCTGAAGTCCAAAGTCAAGGCCCAACTGCCGAAGTCCCACTCCCACCCAAGTCCGAGAATCCACTAGGGAATTCAAAGCCTATGTCTGCAAATCTGAGATTCCAATGGAGACTGGAAGCTGAAGTCTGGAGAATGCCTGTCCTGGGGTTAGAGAACTTTGTACATGAGTAGGAGGGAGGAACATGGCTTGTTTTACTGTTGTTTTGATGCTTGTTGTGTTTTTTTGTTGTTCTTTTTTGCATTCTGAGTTATTCTGCCAAGCACTCTGGGCATACTACACTGGGTCTGAAATACATGGCAACACATCTTTGGGATCCCCCAGCACCTCCACAGGTTGTGTTGATTCTTAACACAAACAACTCATTTCACTATTTTCATGTACATGTGATAATCTGAATTGCAAGATTTTCAAACTTAATAGCCATATACAATAGTTGTGTTGTAAATGAAGGTTGAACACATGGATTGGGACCAGAGGTGAATATACCAGGACAGCAGAAAAATTGCTTAACATTCATAAATCAAAAAATAAGAAAAAATTGCTCTTAAGCTAGCACACTGTCACAAATGTTCCAAGTTTGCTGATGTTCTGATGTTACAAATCTAACTGGGATTGCAAGATGGCAGGACGATACAGGTAGGTGTGTCTGTGAGAGATAGGGAACAAAGCATGCGGAATATAATGTGGAAAAATATGTAGTTATTCAACTTCACATGCAAAGCAGAAAAGCTGAATATTTTCAGAATCAGGTTTAGTATCTCTGGCATACTATATGTAGCGAAATTTGTTGCTTTGCAGCAGTGCATCAGAACACATAGTAATAAAAAAAAACTATCATTTAAGTATATATAAAAAAATGTTAATAAGCAGTGAGGGGAAAATACAGAGGAAATACAGAAATACAGAGATGTTCATGGTTCATTGCCCATTCAGAAATTGGAAGTCAGAGAGGAAGAGGATGTTGCTAAAACATTAAGCATGTGTCTTCAGACTCCAGAACATCCTTCTTGATGTTAGCAAAGAGAAGAGGGCATGTCCTTGGTGATGGAGGCCCTTAAATATGGATGCAGCCTTTCTGAAGCATCACTTTTTGAAGGTGCCTTGGATGTTGAGAAGTTAATGGAGTTTAAAGCTTTCTGCAGCCTTTTCCAATCCTATGCAGTGACACAACCAGTTAGAATGCTCTCCACAGTACATCTGTCAGAAATTGCAAGTATCTTTTGTGTCATACCAATTCTTCTCAAACTCTTAATAAAATATAATCACTGTCATGTCATCTTTGTTCCTGCATCAATACATTGGCTAAAGATAGATCATTAAAGATTGTGATACCCTGGAACTTGAAACTGCTCACCCTTTCCACTGCTGATCCCTCAATGAGAACTGGGGTGTGTTCCCTCAACTTACCCTTCCTGAAGTCCACAATTAATTTCTTGGTCTTACTGACATTGATTGCAATGTTGTTGCCACGATACTACATACCAGCTGATCTATCTACTTGTACACCTCCTCGTCATCATCTGAAATTCTGCCAACAATAGCTGTGACATCAGCAAATTTATAGATGGTGTTTGAGCTGTGCCTAGCCACAGTAGCAAGAGTAGAGCAATAGACTAAGCATGCATCCCTGAGGTGCACCAGCGTTGATTGTCAGTGAAGAGGAGTTATTTCCAATTTGAACACAGTGTGCTCCCCTGGTAAGGAAGTCAAGTTGCAGACAGAGGTACAGAGGCCTAGGCTTTAAAGCTTTTTGATTAGAACTAAGGGTATGACTGTTTTGAACATTGAGCTGTAGTCAATAAACAGCAGCCTGACTCAAGTATTACTCTTGTCCAGGCCAATTGCAGAGCCAGTGAGATTTCATCTGCTATAGACCCACAGTGGTGGTAGACAAATTGCAGCGGATCCACGTCCTTATTTAGACAGGAGTTTAATCCAGCCATGACCAGCCTCTCAAAGCACTTCGTCACAGTGGATGTGAGTCCCACTGGGTGATACTTGTTGAGGCAGCTCACCCTGCTCTTCTTGAGCAATAGGATTTTTTCAAGAGAATGTAAAATATTGAACTTCAAGGGACCAGATCATCCCTGTACACTGGTGAAATAAAGCCAATACATACGTGCAGCAAGTCAAATACAAAGCAAATGGCATGTTGGTGTTTTTAATGAAAGGGTTTGAGTACAAGAGTCAAGAAGTCTTTCTGTAGTTATATAGGAGCTAAGCAAGATCACACATGGTGTACTCTATATAGCATTGGGCTTATCCAAGTACGGATATAGCTGCCAAACAAAAAGTAAAACCAAGCTTCATTATACTTCTAATATGGCTTGTTTTTCATACTAAGAAATGAAAGTCAAGGCCTGTATTCCCCAGAGTTCAGATGACAAATCTGATGGAAGCAAGTCCTTAGAGGGCTCACTAGGGTGAACATGTCCCCTATCCAAGGAGTATAGTACAGAGTCACAGTCTCAGAATAAGAGAAAGGCCATATAAAAATAAGACGAGGAGAAATGTTTTCATTCAGATCTGTAACTGCTGCATCTCATCCACGTTTGCTTAATTGTCTGAAAGCTCAACATCTCATTTCAGCTTTTTTTTTGACAAATGACAAGCACAAATTTGAGTCTCACTACTTAGACATCACATCAGGATCATGAACATAGTGCGAGCAGTACAACTTAACATATAATGAATGTCCACATTGTGATAATGTAGCCAAAAAAATGCATCTACATTACAAGTGTACCCTAATAAATAATATATCCCCCTATGCTTCAACACAAACTCCATTTGCAGGCTTGCAGTTGGGATTCACATCATTTTAAAAAAGTTACAATGTAGATATATTACAGTTTTAACATTTTGCTCTGTTGTCACCCAAATACTGTGCAACAATACTTAAATTAATACTCCTAGCTAACACGTCACATTAGCAAAAAGGTATCAAATCTTTAAACAACTTCTTTTTAGCTTTAGTTAGCTTTATTTTGACATATTTGCTCAGAACTGGTAACAAGGGAAATTTCAGCACATTCTTCATAATTTGTGTTGCCATATCAATCCAGGGGTTTATCCTACCCCCAAAAAGAAATTATTAATTGCTGGGAAGTACTGATAAAAATTTGCATTGAGCAAAATCAATTCAAAACCCATTACAAAATAAAATTACTATGGCACAAGAAAATTCTCAAACATGCAATTATATTGCACATTTCAAAATATTGGCATTAAGGTGCCACGAAATGTTGAATCAAAGCACAGTAGTTATCAGGCAAATAATGGAGAGATCTAAACTGACAGTCCAGTTCAAAGCCCACCATAGTCTACTAAATGTAAAACAAATCAGAATTTAAAAGAAAATTAGCCATTAATCATGATCATAACTTCAGGATTGTTACGAAAAACTATTTGGTTCACCAATGCCCTTAGGCAAAGTGCATGGTCTTGTCTCTAAATGACACTAGACCAAAGGCAATGTAGCTGACTAACATAAATTCTGAAATGGCCTAGTAAGCCACTCATTCAAGAATTATTAAGTAATTACTCTGACAGCAACATGAAAAAAACTAAAAATTAATGAAAGAAATAAGAACTTAACACTTAGTAATCTGATCACCTTCCTTTTCAGACTGGACCTACACGTAACAACCCGATATTAACTACTTTCAATAAACTCAAGACTTGCACATCGTGGTGCGATTTGGAATTTCACTTCCGCGTCTATAGTTCCCACAGACCTCAGCACGATGTCAAGGATAAAACGTTATTTAACACGCGACCCATCCTTCAAACATACAAAGAATGCAACCGGTGAACTCAATTCACAAAAATATAAACGTTGTACAATTCCTCATCTCGCTGCGCTATGCAACAAGCAAGCATCTGCATGAGGCTCCTCCAAAACTTTCCATCGCCAATATTTCATCAGTACAAGCGAATAACCAAAATAAAACGCAGCAGGTTCCTACGTTTTCAATTGGAAATGTAAACATGGAAGAAATGCATGTTGTAAGCGTCCAAGTGGATAACTACGTGACCAATTGGGGCTGGCGGGGAGGAGGGGGGTCACACTCTCTTACCAGGTTAAATATGGTTTCCACGATGTCTCGGTTGGTCACTTCACCGGCCTTTAAGAGACTTGTCAACACTGCGTATTTCATCCTGATCCCACGAATAGGTAGAGAAGGGTTGAGGCCCAAGGAAGCAGCCGCGTCGGCACCTGATGAGATGTTCCTGCTGGTGTGGGGAAGAGTGACTTGCCTCTCGTCCACTCTCTGCTCCCCGGACACGGCTGCAAGTGTCGACTGGCCTCCCCGGGAGTCGGCGGGCTGTAAACTGCCGAACACATTCGACATGACGATCTACTCAAAGAACAGGTAGGCAAGTGGATGAAGGGAGAAGACTGGAGACGCAAGAGAACTGCCACCAGCGGACAACTTAGAGGCGCACGGCGAGCCGAGCTCGGCTGCTGCCCCGAGACTGCTCTGCTGCGCTCCCCGTCTGTCCCGAGCCGGGCCCACTCACTCGCTCTCCACTTGGGCACCTCACGGCTCTGAGGCTGATACACGCTCCGGGTCAGATAGTTTTAAAAAAATAACACACAAAGTTGTTTTAAAAAGAACTTCGGGGACGAAATGGACAGATTCTCTTCCTCGTTCCTCAACCCAGTGCCGCCATGACAGCGTCAAAGCATCGGCTCCAGCTTCCGACGACGCGCTCGAGGTAAAGGCGCGCGGGGCGGGAGGGAGGGAGTGCGCCTGCGCACCGAGTCTGGATTGGCTGGCCGGCCGCTCAGGTGTTCCGACAGGTAAAGATGGAGGTGAGTGTAGGGGGTTGGGCGCTGGAGGTGGCAGCTGAAGGACTGCAAGGACAGAGTGGCCGTGAGAGCAGAACCCAGCGAGTAAACAGGAAAGATAACTGGGGAAGACCGTGGCGTTCACGTACTTGTCACAGCAAGTCAATCGCAGCGCCATCTGCTGCGCTGGGAGACTTTCCAATCAAAAATTCAATTTGGATAGTAAAGTTAGCAATTGTGCATAGGGCATAGGTAAATGTTCTGTTTTTTTGCTCGTATTTGGAAAGCGAAGTTCAAAAAGAAACCGGAAAGGTGATCCATTTTACAGCTGTCAGTATCAATGAAGATAAAAGGAGTTCAATGTTTCGGGTTTGGGGTCATTCATCAGAGGTGATTTGAAAGACTTTGGGAGGAAGGTTGTTGAATGACATTTAGAAACAACATTTCGACCTAAGTAACAAATTCAATATTAAGATAGTGGGAGCCAATGCATATTAACGAAATAAGCGAAAAAGAGCAGACAGGGGGAATGTAGAATTGGATGAGAAGAATTTTACAGACAAGTAGGCCAGATAGTTGGAGGTAATAAAAGTGTAACAGCACTTTATACAACATACCTGAATGGTCTTAATTCATAGAAACCCAAAATACTAACTTCTGCTTTTTACCCCCACAGAAGAAGGCTATTTCAAAAATTCAGAGTACTTTTATTGTCAATGTGTGCAGTATACAGCCCTAAGAATCGTCTCTCCCCCCCCCCACCCAGACAAACAGAAAACAGAGAAAACCATGGAACCTGTTCAAAGGAAAACATCACCCCCCACACACACACAAAAAAACAGATTGAGCAAACAGCAACAAAAAAGAGCAAAATACACAATATAAAACACAAAATCAAGAGTCCATATTCAGTCCAGCTCAGTGTTTGTTATCTGCAGACCACCCCAATTCAAAATCACCAAAAATAGCAACAAAAGAGTGATCATGACATGAACTACAGAGTCCAACCCACAAACCGCATTGATTAAACCTTGCCCAAGACCCAGAACTCTGGCACCATCCTCTGACAGCATCGAGGAGGACCATCTCCAGGAGCAGGGAGGGAGAGGGAGAGAGAGACTGAGACTGGCTGACTTACACACACCTGCGGCAGCAGAGTGAGAGGCTGCTAGATAGCAATTAACATCCCCTTTTTTTGCACTTGCTTCAATGATTTCAATCTTCCTTGGCATTTTAATGGGCAAGATTGATGAGAAATGGAGTCGACCGTGGGCTTGCACCCCATCTCCAGGCTGCTGGGCTATGGAATACCCTCAGAAACAGACATTGGGTTCATGCCAGCTCCCAGGGGAGCAATTCCATTCATCTCATTACTCTTTCCTTGTTTCTCTGTTCTCCAGTGACATTCTCTCACACATACCCATTGTCTCCCCTTTGACTCTTCACCATGTTCCTATAATAAGGGGTAACTTAAAGAGTTTATTTAACTTCTTAGCACATTTTTTGGGATGTGGAAGAAAATCAAAAGAGCCAGAGGAAACCAATACAGTCACAAAAAGAACGTGCAAATTCAATCACACAGTTGTGAAGCAACAACATTGATGCAACACTAGTCCCTAGCCTTATTCAGTAACATGGATTAATATTTAAAAACCTTGCGTCTATTGTAAATATCTTTGGTAATTAAACCTTCCTGACCCTCATGTGGAAAGTTCACTGAAAATTCACTACCTCTGAGTGAAAAAAATTATTCTCCTAACCTCTATCATAAATGCTCGAACCTGTACTTTGAGACTGATCCCTAAAATTCCAACCTGAGGAAACATCATCATTTGTCTGCTGCCAAGCCTGATATTAATTTTGTATGTTTCATTGAAATCACCTCTCATTTTTACTAAAGTGAGTATAAGCTTAATACACCTAATCTCTCTTTGTACAACCACGCCATAACAAACATACAGATTAAGAGCAGGAGTCATCTACGTTACTACTTGAGCTTGCTCTGACATTTAATAAGATCATGGTTGATATGAGTAGAACCTCAGCTCTGCTTTCCCAATCCAACCCCCCCCCCCCCCACCCAACACAGTTGTGAAAGCACATTCATAAGGGCATGGCTATCTACAACTTTGAATTGCTCTGACAAAATCCCTGTGACCTTAAGATGACCCATTGACCATGTTATTTTGTTCTATTTAAACTCACCTTTATATACTCATGATAGAATAAGAAAATATACTTATACGTAGAAACAATTTTTCACATACATCACCTTCCAACAACTCAAGGCAGGGAAGAGCTGAAGGGATAAGACAAGACAAAACCAACTGCGATGGCTGCACACCTCCCCTTAAAAGGTGTTATATGGTTAGATGGTAATGTGGCTTGCCCAAAGAAATACTGAAAAAACACCGAACAAAACAAAGTAGCTTCAGTGGCAAAGTTAATAAAAGCAGGCACTTCAGAAAGAAAGAACAACAAACTGAATAGGCCAGCAGAAGTATTACCCAATAATATTTCTTCAGACCACAGTGGTTACAATTCAAACAGATTTCTAAGTTTGGCAGATAGAATAGTGCTGAACCTCTATGTTGTTCCCATGACAGGAGGCTTCTGGTGATTTTGTTGATATCATAAGGGTAACTTTTGTCTGTTTACCAATCACTTCCTTTTGAAAATCAGGGCAGCAGGCCAGTCTTTTCTCTGAATAAGTGTTTGTATTAAAGACATTTTGATAATCTGGTAGCCTCGGGACTTTGGTGGACTGGCATATTTTCCAGACTCTTAAACATTACTCCTATTCATACATGAAAAGACTTTTAATTGTTTTTATAGGTGTTACACTGTTGCATGATAAATATTTTGTTAACCAAATGAGTTTAAAAGGAGCATGAGAATGACGTCCCAGTGAGTTTGAATGGGATGTAGGAAATAGGGCATCGATAAGTGTAAAAATAGCATAGTAACAGCATCCAAGTGACATTAAAGGGATCCATGGGAAATGCGTCCCCATGAGTTTAAAAGGGCACGTGAAAACAAGGTCCTATTGAGTTTAAAAGCAGTGTGAGAATGGGGTCCCAGTGAGTTTAAAGCATGCATGGGGAAAGAGGGCTCCAGTCAGTTTAAAAAGAGCATAGAAAATAGGGCACCGGTGAGTTTCAAAGGAACAGGGAAATTGAAGCTCAAGTGAATTTAAAAGAAGAACAGAAATCCAGGCCGTGGTGACTTTAAAGGGAGTGTGAGAACCAGAACCAGCTTATCAGGATTTCTGAACAATGTAAGAAAACAGGTTATCATAGTTTTGTTCAAAAGATTGCTTGAAATCTGTCAACTTAATTCTTGTCTAATTTGAAATGGACAACCAGCACTTCAATCCAAATCAGGTAGAAAACATAATAAAATGGATCCTAAAGTAGTCCAGCCTTGGTATACTTTCAGACTGATAAGCAGAACTGGATGTAACATAACTTGTCCTGCAGCCCATAGAAGGTGACTGGAGACACTCCCAAACAAAAATAGTGCTGTTTTTTTGTGTGTGGAATTGCAAATACCCCACTTGCATTCTAATGAGCATTAAAACATGCACATTAATATAGTGCAATAAATAGAAAATTATTCTGATCTTTCTGTGTTCAAATGGATAAGAAATTGATGGCCGGCCAAAAATATATTTTTTTAAAATCTTGGGTTTATATGCAACCTCTGTACATTCCACTCCATGTTATAGAAAAGGATTTACTGCAGCTGTACAGTCAGCATTATAATTCAGGAAAGCATTCACAAAATTATGATAATGACCATTGGATCCAAAGTTGGCATAATGATAGCAGGCAGAAGGTAATGGTGGTAAGATGATTTTGTGATTGGAAAGTGGTGTACAAGGATTGGTGCAGGGACCTTTGTTGTTTGTGATATATATTAATGGCTTGCATGTCAATGAAGGAGGAATGTTAAGTATTTAACATTTAACATGCAGATGATACAAAAATTGGTGAAGTTTGGTTAGCGAAGAATGTTGTTGAAGGCTAAGCATGACATAGACTCAAGAGAGTCTGCAGATGCTGGAAATCCGGAGGAATACACAAAATGCTGGAGGATCTCAGCATGCTGCCTGACCAGCATTTGTGTGTTACAACATGACATAAATCTGTTGGGAAGTTATGCAGGATATTGGCACTTGGAAGTCATTCCTAACAAGTACATAGTAATGCATTAAACCATAAGATATAGGAGGAGAATTAGGCCATTTGGTCCATTGAGTCTGCTCCACCATTCCATCATGGTGATTCCACAGATATCTCTCTCAACCCCTTTCTCCTTTTTCCCTGTAATCTTTGACACCCTTACTAATCTAGAATCTTTCAAACTCCAATTTAAGTATACCCAATAATTTGGACTCCACAGCCATCCAGGACAATGAATTCCACAGATTCACCACCCTGTAGCTAAAGAAATTCCTCCACATCTCTTTTCTGAAGGGACATCCCTTTATTCTGAAGCTGTGACCTCTGGTCCTAGACTCACCTACCATAGGAAATACCTTCTCCACATCCACTCTGTCTAGGCCTTTAAATATTTGATAGGTTTCAATGAGATCCCCCATTATTCTTCAAAACTCCAGCAAGTACAGCCCCAGACCCTTCAAAGACTCCTCATATGTTAACCCTTTCGTTGCCAGCGTCATTCTCATGAACAACATTCCCGCTAATTTTATTTACAGCTGGATGGACCAACATCGCTCTGAACAAGAAATTTTTACATGGCCTGAAAACTGCACAGCACTTTAAATGTTTTTTTTAAATATGCATACTATGAATATTTAGAATGAAAGTTGAAAAATTACAGTTTTGATTTCATTTATTAATTGAAGGGTATAATGAAATACAGTAAAACAATGAAAATATTTCATGTTTTGTGAACTTTTTCTCATTATAACAAATCCATTGTCTATAAGCACTGTCTAGTTAATTTCAAATGCAGATAAAAGATGGATCTTAATTCCCTTTAGATCATCCAGATATTCCCCTTCTAGTCTGTTTCTAGATTTACATCTGATTGAATTCATAGGACTAAATCCACATTTACAGTCAGCACTAGAAGCTTGAAATATACCAACAAGAAATAACAGTTCTTCAAATTCTTTGTTTTTAAACTCATAATTCAACATATCTCCAGTCTTAACTTTCTCAGAAACAGCACATTTAAAATCAAATTTTTACTGTGATATTTTTGAGGCAACACTTTCATCATAATTCATGATAGTAGCTGAGTATTCTTTTGTCAGTCATACAACACTCTCTTTTCCAAGTTCAAAAATGGTTGCATTTGCAATAGCATCAGGGTCAAAAGCTTGCCATTCTCTTAACTCGTTGTCCGGAAATCTATTATCCAAGTGAATACACACACATTGAATGAATCAAATAATAGATGCAATATCAACATTAGAACATACAGCTGCAAGCAGATCTTTAACTTCATCACTCTAATAAATGGTATGGCTGGGATACTGTGACCTTAACTGCGTACTGCAGTGATTCAACTGTATTCAAATAGCCTTTCTGAAGCAATTTACAAAGAAATGGCAGATCTTCTAAAACATCGTTATAGGACAGTTGATATTGTGGATTGGTCAGAATCTTAATGTTGATTGGATAACTACATTAATCAACTTGCTGTTTGCATAATTTCAAAATTATATTAACATTATAGAAAAGAAAATTCCCGCTGCATGACAACAAAGCTAGGTGCGTGAGAGTAATTCAGTTACTGCGCAGCCACACAGCTTAGAGGGAACAGTGCTTGTAGACATTCTCTGAACCCTCTCGAGATTAGGTCAGTGGAAAATATAAAATCCTCCTTTAGGATCTATCTTTAAAAATAGTTTTTTGTAGCTAACTGGTAGGTAGAGATTATAAAAGAAGTGCGAGCTTTATATTTTTTATCAGTGTGAGTAGTAAGCAAGATCATCGGACTTCTCTCCTTCGACCAGAATCGCGATCAGTGCCAAGGACCTCTGAGATTCTCCAGCCAGTCATAAATTGGAGTGCTCAGTGAGCAGAAGGGATTGAGGCTTGCTATTGTATGAATTATTCTACACTCTGTTTTAGATTTGTTGTCTTGTTAATCATTTGCTAATCAAAAGTCTTGTTCTTTTTCAATTATTTTACATAATCGTCTTAGACTTGGTATTTTGTATATCCTTTTATGCGTTTCTTTATCACTTATTATATTCTTTTTTTTAAAAAAAGAAAATACCCTGCAGCAACCCTGAAGTGTTCCTTCTCCCTCAGTGACCTGAATCCTCAAAGCTTGTTTATCTTTCCCTTACATGGGCTGAAGGGATCATTTCTATGACACAGCACACACCTGTGTCAAGTGCAGTTTCAGGAGTAGTGCAAGAGAGCTGATAAATTGTCTTGACCTGAAACATTAACTGTCCATTTCCCTCCACAGATACTGCCTGACTTGCTGAGTTCCTCCAGTTTTTGTGTGTTGCACCAGATTTTCAGCATCTGCACTCTTGTTGTAGTGACTGATTTTCTGTGTGACTTTTTGCCTGCTGTGAACTTTCAAAGCTGCAGTTCTACATGACAACCACAGTTAAAAGTAATCAATCTAAATCAGCTGACCTCGCCCTGAGAGTAGTGGGATAGATATCAGATGTCATAACAATAGAAGTGGACACTCAGACAAAGATTGAAGTGGCCCATGTAAGACGGCAGCCTTACTTGCAAAATTGGTGAATTGGAGAATTTGCTGTTTCTTTTCTGCTGGACTCCACATTAATGTTTCAGGTATGGACCAAATCTTTAAGAAATGCTCCAGCAAACTTGCATTTGGAGGCTACTTTCCTGGTTAAGGGCCACACATTTACATTCACAAATGTGTGCTTCTCTATTCAAAGCAATCTAGGTGCTTTGTATGTTGATGCACATCACCATTGCATGCAGTTAATCTCTCTAGTTGTGGACATTATGTAATTCAAAATATCAATTTGGTATACTCTTGCAAAGCTCACCCCCACCTCCCACAGCTGACCTGCATTTTGCACTTTGATCTTCCCATAGTGCACACCTAAACTAACCATCTGAGGGATATTCCAGAGCTGCTTAGACAGCTGAGCTGATTTTGCATACCGAAAGCTTGCTTGATCAGCTAGTAGTTACCAGGTCTTTGGATTTAATTGGTCCTATTCCAAATGAGTATTATCTGCCAAACCAGTCCATCAGAACTACTTCAAAAAGGGAAGTGAAACTAGCAATATAAACACCCATCTTTCTTTCTTCTCACAGTACCATTTCAGTACATAATCATGTTACAAACATTTGCTTCTCAGCTGTCTTAAAATGGAACCTCGATGAAGAGCGTCAGCAAGAGCCTGCTTCAAGCTATCTACATTTGGATGGTGGAGTGTGGTGCAGCTCACAGAGACAATACCCGTGGCAGAAAGTACGTAGGCAGAACCTGAGTTTCCTTTCCATCAAAACAGCAATGCCATTAAGAGGGTCTGGTTATGTCTGATAATATATACAGTACGTCAGCTATTTCCCATATGAACACCTGTTTCCTGCAAGATCTGATTGCTTCACATTACCTGGGGATATCTAGGTCACAAATGTCTTCAAAATCTTTTGACTCCACTGAAGGTATTTCTGGGGTTTTCTGTTAAAAGCCCAAAATTGTATTATCTATTTAACTGATGAGCCTTTTGACAGGAAAACATATTTTTTAAACAATAAAATGAGCAGGTGCTTGCATTTCCATCAATGGCTGGCTCAGTACAGACAGAAGCAAGGCATCAGTGACGATGCAGATATGACAATACACAAGGGCTTCCATGTTATCAATATGCACCTGGTGTACAAACACAAAATCTTATTTATACCGATGTGCACAAGATTCCACTACAATTGACATGAAGATTTCATCCCACAGGGTGCTTCACGTCTTGAAGACCAGGGATACCCAACAATATTACAATGAATGCCAAGTGACCATCAAGTATGTGATAGATCAAGCAAAGGGCATCGGGAAGATGCACTTTAGATATCCAGGTGGTTACAATATGCAATGATCCACACAACATTGGGCAACAGCAGGTTTGGAACTGCAAAGAGCAGCTGGGAGGCTGATTCTGTAGAGGAGGAAGATAATGGGAATACAGAGAAAGCTGCTTGCAATATTTCAGTGAGTCCTCAGATGTAAAGTTTACTTCAGTCATGCCAATAGACCACTTTTAAAAGCACTAGCAATGCCCAGTCTCCCATCAACCCCTCCATCCTATGTCATGATCATAAAGTAATCATGTCAGCAACCAACTCTCTGACATTAGTTTATTGTCCACATCTATTCACTTTTCCCTTTCAACATAAAATTAGTTGAAAGGCAACCAAGAATTGGTAAGATGGAACAGATGAAATAGTAAATTTTATGGGACTCAATTCAGGTAAAAAAGTCCCTTCTATTTTCTTCATTTCTAACTTTTGCTCAAAGCTTTCGGATTAATATAGATGTTGGATCCTGAGCAATGGTGGACGTAAATGCTAAGCCCATGTACATTGAGCTATTTCTTGTACTTACTTGGATGTTGCAAAGGTAAAAAAGGAAGTCCTCAACCCTTACATCCAATGTTCCCTTTAAGGTGTGTGCATGCATGCATCTTTTGCTACTAGCGCCCAAGGAATTTAAACTGCACACAAAAGGTTGTCACCCTCTACCACGTTTGCATGTTAAGTATATTTCATGATCGTACACAATCACATTTCCTTTTCTGGTGTATGATGCGGAAAGTGTTGACAATGTGGAGTCTGTCAATTTTAGAACGGGCTTATTTACTGTATGTTGTTTTTATTGAAGAAATTATTGATTCACTGTGTTGAATTGCAAAGAAGAAAAGGTTATGAAGCACAAAAGAACTGCTAGTTTATTTAAAGCAGAATATCTTAATGAAACAGTAAAAGCTATTGCACCAAAAGCTCATGAGATCAGGAACTTGCAGCATGAGAAATATTTATGCGCACAGTACAGAGACTTGTGTTACCTTCATGTATTGTCACAATGCAAAATTTGCTGGAGAATTTACAAGTGGGAAGAAGTGGAGTGATATTTGGAAGCTTGACTTTTTAAAGTGTCATTTAGCAAGCAAATCTCATATGAATGGTGTGCAATATTTCTGGTGAGAAAATCTTTCATTACCTGCTACAGGCCCACTACGTATGTTTTGTGAGAGTGCAGGTGAACCCAGAACAGAAATGATCAAATCCAGCAAAGGTCAAGTTTTTTTTATTGACGGTGTTTGGCTAGCTGTTAAAATAGATACCTTTATATATAAAATTCAGTGTGCACATATTATTGTCACTGGGCAAAAAATTATAAAGCTCAAGAATTTTATGCACACTGGTCATTACAAATTAGAGGGAACATTGCTTGCCATAACAAATTGAGTATAATTATAGTGGAGCTAAGATGAGAGTAGTAATTGTTGTCACAAGTCATGGTCCAGTTCATGACGTATTTTGAGAACCTAACTAGAACAGGGAAATAAAGCAAAGTGCTCATTTGCTTATATCTTCTAGTCTGACTGCAACAACCAAACTTTATCTTGTTAGTTATATTACATTCATATCAATCCATTAAATTCCAGCAGCATTGAACATTGCATTTTAATGTTCTTTTTCTCAGCTTCTTTCAAATTCCTTATGTAATATGACACCATGTTAGTCAACACTCATCCCTACCCCCACTTTCAACACACCTCCTCAAAAGCTTCTTGGTGCCACTTTATAAGACATTTACCTGATAGTAAACTTTGATACAAACAAGAAGAGAATGCAAAGTACAAGGAAGAAGGAAAGGGCGCGAGAAGTTGGAGGTACAAGGCATGTAAGTTTTCTCAGAATCCGAAATGTTGAGATGTGTACTTCATTGCTACAGGATGTCACAATTAATAAAGAAAACTTAACCATAAAATCATTTCTTTTGAGTCAGGTTTAGTGTTAAAATAATAAAAATCTCAAGCCCAAGTGCAATCTAATTTGAACCTATCCTGCTACCCAATGGGCAACTGTTAATCTTTTTAGAACTTAAGGGGAAAATGTTTTTACATTTTCTGATGGGAAAATAACACATCGACTGCTATTTGCAGCAATTAGCAAAGTGAAGGATAAGTTAGCCTTTAAAATGAGTGATTTGAGTACTGGATTAAAGATGCCTCATGCAATTATATAGAATCTATTTGTGAGACCACATCTGGTGTACAGTTTTGGTGAAGGTATATTATACAGGTTCTAGCATGGAGGATTTGTTGTATGAGGAAAGATTTAATAGATCAGGTCTAAACTCTGCAAGAATGAAAGAACATCTCGTTGATACTGAGAAAAATCAATAAGCTCAATACTGAATGAAGGGAGGATTTTATTTTTGAAGGAGCAGTCCACAGCCAGGGATTGATCTTATCCATTTAGGATGAGATAAGGATGAATAATCTTAAGAATTCTTTGTCCCAAAGGCTCTTTTCTTGGTTTCATTCAAATCAAGAGACTAATACATTTCTGGATATTAAAGTAATTGTAAAATAAACGATAGTGCAGGAAAATGTAATTGAGAGAGAAGAACATCTATGGGTAGAGTAGACAGAAGGGCCAAATGATCTTTTTCCTACTTCTATTTCCTATGCTCTTATTCATCAGACAATCATGGGACACATAGTACTGTTAGGTTTGATGTCACCTGCTGATTACCTCTGTTATTAGTGGAGAGTAGAGAAGTAGACGGCATCTGAAGCAATGTCCTCTTCAAGTTATGTTCACTCAAACAGCTATACAGGGAAAATGCTGACTCCCATGAAAAGGAAAATGATGGAGGGTCACTAAGAGTTGTACAGAGAAACCAGAAACCCTATCAGACAAAATTTCCATAGTTTTATGGAGAATGGAGAAATTCAGCAAGACTGACAGTTTAAAGTAAGTGTTTATTGAGGAGCAGATACTTATGTAGAACTTGAAATATTGTGCATTATGTTAAATGGCAACCCTGCATGCTATGAATTTCAGCAAATTACCTTTTTATTTTACCCATGGAATTGCAAGCTATCAAAGTTGTGAAGTTTTCATCCAAAAAGTTACTCTAACATTAATCTCTTGGAGACAAAGAATACTCAGCAATAATGGCACCCAACAATATGATGATGAATGCTCAGTGATTACCAAATATGTGACAGAATAAGCAAAGAGCACCAGGAAGATACATTACAGGTGTCCAGGTGATTACAATGTGCAATGCTCCACATATTATACAACACCAGAACAGCTAGGTACAGACCACAATCATCAGTGAATGATTCTGATGATGAGTAAGATAATAAGAATACAGAGGCAGCTGCTTGCAATGTTGTTCAAAACTGTCCAAATCTATTCTCCGATAAAAAAAGAATGAATGATGGGCCAGGAATTGAAGGTTCATAAAGTGACTGGGTGAAGGATGACCAGAAAGGAGAGGGAAATTGAAAAGGTCCAGGGAGAAGAGTGGAATGCTCTGGTGAGGCTAAAATGAAAAGATTGTACTTTGGGTCAAGGAGAAAAGTGAAAGAAGGATGAATGTGAAATTTTTCTTACAAAATGTTCTATATCTCACCTTTTTTCATTTTCTGTCTATCCAATTAATATACAGATCCCAAAAAAAAACAAATAAAACATAATCACATTCACGAGGAAATCTGCAGTTGCTGGAAATTCAAGCAACACACACAAAATGCTTGTGGAATGCAGCAGGCCAGGCAGCATCTATAGGGAGAAGCATTGTCGATGTTTTGGTCCGAGACCCTTTGTCCTGATGAAGGGTCTCAGCTCAAAACATCAACAGTGCCATAATCACATTCAGCTGGCTGTCTTTTGCCTCCTAACTAGCTACTTGCTCTCTCCTGCAACATTCATGGGCAGAACCAACAAGTGCTCCTCCTGAGAATCATCTTCATCAGAGGAGACTGCCGCTTCAGCTGAAGCATTATACTATGGTGGTGTACTGGGGAGAGAATGATAAAGCTTTGTACTGAATTCATGGAAAGCATGTGGATGTAATTGAAAATAGATAGTCAGTTTAAGTTCATTTTGTCACTTGTAATTTTTGCTGTCGCCAATCTTCCCTATTCTTGAATGATAGACATTGATGGGTATTTCCAAATTCTTGGTGCTTTAGGTGAAACCAATGGATAGTTACTGGATTGTTTGTGTCAGTGGATTGGGAGAGGAAATGCAGTACATTAAGTTGCCTTGCTCCAATGTAAATGACTATCTGAAACTTTAAATCATTAAGATATGACTTTCTGACCAGTCGTGCAGATGGTTGGCCTGGCATTAGGGATCTCATCTTTGTCCTTCTCTTCCATGGAATCCCCAGAAGAACAGAGAAGTTGAGGAACTTGTTCTTCCTACATTTTTCATCCTTGCTGCTGTGGTATATTATAAAGAATATACCACACATTGATTAACCTGAAGATAAAATACACTAAAAGGACTCCCTTCAACTTACTCATTGACATATCATGGGGAATCTATATAGCTATCAGCTCTGGCAAACATCTGTTACATGTCTTACATGATTATGTCCAGCTGCCTACAGGACCCTTGGTATGTCTCTGGTATCAGAGGGAAGGAATTGAGGCTTGGTGATGCACCATCAATAACTCTCAAAGACGTGAGGCAAGATAGGCTTTTATTAGCTGGAAGAAAGCACTGTCAGCAGCAAGAGACCATCACACAACATCCTGGAGACTGAGGGAGGAGCAGAGCCTCCAATCACCTTTATACAGGGGTCTGTGGGAGGAGCCACAGGAGCAGTCAGTGGGGGGAGCATGTCCAGACAGGTATATGTAGTTCACCACACTTGGTAAGGCTGAACATGGGTCAGGTAAGTAACCAGTCCTTTTGGGAGCTGCTGCTGTCTATTTTATTTTTATGTTATAGGCCCTTCCAGCCCTTCAAGCTGTGCCACCCCATCAATTTGTATTTAACCCTAGACTAATCAGGACACAATTTGCATTGACCAATGATCCTGGTAACTGGTACCCCTTTGGACTGTGTGAGGAAACTGGAGTATCCAGAGAAAACCCAGGCATTTCCTGGGAGGATGTATAGATTTCTTATAGGTGATGTCGGAATTGAACTCTGAATTCCGACACCCCAAGCTGTAATAGCATCACACTAACTACTCATTTCCATGACGCACCAATAATCTGAAAGGATAATTACAGTTTCAGGAGCACCTGTCATCTGAGAAATTATGGCAGCCAAAACTCCATTTGATGACCATGTGATACTGCTTCCTGATCTTGACTCCTGGGGTACCTCCTTCCTTTATTTAACTTCCCTTCACAGCATGCTACTGATACCAGTTGTTTGTCTTTATCATCCTAAGTCAAGCACAATTTATAATGTTATTTCTCTGCACAAACAATAGGAATGGTGTCATCACTTGCATT
Organism: Hypanus sabinus; assembly: GCF_030144855.1. NCBI lineage: Eukaryota > Metazoa > Chordata > Chondrichthyes > Myliobatiformes > Dasyatidae > Hypanus > Hypanus sabinus. The sequence goes on from NC_082708.1 coordinate 121,514,802, forward strand.
TACAATACGCCAAGAATTTAACTACCGATAGTTAGGTCAAAGTCCCAACTGTGAAGTTAATAAATGACAAAGAGAACTGAATTTCTTATACTGCGATGACATAACTATGCCTGATGTTGAGAAAATAGAATAAACTCAAAATGGCACTGGCACAGCAACATTCATCTCTTTCTCTTTATCATGAGCTGAGACGTGCTTACTCATGTCTGTTTTGGGGGTCAACCAACCGACAATTGAACAATGCATGATTTTTGGAGACCAAACAAATTATACATCCCACCACTGCAACCATTGACTCAGTGATTCATGGGTTCACAACTGCTGGTAACCAGCCAGTTAACTACTGCAAGAAGGTAAAGAAGGCTTACATCATGCTTGCCTTCATCAGTAGCAGTGCTGAATAAGGAAGTCAGCTATATAAATCTTCAATCAGATTGTACTTGGACTATTGCCTGTTTGGCCCATTATAGGAAGGATATGGAAACTGTGCAGAAGAGGTTCACCAGCATGCTGCCTGGATTCAATGATATATGCTACAAGGAAAGGTTGGACGAACTTGGATTGTTCTCCCTAGGGTGTCAGAGGCTGAGAGGAAACTTAGTAGAGGCTTTTAAAACTATGAGAGGCATAGTTAGGGTGAATAGTCAGAATCTTTGCCTCTGGGTAGAGATCTCAAACACCAAAGAATGTGTCTTTAACATTAAAGTGGGGATGTTTTTAATGCAGAGAGTGGTAGCTGCTTGAATAGGTTACGAGGGGTGATGTTAAAAGCAGGCAGTTTGGAGGAGTTTAAGGCTTTTATATGGACAAGTGAACTTGAAGACAATGGGGGGGGGTGCATATGGATAACACACAGGAGGAGGACTTAACATCAAGATCGGCACAACATCATGGGCCAAATGACTTATACTGTTCTACATATCTTTCTCAGGCTACAATACACTTATGGCTAAGATTTACTTTTAAAGAAAAACCACACTGGATTTAAACTGCTGTTAACAGATTTTGTGTATTTAATGTTCTTGTTATAATTGAATAATATTGTGTAATGCCCTGGTAAAGGGTTCACTGCTAACATCATGGTCTTCCTGTAGAAGCAGGGTTTGGGTTACGGCTAGAGATAACAGCTGCTTTGGAATGCGAGCCATCCAGTCAGGGGAGTGCGGTTTTTTTGTGTGCTTGACACCAATGTGAGCTGGGGTCTTTGTCTGGCAGGAGGCGAAGAGAGAGCCAGTCGTAGGATTCGAACAGTGGGGGACCGTGATACGATGGAGCAGGGTGCGCAGGTCTACCGGTGAATATAATTTTTGGAAGAGTTGAGCTCCAACTTGTGCACACTTGACAGTTTAATTCTAATGGGCTCTTCTTGTTTTTTTCTTTATTAACCCTTTAGCTAAATTAACATTCATGAATGTAATTCCTTTATTCATATGCAGCGTGCTGACTGTTATTTCTTAGCACTGAGTTGTAACAGGGTAACAAATTACACAACACTCACACAAACCGGGTTTGGGGTAGGAGTGCTGTCTCAGTCTCATGGATTTGGCAGGACCAGAGTGTGAATTCCCTAGACTTGCGCAGCACAAGGAAACCAGGTTTCAATTGTAAATATATGTATTGTTTAATTAAGTATTCTCTGTTGATTACATAATTCAATACGGGTTATATGTACAAAGTACATGAATGGCATAAGTCATTAGACCACCATATTGCATGTGCATGCCTCACCAAAGAAAAAGAAAGTAAAACAAAGTAGACATGTTGTTCCCAGCTCTTGTGTTATTCTTTCAATTAATTTCTGGAGTTACAAAACACAGCAATGGTGATGAGGAAGTTTTCAACCGAACCTGATGACTATCTTCCTGTTGAAGCACAGCGTGTTTCTTTCTTCAGATGGGGAGAAGATGATTCAGCTTTTTTAAAAAAAGCACAGCACATGTTTCTTCAGGAAGAGAGCGAGACATTTGAGTTAAACAGTGAGTACCGGGCAAAATAATAATAAATTTTAAAAAAGAAGAAATGGCTGGATACATCAGAAAGACAGACACATTTGATTGCACAACAGATAGCTGGTTGATGTATACTGTACGAATTGAGCAGTATTTTAAAAGGGAATAGCTTATTGAAATGTGTGCCAGGTTTGCTGAGTGCAATTGATGGAAAAGTATATAGTTTGCTTATAGGTTTGACTGCTCCAACCAAACCAGCCAAACAGCTTTGCTGATATTGTGAACATTTAGAACAAAAGTTATTGTTGATTGCAGAGCACTTTAGGTTTCATAAGTGGAATCAAAAGGAAGGGGTGTCCATTTCAGTTTACATGGCTGAACTGAAGAAATTTCCAGGTAGTGTTAGTTCAGTAATGGGCTTAATAGGAGATTGCTTAGCTTGTTGAATTTTAAAAGAAAGCATACAAAAATGGCTCATCACTGAAGCACAACTCACATTTAAAAGAGAAGTTGAAATCATTGTATCAGTGGAAACAGCAGCCAGAGATGCAATCGAATTGCAGTCAGGAATGAAAGTGATCATGTCCAAAATTGCTATGTCAAAACTGAAGCCTGCCTGGCCAGACACATTGTGTTGCCATTGTGGCGAGCACTCACATACACCAGAGCAATGTAGATTTAAAGGTGAAACTTGCAGAAAATTCAGCAAGATAGGACACATTCAAAGAACATGTTGGGTGGACAAAAATAAATGGACTGCACAGCGAAGAGAAAAAGAATAAAAGTCAAGTTGCAGTTTCAAAAAGAGCACTGATCTCTCTACTGTTGATGAAAATTCTGATAATGATGAGAGTGACAAAGGACTAGTTGGCCCTGAGATTTACAATGTGAAAACTAACAAGAGACAAGCAATATGGCTTATACCAGTAGTGAACGGCAAATTAATTGAAGTGGAATTGGACACTGGCTTGGCTGTTTCAGTCATTCCACAAAGTGAGTTTGAACAGCGTAACAGCATTTCATAGATACTTAACTGAAGCCTGCAGATATCCAACTAAGCACTTATACTGGGGAAAAGATAACTCCTGTGGGAGTGACGTTCATAACAGTGAAATACAACAATCAATAGGCCACATTGGGCTTGTATGTGATTAAAAAAAAACAGGAGGGACTGTATTGTGGGGCTGTGATTGGCTGAGACAACTAAAACATGATTGGAGATTCATCCACCACTTTCATGCCACTTACCCTGCAATAGTGTCAATTGCAAGAGAATTAAGAAAGGTACCGGATGAAGCTAGAGCAATATTCAAGGACGGCATCGTAAAACTCAAACATATCAACAGTAAAATAGTATTAAATGAAAATGCCACAACCAAGTTTTACAAAGCCCATCTGTTCCTTTTCCTATATGTAATCAAAAAGCCAGTGAGTTAGATCACATGGAGGCTGAAGGAGTTATTTCTAAGGTAGCGTAGAGCCCATGGACAACATCAGTGGTCCCAGTAGCCAAGAAGGATGGGTTTGTCAGGACCTGTGATGATCTTAAAGTCGCTGTCAACCCAGTACTGAAAGTAGATCTATACTCTTTATCCAGTGTAGAGAATATCTTTGTAAATCTTTCTGAAAGGAAGCACATCAACAAAGTGGACTTAACTGAGTTCTACCTACGGATGGAGAAGGAAGAAGAATTTGAAGTGTTTCTCACCATAAACACTCACAGAGGGCATTATTGCTATAATAGGCTTATTTTTGGAGTAGCATCTACACCTGCGCTCTGGCAGAAAGCTTTGGACCAGATGACACAAGGTTGCCCAGGCACTAGGTGTTACTTGGAAGGACAGAATTGACCATTGTTACCTGTAAGGATGACAAGGAACATCTCCAAAATTTCAAGACAGTGTTAACAAGATTACAGACAGACATACTTTATTGATTCCAAGGGAAATAGGGTTTTGTTACAGTCACACCAAACAAGAATAGTGAAGAAATATAGCAATATAAAACCATAAATAATTAAATAATAATAAGTTAATCATGCCAAGTGGAAATAAGTCCAGAACCAGCCTATTGGATCAGGGTGTCTGACACTCTGAGGGAGGAGTTGTAAAATTTGATGGCCACAGGTAGGAATGACTTCCTATGATGTTCAGTGTTACATCTCAGTGGAATGAGTCTCTGGCTGAATGTACTTCTGTGCCTAACCAGTACATTATGGAGTGGATGGGAGTCATTGTCCAAGATGGCATGCAATTTGGACAGCATCCTCTTTTCAGACACCACCATCAGAGAATCCAGTTCCGCCCCCAGAACACCACTGGCCTTATGAATGAGTTTGTTGATCCTGTTGGTGTCTGCTACCCTCAGGCTGCTGCCCCAGCACACAACAGCAAACTTGATATCACCGGCCACCACAGCCTCATAGGACATCCTCAGCATCGTATGGCAGATGTTAAAGGACCTCAGTCTCCTCAGGAGCCCAGGGCACAAGCTAACAAGTGTGAATTCTTTAAACCAAGCAACACTTACTGTGGTTACAGCATTGATGCACAAGAATTTACACAAGTGTGCTGAGAAAATTCAAGCAGTGGTGGTGGCCATAAGGCAAAAGGATATATCACAGTTGTGGTCCTTTTTTGGATTTGTCAATTACTGTAACAGGTTCTTGCCAAACCTGGCTACTGTATTCCACCCCTAGAACCCCTAGAGATCAGGAAGAAATGGCAATGGACAAAGGCAGAGTGAGCTGGCTTTTCAAAAGGCAGAGGAAATGGTAACATACTCACACTGTATTCACACATTATAATTCACATTGTCCAGTGAAGTTTGCCTGTGACACCTCACCTTATGGTATAGGTGCAGTCACATCACATGTTATGAGTGATGGAACTGAATGGCCCATGGCCTTTACATCACGTTCCCTTACTGGTACAGAGAAAAAACACATGCAGATTGACATGCAAGGGAAGCCTTGAGTCTAGTTTGGGGTGTAAAATGTTTTAACCAGTACTTAAATGGGAGAGGGTTTATCCTCATTACAGACTGGTGTTGGTGCCCATTTCCCATCCACAGAAGAGTGTTCCACCATCAACAGCAGCACAAATGCAAAGATGGGTTCTATTTCTTGGAGGACACAATTACAAGATCAAATTCAAGAGAACAACTAACCATGGAAATGCTGATGGATTGTCCCATTTACCCTTGGGAAAAATAACACATATTACATCTACACTCTACCACTCAGCTACAAATGCCTTGGCAGAAAGATTTGTTCCGAGTCAAATGCACTGTGAGCAATGTCAGTAGTACACACTACACTGACGCTGAATCAGAAACTTGCCAATTTTCTCCTTGCATATTGCAATGCAGAAAACTTCACAACCAACAATTCACCAGCTATGCTGTTGTTGGGTCATCTCTTGCGATCACACTTGGATCTCTTAAAACCCAATCTCAGAAAGTGTATGCAGGACAAATAGCTGAGACTAATTGAGGACTTCTCCAACAAGTAGGTTCGATGTTTCACTCCTGGACAAGCAGTCCTGGCGAGGGACTACAGATCAGAAATGGGCACTTGGAAAGGTTAAGGACAGAACTGAAGAATGAAAATATTCATTTAAGACTTTACTGATGTCCCCTGGCTCCACTCAGTTTCTCCTTTTAGTCCCAGATCGACCCTACAGTCTCCCTTATTAACCTTTTGCTCTAAGTACAATTCTGAAATGATTTGGGAGTCTCCTTCATTTTATCTGCCAGTGGTAATTTTTGACACCTCTTTGGTCCCCTGGTTTCTTTTTTAAGCAAGTTCCTGCACCCTGTATACTGATAGGCCTCCATTTATTACTGTGCTCTGTATCCATTCATTTTTTTTAATCAAACCTTGATATCCAAGTTCCCTGCACTTATTGTCCTTACCCCTTAACCTTACAGGAATATGTTGGCACTAAACTCTGTGTTTCATTTTAAGAGGACTCCCACTTAGCAAATGTTAACAATTCTGCACTTTTTAAGCAGGATATTTTCCAAATCCGTTTCAAATCTGCATACTACTGTTATTTAAAAAATGTTAATTAAATACCTTCTGAAGCAGGTCACTTAGAGGACCCCATTTCATAGTCATAAAATTCATACATTTTGGCAATATTTTCATAGTTTGAAAAGAGAGATCTGGTCATTGATGACAAACCAAGTATTTATTGCCTACCCCATGTTACCCTTAAAGAGTTGGTGGTGAGCTGCCTCAGTCTTTCTAATGAAGATGCTTCCACATAGTTCATGAGGAGTAAGTTTCTGATGAAACTTCATGATGATGAAAGAAGAGCAATGTCATTCCATTTCTCAAATGCTGGCTTTCAGTTACTGCAGGTCCAGTGTGATTGGGTTATGATTCTCTTGTGCCATGAACATATGAATGGTCTCAGCCAGTGCATCACAGGAGTTAGTAACATAATTCATCAAATGCTGCTGAAGTGTCATCCTAACACCACGATTTCTGGGATATGTGTGAGATGGACTCCACTCTGCTCAGACCTACCTTGTGCATTCAATGTAATAGATCGGCTGACATTTCTTTATGCACCTTTTTTTACCTGAATGGTTGGCTCTCATGGTCTATGTCTGATCCCTTTAAGGTAGTATAGCTGTATGAAGTCTCCCTCTGACATACATAATCACATAGATTTCCTTTCTTTGATTATAGCCACAAATGCCAAGTATTTCCTCTAATAGAACATTCTCTCTAATCCATATTCTGCCTTTACAGTGCCAACATGTGAACTGGTGTAAGACTCCTGCTTCTCCTCCTGAAGGACATAAAATTTCAGTGGGTTTCACGCTGGTGTCACCCTTGACTTAATGTACAGCATAACTTTTCTACCTACATTGCTCCTTTGGGTAAAGTATCCTGTAAAGTTGCAGACCGTTTTTTAGATACAGATGCAATTTCAATAGGGAGTGTAGTGTTTTAATTTTTCTGCAAGGTCATAAGTTACTCAAAGAATCAAGGCTTAGCATTTTGGGGGGGGGGAGGGAGATTCACAAAAACAGACAATGATCACAATCATTGCAATATAATAAGACTACAATATAGTAATATTGTAAAAGATGAGACAATTCCCTCATTGGTTATTCATACAATAAATTTAAAAGCATCTACTATAGGCTTCAGACATGGGTAGCAACAATTATTTTTTTCTCAGCCTTCTCAAGCTAAGCAAGATAAGACTAGCACTTATCCTGCCTTGAAGAGATCTTGTTAACTGGCAGCATTTTATCCTTCAAAGGATTGACAAATGCTCCCTGTCCATCATCTCTTTAAGTATCTTAGCTTATGTATAAACTAATTAGAAATGAACAGATAACCCGACAAGATGTTCCTTGGTTGTAATATAATTCTGACCCTACCTCATCTCAGTTTTAGCATGTCATGTTCAGACATTCCTTTCACTAACCCTATTCTGATTGCACCAACTTAATTGGCTCAGCTGTCTCATATATTTAGTATTTATTTTATTGTCAAGTAGGAAATCTAACCTGACTTTGTGAAGGAATCAGGGTAGCAAGCTGTTGCTTTTATAACTATGTTTAAAAAATCTTTTGAAACCTTTAAGTCTAATCACTCTATTTTTGTCCTTATATGTTTTCCTCCCTGACTACAACACTTTGACCATATCACATTGTGTAGTTAATTTTTTGTGCAATGAATAACTATATTCCTATATTTTATAACCATATTTTAACTTGAACATATTATAGATATTACACCAAAAGCTCTGTAGGAAGGAGTTGAAGCATAACATTGTTACTTTTCCAGTGAAATTGCATTCTCCTCTAAGGGCCTTATGTCATGGCACTTGGATATCCTGGTGTACACCAGGACAATTTTGCCTGCTCTCTTGCACCAGAAATATTCTCCTGAATTCATGCCCCCCTCCCTTTGTGCTAATAGCACCAGGACTTCCAACTGCCATGACACAGGTCCCTCAGAGGAGACAACAATCTCTCTGGAAAACAACAGCAACGTAACACTATTACAGCACCAGTGACCCATGTTCAATTCTGCCGCTGTTGATAAGGAATTTGCATAATCTCCCCATAACTGTGAGGTTTCTTCTGGGTGCTCCAGTTTCTCCCATATTCCAAAGATGTATGGAGAGGGAGGGTTAGTAGGTTAATTGGTCGCATGGGTGTAATTAGGTGGTGCAGGCTCATGAGGCCGGAAGGGCCTGTTACTGTGCTGTATCTCTTAAAGCAGGGGTGTCGAACTCATTTTAGGTCACGGGCTGGATTGAGAAAAATGCGACTTCATGCAGGCCGGAACAGTTGTGCACGTGTGAATGCACGCGCGCGTACTCCCACAGCTATCGTTGCCTTCATTTTTTCAACCTGCTCTCATGTGTCTCAGTCTTTGTTATATCTAAAATAGTTTCACTTAACGAATTTCGTTTTTTATGAAGCAGATTGCCCAGCAAGCATTCTTTTTATGATTGGTATTAACTTACAGACGTAGATTACAAGAAAATAGGCAACGAGAAAGAAACGATGCTATTTCGGCTAAGATTGTTTTGGGAGCCATACCTTTTCGGTTAATAAACTGTTTGAAATCAAGCATTAGCAAACACAAATGTAGACCTAACGCAGAGGTGTCAAACTCAAATACACAGTGGGCCAAAATTAAAAAATCAGTACAAGTCGAGGGCCGGACTGGTTCAGCGTTTATTGCAAAACTTATTGAAGTGAATTTATTACACATATTAACCTGGAACTAACAAAGCTTAGGTTATTGCCTACAAAAACAATATTGAACATTAAATAAATAAATAAATAAATAAATCGGTTGCATTTATTTCTTATGGCTTTATCTGCAGCTTTTCCGGAGTAATTTCTAATGAAAACATTTTTCCACAGGCCAACATTCTGTGATTCACACTAGTCTAAGCCAGATACTTGGCATCTCATCTTGGATGCAAGTTCATCAATGTTTGGAGTCAGGCTCTGAGCTGAGGAAATCCTCAGAATTGAATGAAGGTGTTCATCAGAAAGACGACTCCTGTGTGATGTTTTGTTTATCTTCATCAAAGAGAACAGTTGTTCACACAGATATGTGCTGCCAAACATAGAGAGCATTTGAGCAGCTCGGGTACGCAGCTGGGGCATTGTGTCGGGAATGAAACGTAGAAACTGTGCAGCGCCCACCGAGTCATACTTTGCCTTGAGTGTGTCACTACATTGGAGTTCAATCAGCTCCATTTGTATGTTGGTTGGTGCGTTTTCCACGTCAGCTGCAAATGGATTACTGAGCAGTTCAAACCTGCTTTTTGGGTTTCAAAGTCAGCAAATCGCCATGTGAAGTTGGCACCAAGTATGCTAAGTTTTTCAGCAAACTTTGCACGTGGGAACACTGCGGTAGGAACCTGCTCTTTCATAGTTTGGCAACACGGAAAATGGCTCAAATTTTCTTGCTGCATCTGCGTCTCCCACAGGCGCAGCTTGGTTTTAAAAGCCCTCGCTGCAGCATACATGTCTGTGATCACACGACCCCACCCCTGAAGCTGCAGGTTGAGTGCATTGAGATGGCTCGTGATGTCACACAGAAATGCCATTTCACAAAGCAACTTTTTATCCCGGAGCTCTGTTGTGTCTTTCCCTTTGCTTTCCATGAACTGACAGATCTCCTCACACAACTCGAAACATCTTTTCAGCACATTTCCTTGGTTTAACCATCGCACCTCTGTGTGATAGGGCAAATCATTATATTCTGAACCCAACTCCTCCAGAAACGACTTGAACTCGCAGTGATTTAAACCTTTGGCTCTTATGAAGTTAACTGCTTGTGTTATGGTGCTCATTATATGTTCCATTTTCAAGGCTTTGCCACACAATGATTCCTGGTGTATGATGCAGTGATAAGCTGTCAGCTCACCTGCGCCGTTTTCCTCCCGCATCTTCTCCCGGATCCTGCCCACCAATCCACTCTTCTGACGGCACATCGCGGGCTTCTGTTTCTTGTCCAGATGCTTGTATTTGTCGTGGTGTTTCGTTTCATAGTGTCGTCTTACATTATATTCTTTAATTACAGCCGCACTGACTCCGCACACAAGACAAACAGGTTTGCCCTTTATATCTGCGAACATATACTCTGCCTCCCACCTGCCTTGAGAACCCCTGTTTTCAAAGTCCACCTTTTGTTCAGCCATTTTTGGGATAGCTGAAAGTTGACCACACGTGACTAGCGCCATAAGGATGCTGATGAGAGAGTAAGGCAAGCGCGAGCAATGCACTGGCAGTGCATTGTGGGATTTGTAGTATTAGTGGTGCATGCAATTTACCAGCAGGCCAGCTCTAATAGAAAAAAAATGTATTCATTGATGATATTCAGGAAATAAACCAGGGAAACCAAATAAACACTAAAAACCCTGAAAACCTGGTACCTGAATAAACTCAGCATTAGCCATATCATACGCCATAGGCGCTTCGATTACTGGGGCCAGCTTTAATAGTAATTAGATATTATCTCGCGGGACAAAGATAATTCCACCGCGGGTCTTGAGTTTGACATATATGTCTTAAAGTAATGAAGTCTCCCTCCTCTATAGCTTTTGTACCCTGATGCACCATCAATAACTCTCGGAGACAGGAGGTGAACAATAGGCTTTTATTAGCATCAAAACGGAGCACAGCATCTCAGAGACTGAGGGAGGAGCAGTGCCTCCAATCGCCTTTATACAGGGGTCTGTGGGAGGAGCCACAGGAGCAGTCAGCAGAGGGGTGTGTCCAGACAGGTATACACAGTTTACCACATTCACCCCTCCTTTGTTTTAAAAGAGAGTCCCCGTGGGGTGAAGTTTCTTACAAGTATATTTACAGGTTAAGTCTATCAGGTGGTCAAGTCTGTGGCTGTGATCTATGTAGCACCAGTGGTGATTGCACCAGTGATAGTGGTTGTGCTGGGTCCGGCCTGATTTGAGGTGCCAGCTCATTAGGCGTCAGTAATCCCTCATGCGTGTGCATAGCACCCGGTATGGGAGTGTTGTGAGGAGTCTGTGTAGGGCTTGGTGTGCGCGGTGTCTCGTGGGTATGTACATCGGTGGGTACGGGGTTCATAGTTACCGTGGAGTGTTCGGGGTAGTGGTCTGGTGCTCCTGCGGGTGCCAGGTCGCGGACGGAGACCGTGTCCTCCCGCCCATTAGGTAAGACCACGTAGGCATACTGGGGGTTTACATGAAGTAGGTGAACCCTCTCGACCATCGGGGAGTATTTATTGCTCCTCACATGTTTCCAGAGCAGCACTGGCCCTGGGGACATCAGCCAAGCCGGTAGGGTGGTCCCAGTGGCAGACTTCCTGGGAAAAGAAAAGAGTTGCTCATGAGGGGTGGCATTGGTGGGCATACATAACAGGGAACGGATGGAGTGGAGCGCCTCGGAGAGAACCTCCTGCCAGCGAGAGACCGGCAACCCTTTGACCTAAGGGCTAAGAGTGTGGCCTTCCACACAGTGGCATTCTCCCTCTCCACCTGTCCATTTCCCCGGGGATTATAGCTCATGGTCCTGCTAGTAGCAATGCTCCTAGCCAGCAGGTACTGGTGCAGCTTGTCACTCATAAATGAGGACCCTCTATCACTGTGTATATAGCAGAGATATCCAAACAGAGTGAAGAGCTGGTGCAGGGCTTTTATGATGGACGTGGCAGTGGTGTCGGGGCAGGGGATGGCAAAGGAAACCGTGAGTACTCGTCGATTATGTTGAGAAAGTAGACATTGTGGTCGGTGGAGGGAAGGGGACCCTTAAGGTTGACACTCAATCACTTAAAGGGGCGGGTGGCCTTGATAAGTTGTGCCTTTTCAGGACGGTGGAAGTGCGGTTTGCACTCAGCGCAGACTTGACAGTCCCTGGTCATCGTCCTGATTTCCTCAAGGGAGTAAGGCAGGTTCCGGGCTTTCACGAAATGGTGACCCCCGGGTGGCAAAGATCTGCATGGAGGGCGTATAGCCAGTCGAGCTGCGCGCTGGCACACGTTCCCCGGGATAGGGCATCGGGGGGGGGGGGGGGGGGCTCATTGGGCCTTCCAGGCCAGTACAGGATGTCATAGTTGTAGGTGGAGAGTTCTATTCTCCACCTCAAAATTTTATCATTTTTGATTTTGCCCCATTGTTTGTTGCTAAACATGAACGCAACTGAGTGCTGGTCAATCAGCAAGGTGAACCTTTTGCCAGCGAGATAGTGTCTCCAGTGCCTAATAGCTTCCACTATGGCCTGGGCATCTTTCTCCACCATGGAGTGCCGAATTTCAGGGCCTTGAAGGGTATGAGAGAAGAATGCTACCAGCCTACCCCAAACACTCCACGGTGACTATGAACCCCGTACCCACCGATGTATATACCCACGAGACACCGCGCACACCAAGCCCTACACAGACTCCTCACGACACTCCCATACCGGGGCTGTGCACACGCATGAGGGATTACTGACGCCTAACGGGCTGGCACCTCAAGTCAGGCCGGAGCCAGCACAACCACCGTCACCGGTGCTACGTAGATCGCAGCGACAGGTTTGACCGCCTGATAGACTTAACCTGTAAATATACTTGTAAGAAACTTCGCCCTGTGGGGACTCTCTTTTAAAACAGAGGAGGGTTGAATGTGGTAAACTATGTATACCTGTCTGGACACACCCCTCTGCTGACTGCTCCTGTGGCTCCTACAACACACCTCTGTATAAAGGCGATTGGAGGCACTGCTCCTCCCTCAGTCTCCGAGATGCTGTGCTTCGTTTTGCTGCTAATAAAAGCCTATCGTTCACCTCCTGTCTCCGAGAGTTATTGATGGTGCATCAATTTTATTAGCAGCAAAACAGAGCACGGCATCTCGGAGACTGAGGGGGGAGCAGTGCCTCCAATCACCTTTATACAGGAGTCTGTGGGAGGAGCCACAGGAGCAGTCAGCAGAGGGGCGTGTCCAGACAGGTATACATAGTTTACCACATATCCCAGTGTCATTTTACTACAAATTTGTTGGTCAATTTCTTCCTCACACAATGACTTGCTAATCGTCTTCTATCTGATTAGTCAGAAATCCCAGTGTTTGACATCTGGCTGACCATACGTATTCCCCTTAACAACAGAGTTCCCTGGTTCCAGGTTCCCTTTAACACACTGAGGCCCCAGTTCCAGTGCTCCCTAGGACTCTGTTTCTTACACATGTTCTTACCTGATTCTGTTTGGAAAATATTATTCTACAACGTAATATCTAAAGAAAGTATTACAAATTTTTGGAGTATTGATTAGAACAACAATCAATCCTTCATAAATTCTGCCTATCTAGACCACCAAAGTTCCCAGCATTTTGCTTTACTAAAAGTTTCATCGTACAGAATTAGTGTTGACTCTTTTCCCTTAGCAGAGAGATTCAGACCTTGATTGTTCCAGGCCAGTTTCTCTCTCCAGCCCAGTAATGTTCTCCTGAATCATTATTGCCACTCCCCTTCCTTTTTCCCTTCTCAGAACATCTTGTATCCAGAATTATTTAGTGTATGCTCTTGCCTCATTTTTAGCCCAATCACTGTTACTTCCAAAACATTGTAATCTGATATGGTTAAATCCCTCTTTAGCTCACTGACCTTGTGTATCATGCCTCCTGTGATTCCATACACACATGGTAAAGCCTTACCTCTTTGGGAGGATCTGGAGCTAGGGTGTCACTGTTTTGAATATAAGATGTCAACTGGTTAAAATAAGGATTAGGTATCTTGTTTTTAATCTCAGAGGGTTGCAATTTTTTGGAACTTCCTTCCTCACAGATGTTTGAATATTTGTAAGATAAAGATAGGTAGGTAAGTTATAAGGTTACTAGAGTCAGACTGGATTTTAGAATTGAGATAATGATCACATCATCTTATTGAATAACTGAGCATGTCTGAGGGTTGAATAGCCTGCGCCTGTCCTAATTTGTATTTTTTATGGATCAAATAATTTTAAAATTGAAAATGAATTTTTAATTCCTTTGATTAGGGAATTCTTTTTCTAAAGATGTACTTTATTCTAAAATATTTTATCTTGTATATCATATTCCTATGTTTCTATATGTAATGGAGAATATATTAGTTCCATTGATTTATGATATACCAGCATAACAACTTTTTTTTCTTTTACACATATTCCCTGAGTGTTAAGTTCAAAACATTTTTAATGCTGGTTTCAGCCTTTCAACGTGCAACGACAGGAGGGCCATGAACAATGATCTTTCACCACAAATCTGTGTTCACCACAATGGCTGTATTAATCTTCAGTGCATCCCCTGACATGTCATCTTGGATCTCAATATGTGTCAATCTGCAACATTTGGTTATAGATTACTTTTGCTCCAGAAGTTTTGGCAAAGCAAAATGTGACATTTTCCAGCAGCATTTGATGTTTGCTTAAGTGTGCAATCGTAGGAATAGACTGCGAAACTGTGTTCTGTGTGACACAGCTTTTCAGAATAAACATCGAGACAATTACCTCTCTTTCCAGACCACTCTTGCTTCAAAACCTGGGATTTCTTGTGTCTTTTAAGCTCATCATATTTTTTCTTAAGTCAAAGAGAGAAATCTAACAATTTTATGGTGGAAGGAATGTCTGTAAAAATTGATAGTAATTGTGTTGCTACAGTATTATATAATTAGTTATATGTAACACCTCCCCCCTTCCAGGAACATCCGTGAAAAACGGAAATATTAGGCATTCACAGGACTTCCAAACTGCCTTTGATATACTTCTGAACTGATAACATCCTAAGGATTTAATTGATGGATCAATCAAGACAAAATAAAATTAATGACAAGTACATAGAAAGAACATTATGTAATGAAAACTATACAAGAAAAAAGTAAATTTTAAGGAGAGGTACTTCAGAATTTGATGAGATTTGACTGGCCAAGAATTTTACTTGTTAATAGCTGAAATCTCCTGCTAAAATGTCCCGAGTTTTTCTTTTTCTGTAAGTACTATTAAGAGTAAGTTTAACTTTTTTGATAAAAATACTAATGATCACATCCATAATAGATCTGAATGTACACCTGTCCAAACTTTACTGACAAAATTTTCTGCTTAAGAAACAAAAATTTGGATATTTTGAGTAAGATTGGGACTCCAGTTGAATATGGAAGTCCTGAATATCCATGCAACTGAACAATACTCTCAGAATAACTGTGCTTGTGACATTTGAGCCCTGGAGGAAGCAAATCTTCCATTGAAATCTCAATTAGCCTGCTCAGCTGCCATCTGCCTGACAGATAGTGTGATCTCCTAAGTCGAGTACGATGTTCTCCTAAGAAGTTGTCTATTGATCGGTGTCCAGTGGCTGTACAGACTGAGCCAAAATCTACATATCCAGAACATTAGGATGGATTCCGTTAATGAAGTACGCCTGTGCCTGACTTTGTTTTAACATACAGAGGCTGATGCATGACAGCCACTACGTGGTCCTTGACAGATCAGGGTCCAGTGACATGGAATGCAAGACTGGGTACCCTTCATTGCTGCGGCCTTCCTCTGCCCTCACTGCCATCAGAAGGTGTCATCATCCTCTGCCAGCTCTACCACTGATGGCTTGGACAGTTTGCTCTTTGTCTGGAATCTCCCCCCTGACCTATTGCCCTGGGTGACCCTACCAGGAACTAAGCACCCCATGGCTAAACTCCAGACAGCACCATCTTCAGCATCTCAGAAACTCAGAAGCCTCTCCATCACAGCAAGGTGACGATCCTTGGAGAGGACTATCTGCTACACCAATGCAACGTTCTCTTCAGCAACTGCCCATCCATTTCTCCTCGCATGTCAGCTGCATCCTTAAAGAGATGGTTGCATTGACCGTTCATTATGTAATAGCAGCCAAAATACTTCTGCTGAAAAATACAAAATAGTATTTCAAAAAATGGTGGTTTCCAGTCAAGTAGTTGGTAGATCTGTAAGCAACAGGACAGCAGTGTTGTCCCAAGAAAGCAGTGCAAAGGGAAGTGTGCCTGACTATGTCTGAACAGTCAGACACATGTAAGAACAAATGCATTGCATCCTACTGAATACTGTTAGAGATGAAATAAATTTGAAGTTAATTGTGTCCCACTACTCAGTTTCTCCTCCCTCCTTTATTCTTCCAAACTTCCATGCTTCTTTTCACCGTTTTTTTTCTCCCCACTCATGTGGTCTCATTCTGATCCTCCTCACACTTCAATTTCCAGTTGACACATCCTTCCCTTCTCTCCTTTTTAACCCAACCTTCCATGTATAAAGGAGAATAAAGACTAAGATATTGAAACTCTTAATTGTTAATGTGAGGTGGCTCAGTTCCTACTTTAAATATTGTATTTATGAAAGTGGGTCATCAGGGATCAATAAATATTATATTTTAGTCTCAATGATGGCACCAAGCAATGCTATACGCTGCTTTTCACTAATTAGCTCAAGGCTGAATATTCCTCTGAGTTGTATTCAAAACTCATAGGAATAACTTCTGTTGTTTATAATAATCATGCTGGGAAATCTATTGCCATGCCTGACAAGTTGTTTTTCACTTGTACTGTATGTGATTAAGTAACCTGATTTCCCTATACCATGGTTATCTCTGCTACTTCTGCAATTTCAGACATCTGTTTATGTATTTAATGAGAGGTGAATATGACACGATTGTAATGCAATTGTAAGAAGAGTGAATTTAATAGTTGAATTATAATCTAAGTGTATTACCTTGACGAGAGGTGATTAGCATTTTGTTTCTCACATATGGTGCACAATCTTGAAAATTATTGTGCACTGGTTAAACAGATCTAATGTTCATTGTGCTATCCACAGGGTCATTAATTTAGGAATTGTACAGTGGCTACTGACAAGAGCAAATACTGTTTTGATAATTCCAACACAGAAATATTCTTCCCTGTATAATTCAAAAGAGCAAAATCTTCACAAACAGTGTTACTAAAGCAAAGTGCCATTTTTAGGATTTGGGGATCTTGTCCTTACTTAATAGTCCTTAAGAAAGTGATAGTAAACTACAATCTTAAAATTCTACAGTCTTTTTGGTGAAGATTCTACCACAGTGTCACTGGGTTGAGAATTCCTTGATTTTGAACCAATGATAAAGAAATAATAATGTATTTCAAAATCAGTATGTTGTGTGATTTTGCTGGGAGTGTAATTGCTACAGTTTAGCAATGTTGAGACCATCTTGGTCACTTAGCACTAAAATTGACTTTATTTTTTGTTCTAATTGTGTCCTTTCTTGTAAATGGTGTTCTTGTATTTAATTTATGTTCTTCTTGTGAATTATATGAGGCAATATGCCTGCAATGCTGCCGCAAGTAAGTTTTTCTTTGCACTTTGCATCCATGTACTTGTGCACATGACAATAAACTTGACTTTGACTTCTTAAATTTGACTTTGGTGTTCCTTTGACTCTGAAGCCTGTATCTATCTAGATCAGGGGACCTCCACCTTTTTTATCCCATGGACCAAAACCATTAAGCAAGGGGTCCAAGTGCCCCAGGTTGGGAAACCCTGGTCTAGATGATAAAGGTTGCAGATTTGAGAGACATTTTTAAGTAGCTTTGGGAGGTAACTGTAGTGTGTTTTGGAGAATGGTAAGTATTGTGATATTGGTGCTCCTTGGTGAAACTGAGCTAGACTGATAGTCAATGATGCAGGCTGCTTTATTCCAGATGGTGCTGAGCTTCTTGTGTGTTGGTAGAACTGCACTCATTCAGTCAAATCGAAAGTACTACCTGACACCTGTCTTCTAGGTCAAAGTTCATTTAAAAAGTTCAAAGTAAATGTTATTATCAAAGTACATATATGTCACCACATAAAACCCTGAGATTCATTTTCTTGCGGGCATACCCAGCAATTCTATAGAATAGTAACTGTAAAAGGATCGATGAAAGATCAACCAAAGTGCAGCAGACAACAAACTGTGCAAATGCAAATATAAATAAATAACAATAAATAACAAGAACATGAAATAACAGGAGTCCTTAAAGTGAGGTCATTGATTGTGGGAATGGATGGGCAAGTGAGTGTAGTTATCCCCTTTTGGCAGAAGGATGAGGTTCCACTAAAATCTAATAGTTCAGCGAACATCACTCCTCCAGATTTATTTAATTAATTTAAATTTCTCATCTGCCTGTGAGAGGAAACCATGCAACCACAGTGAGAACGTACATAATAAAACTGGATTTTGGAGGCATGGGAATGCAGCTCTACAAACTATATATACTGTGCTGCTCCCAAATATTTTATATTTGTCTTAACCAACGTGGAGGGTGTTGCCAAAATCTCGGTAGATAAAAAGGATGGGAAAATTGATAAGAAGACAGTACTTGGAGGAAAGGAGGTGAGGTAAAACATGATCAACAGGGAGAGGAGTACTGAAAACCTACAGTCATGTTTTCAGGATTAGAGAGGAAGTTAAAGAAAGGATGTTGAATGTAACAATTTCTCTATTTCTCCCAATGCCATCAGCTTAGACTGGATATGATTAAAGTAAATAGGTCACCAGGTCCAGATGTTATTTATTTATTTATTTATTGAGATACAGCTGGACATAGGCCCTTCTGGCCTTGTGAGCCACACCACCCAGTAATCCCCCAATTTAATCCTGGCCTAATCATGGGACCAATTAACCTACCAACTGGTGCGTCTTTGGACTGTGGGAAGAAAAGGGAGCACCCAGAAGAAACCCATGCGGTCATGGGGAGAACGTACAAACTTCTTATAGGCAGCGGCAGGAATTGAACCTGGGTTGCTGGAACTGTAAAGCACCATGCTAACCACCACACTACCGTGCTGCCACAAATGCATCTTAAGTTCCTAACAGAAGTGATGATAGAGAAGGAGGGCTTTCCCTTCCTGAGATACACCAAGTGTCAGAAAACCAGCTTTAAAGATACATGGACATGCCCAACATGTATAATGACAGTTAGCTTAACCTTGGTGGTGGAAGCTTCCAAAAAGTAAAAACACAAGGCATTCAGAGTTAATGAGTTAGTAAGTTAATAGCTAAGTTTTAACCTGATTGGTTTTGTTATATGTAGTTCAAAAGGTGTACAATTGAGTGCCAGCTAAAATAATTTTAGATGAAGAAGAGGCTTGTGGAATAAAGGGGTGGATGACAGGTTGGATAAAGTAAAAATCTTCAGTGTGGAAAGCAAAGTATTGATAGCAAGTCCTCAGACTGGAGGACGATAGGCAGTAGTGTTCCCTGGGTCAGTTTTATATATATCAATAGCTCAGGAAAAGGCATAGAGAGAGTAATATTTCAAAGTGTACAGATATCACCAGACTTAGAGGTGTGATATAAAGAAATGGTAGCAATATATTATAAAACGGAGGGAATAGATAAGCAGATTGGGCAAATGACAAATGTAATAATGCAGAGTGATACCTTTTTGCAGAAAGAATTAAAGGCGTACGATGTAGATTAGTTGGTATTGTTGAAAAGAGTCTGCAGTAGTTGAGCTGAAAATATGCATAATAACTTGAAAATGGCTGGTCAGGTCGAGAAAGTGATTAGTTCAATGGTTGGAATTCTGAGATCTATAAATTTAAATATGTAATTCAGTAGCAAGGCATTTATAGTGAACCACCGTAAAACTCTGGTCTGGCTACAACGAGAATCTTATGTTAATAATCAAAAACTGTTCAGACATGGGAGATGGCATATCCTCCTCCTCATCAATACCCCAGAGCTCCTTCTGTGTGAAACTGCAATTACTGAAGTACCTCCAGTTAGTCAGACTGCATTTGGTGCTCATTGAGTGGATTCCTCTTCACTGGAGGAAGCAAAAGTAGAGGGGCGGGTGAGCACCACGTTGTATGACAGTTGTCTGTCAATTGTTCACCCCCCCCCACTCAGATTCCTCTATCCTACATTGTTCTGTTGACCTCTAACCCAATGTAAGCTGCAAGGACAACTAGGTTTTTTTTACACAATATTCAGGATTTCACACTTTACAGTAATTTCAGATAATCAGTGACGAGGATGGAAAGTGAGGAAGGAGGTAGTAATGACAAACTGTGGTTGGGTGCACATGCATGCCAATAAGCACATCAGTAAATCTGTTACTCCTGAAAAGTTTACGTGTGTAAACACACACATACACATTTTTAAAATAATTTCATGCTGTTTTGCGTTCTGGTATAAGGAGTATCACATAAGCAGGCTCTGTTTTAATTGATATAATTGCGTTAAGTAGTAATCATGTATAAAATTAAGAGTTAATGCCACTCTAAAGTTTAAAGTGGCACAAGAGTGCAGATGCCGGAATTTGGATAAACAATAATAGGTTGCTTTTGCATTTCAGGCATTAAGCTAAAGTAGCCCTTGCTCGAAAAATGGCTGTCCTACTGCACTGCAGACGTATCCAAAGATCTCATTTAACAGATTGGCGGGTGCAAAAATGCCGTGGCAAAAGTAGGATCAAAAAATTAGAGAGCGTAGATATTCAGTGTACTGGCAGTGTCCTCCACCCCGAGTTCTACACGGAAGAAAACAGCTGGGGAGAGGAAATACGATATCAACCTCATCACGAGATCATCTGTACAGCACCGAATCTCCGGGCAAATTCAAAATGCAAGAGGAACTCAGCAAGTCAGACAGCACGTCGCTGAGTTACGTGAGTTCCAATGTCTGCGGAAGATTCGCTAATCCATGGTAGGTACAGTACTAAGCATTCGGACAAACTGCAGTCCAGCCTCAGCGTGGCAACTGCCAATGCCCCGCAGTCCCTCGCCCAACCCGGCTCCCATTCGAGGTCTTCCTGTGACGTAGGGCAGTACGCCCCGTGACTAAATCTCGCGGGATCGCCTCCTCTTCCTTTTTCCAGCTCCTCGGGCGACATGGCTGTCGGTAAAAATAAGCGGCTGACCAAAGGAGGCAAAAAGGGAGCCAAGAAGAAGATGTAAGCCACCCGAGAGCGAGCCGCAAGCGTCGCGCTGATTATTCTCTGCGCAGAGCTGGGGTGAAATCGGAGAAAGTGGGACGGATGGCAGAGATGTTGAGTGGATTTATGAGGGCGGGCGGGGAAAGGGAGAGCGACGCCGGGCCTGGGCCGCTGGCTTAAAGCCGCGGCGTGCGGGTCTGTAACCGCGGTGAGGCTGAGCAAAGCAGAATCTCAGGGCTGTTTAATTCGGGCTGCTTTTGGACTCGGAGCCGGGATACTCTCTGTTGCCTCGGAGCTAGGCGGCGATGGACCAGCCAAAGAACGTGGACTGTTAGAATTTGAAGCAGGAGTTGGTTGTTCGTCACAGCCACTAAAATTCGAGGCTAAATCTTTATAACAGTGTTTCTTAGCCTACACTAAACCGTGGTTGTCCTAATTTCAAAACAAGCCTATCTGTCTTGGAGTATTCCAGACTTACAGTCCTTTGGACTGGTCTCGGGCCTGAAGGACTTCTCCCTTGTTTTGAGCGTCTGATCACTAGTATTGTGTACTGAGTCAGGGAACGTTTAATTATATTTATCTTGTTATATCCTATAGGAATTCTTTACATTTCGATGAGGGTCATTTTGTGATCCTTTATGAGTACAGGCCTAGTCTTCATGTGACAAAACTGGGAATTATTCTGAGGCTTTACCATCTATCGTAATGTTTGAACAGTGATTAGGCCCTGTAAACAGTATTTCAAGTGCATTAGTCTTGGTGATCTGGGTGCTGAACAACGAATGCTATTTTCACATTCCTCTCTAGATTGTAACCTGATTGTACCAGTTACTTTTCTGAAATCTTATTCTTATGTCTCTCCACAGTGTGGACCCTTTCTCCAAAAAGGACTGGTATGATGTCAAGGCTCCAGCGATGTTTAACATTAGGAACCTGGGTAAAACCTTGGTTACAAGGACCCAGGGAACTAGTAAGTGTTCTCCAGTATGCATCTTCTACCTGGCTTTGATTAATTAATCAGAACATAAGCTGTAAGGCTTAAAAGCAAAGACTTATCTCTAATGTACCAGTAGGTTAATGCAGTTTGTCAGTAAGCTGCTTTGTTATGTTTGAATAGTACTTGGCCTTTATGTTTAAAATCTATTTTAAATCTTGTACAAAGAACACAAAATGCTGGAGGAAATCAGCAGGTTGGGTAACATCTACAGAGGAAAATGGACTATTGGCGTTTTGACTTGTGAGTCAGATCTCTTGTGTTTTTTGTATAAAGCAGCTATTGTTTAGGCCTTTTGACATTCCTGTTGATACCTAATTGAAAATTAGATAAGTAAAAATTGATTGTTAACTTTATAGAGGTTTTGATTTTCCTCATAAGTAATTTCTGTTTAATATACAGAAATTGCCTCAGAAGGCTTGAAGGGCCGAGTATTTGAGGTGAGTCTTGCTGACTTGCAGAACGATGAAGTGGCCTTCCGCAAATTTAAGCTGATCGTCGAGGATGTTCAGGGCAAAAACTGCCTGACCAACTTTCATGGGATGGACTTAACACGTGACAAGATGTGCTCAATGGTCAAAAAATGGCAGGTAAAGTTATTGAACTGTTGTCTGTGATTTGAATTGTGAATTTTGCTTTTATATAATTTTGAGTGAATTTACTTGTTAGTACCTAATTATCAAGCACCTAAGGTAACAAAATTGGTTCTTAGTATAAAGTAGCCCAATCAATTATGTTGTCAAATTAATAAGGTATAGAATAAAACTGCAGATGTTATAAATCTTAAGTGCTGGAAAATCAGCTCATTAGGCCACTCCTGTGGGAAGATCCACAATGCAGCCTGACCTGCTGAGTAGTTACAGTAATTTCTGTTTTTATTTTTAGTAAGGAAACTGCATGGGCTTTGATTTGTTCCTTTTTTTTAATGTACTCAGAAGTTTTCTAATTGCATTCATTTTTCATAAAAGAGATGTTGCACAGGAAAGGCACTTCAGCTAAAAGAGTCAGCGTCTGTTTTTACACTAATCCAGCTCTTGAATTTTATTTTCATCAACTCGCCCAACAATCGCCAGGCTCTAACGCTCAGTCACATACAATGGCCAATTAACCTATCAGATGTCACTTATTTGTGATGTATGGAGGAGACCAGAGCATCCATCAAACCCTGTGTGGTCACAGGGAAAATGTGCTGGTTCCCCTTAGCATTGGAAGTTGGGATTGAACATGTGTTTTACTGCTTTCATTGCTGTCTTTCTAAGCGGACTTGCACCATCGCAGAGCATGGTTAGGCTGCTTCAGATAGTTGAATATCTTTAAGATATAATCCGCTTTTATTTAGATATCCAGTCAGTGGCCAGAACCGCTTGCAGTTCATCTCGCACAAAAGCATCAGTGTTCTGTATCTATTTTCTGCCAGGAATTTCAAATCTTTGTTGAACTTTGATTAGCAGGATCTTGAAGGTATCGGGTAGAATGGAGCTCCATAGACATACAGTATTTGTTGTCTAACTTGATGCTTAATTGAATCTCTGAAACTGCTGGGAAGGAAGTATGAAAAGTTACTATTTTAAACTGCATCTCTGGCTGATTTTTTTTGGTAGATGCAAATTATTCTGAGGAGCAACTGGAGTTGCTATTTTTCAGTCTTATCCACACCAAAGAATTGATAATGTTTTGAGACCGATCTTAAACAAAGACCCTGTCTGCTCTACTGGGTGAAAGTTTACATGGTGCTGTATTGAAAAGTAACTGTAAAGCTATTCCTGTTGGCAAGTCTTTTCTGGTTACCTTGACATCATTATATTTATTTTAGTGTGAGGTTCTTGCTCTGTTTCATACCTCGGTGTATTGAGGACATCATTTTTTCTTGCTGATTATAATGGTTTTACCATTTGTTCTCTGATTTCCATTGTAGACTATGATTGAAGCCCATATTGATGTCAAGACTACAGACGGGTACCTTCTGCGCCTTTTTTGTGTAGGCTTTACAAAGAAGCGCAACAACCAGATCCGTAAAACCTCCTATGCTCAGCACCAGCAGGTTCGTACGATCCGCAAGAAGATGGTTGAAATCATGACCCGTGAAGTTCAAACCAACGATCTCAAGGAGATTGTCAACAAGTTGTGAGTAATCTGAACTGTCAATGTTCCTATTTCTCTTAACGCTCCAATATTTTACATTTCACTGAAGCATGGTTGAAGTGAGCTTGTGCAAAGTGGCAGATGCTAGTAAAATAATCATGTATATACTAATGAAATGGCTGAAGGAGCTAAAAATAAATACAACCCTTGAGTGAGCGATGGTTAACTGGAATCATAGGTGCAAGTGCACTGTCCTCAAGGATATACTGGCTTTGGAGGTAGTGCAGAGGGGCTTCAGGTTGATTCCACAGATGAGTGAGATTGAGGAGAGATTGGGTCACCTGGGATTCAGAAGGATGTGAGGAGATCTTATAGGAACAAAATTATGAAAGGGACAGGAAAGTTATTTCCACTGGTAGGTGAGACTAGAACTAGAGGACATGGTGTCAAGATTTGGGTGAGTAGATTTAGGTCGGAGATGAAGAGGAATTGTTTTTCCCAGAGAGTGGTGAATCTGTGGAATTCTCTGCCCAATGAAGCAGTGGAGGCTCCCTCAGTAAATAAATATAAGACAAGATTGGGTAGACTTTTGCCTAGTAGGGGAATTAAGGGCTATGGGGAAAAGGCTTGTAGGTGGAGATGAGTCCATGGCCAGATCAGCCATGATCTTATTGGATGAGGAACAGGCTCGACGTGCCAGATGGCCTAGTTCTGCTCCTATTCCTTGTGTTTATAGATCCCAGATAGTATCTGCAGTTTTACTCAACAAAGGATTTTAGCTGAAAAGCTCTGTATTCCAAGAGATGGTAGTTTTTCCAAATCCTAGACTGACTATTTATCCCATTAAATATTTGAATTCAAGTATAATATCCCCTCGGTCCACTTGGGCTGAGATGCTCCAGCATGTTTTAGTTATTACACAAAAGCCTTTGGTTACTGTTGTCACTTTGGCCTTAGATCTGAATCTGAGCGCTACTATTTTTTTATTTAAATTATTAATACATTTTACAGCACTCTGAAAACATCAGTGTCACTGATATTGAATGTCACCATTTAACCTGTCCATGAACTTGTGACCCTCAAAGGCAAACTGTAATGTAAGACTTTCTCCACCAGTGCTCTCTCTCAACTCCTGTATTTTCTGTCACTGTTACCGCCTCAAGGATGCACATGGCACTGATCTCTCGGGTCCATTCTTTTGACATTGTTGCCAGTGGGCCTTATTTCTGTGCCATTTTTTCAAATTCTTGGGTTCAGTCATGTAGACATTTAGAGCTTTTTCATTATGGACATTTCTTCTAAATTTCCTTCCTCATTCAGTGGCCACTTAAGCCTGGCTGAACTTATTTTGATCCTTTGACTCCACTCACTTTTTTCAAATAAGGCCCAGGTAGAGTGAATAGAAAGGGCCAATGCCCCCTCTAGTTGTGGTCAACAGCATGGACAACAGACTTAAAGTAAATGGTGGAGGATGAAGGTAAGTGATTTTCACTCATGGCGGCATGGATCTGGAACTGGTTAGAAATTAATCACGCTTTGCCAGTACTTCCATATGTGCTTAAAGATTAGTGGCGCATCAGGAATAGGCTAGATTGCTCTTGATTGGAGCAGACCTGTTAGTGCAAATGGACTCTTGTGATGCATGTTTCCCTAATTCAAAGTGTGTATTCCTTTGCAACTCATTCTGGGCTTCCTACTTTGTAGCACTGATGCTTTGATTTGTGCTATTTATAAGTGCATAATTTTGTCCATTTTACAATTTCTAATCTTGCCTGTACCTTGCCTTTGAAAAGTTGCTTGTCATTTCTTTGGAGTAAGTTCCAATCAATTCCTGATATTTATTGTTAACCTCTTTCAGTGTTCTTTAGATAGTACCTTCTCTCACCATGCCCTTTCAGGGCCAGTGTTCCTCCAAATTGTAAGATGCAACATTTCAATCTAATGCTTCTTCCCCCCCATCTTAAACCTACTGTTCACCAGGTCATTGGTCACATTTTGTCCCAGTTGCTGGACTTTGGTTTTTGTAACTCTTCATGAGAAGATTTCTTTTTCTTGCCTTCTGTTCCACTATCTATATTCAGTAGATCAGGCATTGCAGCATTCACGAGGTTGGTGGTTTTGGTACTGATGGGGTAGTTTTTGGATGCAGGATATTAATTAGTTGGTAAAATGATCTGAGCAATGACAGATTAAATTTCATCTTGCTAAGTGTGAGATGATATATTTTGGAAGATCTGAAATGGGTACTATTGAGGAGTAGAGATGAAGATGTCCAAAGGATACTAGAAGATGGTTAAGGCGTAGAATGCAAGATCAGAGAGGTTATGGTACAGTTTTAGTAATTATCAGGTCACAACTTGATTGTCATTTGTAGTTCTGCTCACCACATTGGAAACACTGAGTGCACTGGAGAGTATGTAACAGAGATTCACCCAAGACTCTTTAGAAAGGAGTATTTCAGTAATGAGACTGGATTTACTTTCCTTGCAATGGAGGAAGCTGAGGGTGGCCCTGGTTGGGCTATACAAAATCATCAGATGCATAGCGTTACTCATAAACTGTTCACCTACTGGGTGTCTAAAACTAGAGCCAAAGATTTAGAGGGAATAGGAGGAGTTTTCTCCTCCGGGTTTGTGTGTTTAGTTGGGAATGCATTATCTAGGGAGTTGGTGAAGAAGAAGAATTTTTAAACCATAAAACAAGAGCAGAATTAGGCCACTCAGCCCATCATAGCTGATTTATTATCTCTCAACCTAATTCTCTTACCTTCTCCCTCTTATCTTTGACATGCTGACTAACCAAGAACCTATCAACCTCTGATTTCAATATACTCAATGACTTACTTCCACAGATGTCTATGGCAATGAATTTCACAGATTTGCCACCCTCTGGCTAAAGAAATTCCTTTTCACCTCTATTCTAAATGAACGTCCGTCTCTTCTAAGGCTGTGCCCTCTGGTCCTAGACTCACCCTCTGTAGGAAACATCCTTCCCACATCCACTCTGTCCAGGCCTTTGGATATTCGATGTGTTTCATTGAGATCTCCCCTCATTCTTTTCAACTCCAGCAAACCAGTAAACCTCTTGTTTTAATTCCACAGTCTCTGGCTCAGTTTCTTCCTCTTACTTTTCTCCATCTTGACATCAGATATTGATGCTTCAGGAGTAGTCTCAACTAGAGCCATCAAATGCTGCTCATATGACCCTTTCATTCTCAATATCAGTCTCATGAACCTCCTGTGGACCCTCTCCAATGCTATCACACCCTTTCTTGTATAGGGGACCCAAATCTGCGCATAGTACTCCTAAGTGCAATTTGACCAATGGCTTAAAAAGTCTCAGCATCATATTCTTGCTTTTACGTTCTAGTCCTCTTGAAATGAATATGATACTGCATTTGCCTCCTTTACCACCAACTCAACCTGCAAGTAAACCATCAGGGAATCCTGCACAAGGATTCCCAAGTCCTTTTGTATCTCTGATATTTTTTGAATTTTCTCCCTCCTTAGAAAATAGTCTACACCTATATTCCTTTTACCAAAGTGCATTCCTTACACTGTATTTCATCTGCCACTTTTTCCCCATTCTCCCAGTATGTCCAAGTTCTGCAGACTACCAGCCCCCTCCACCTATTTCTGTATCATCTGCAAACTTGGCTACAAAGTCATCAATATCCGTCATCCAAATCGTTGACGTAGAAAAGCAGTCCCAATACTGACCCCTGAGGAACGCCAACAGCCAACCAAAATAGGCCTCCTTTGATCTTCTATCCACATGAGCATCTCTTAGGTAATATAGGCTCTTGCTAAGCAGTCTCATGTGCAGCACCTTGTCAAAGGCCTTCAGAAAATCCAAGTAAACAACATCGACCGACTCCTTTGTCTATCCTGTTAATTCCTCAAAGAATTCCAACAGATTTCTCTTTAAGAGAATCACTGACTTTAGCCTATTTTATCATGTACCCTAAAACCTCAGCCTTAATAATGGACTCCAACATCTTCCCAGTCAGGGTTTCCTGTCTTTAGCTTCCTGCCCTTAAAGAGTAGAGTGATAAATAATTTTCCAGTCCTCCAGAGCTATTCAGAGCACTAGGGTGTAGTCCATCAGGATCTTCAGACCTTTCAGCTTCCCAACCAACACCACCTTAATACCAACTACACTCACTTCTGCCCCATGACACTCTTGAATTTCTGGCATATTGCTGGTGTCTTCTGCAGTAAAATCTGATGCAAAATACTTAGTTCGTCTGCAATTTCTTTGTCCCCCATTACTACTTCTCTGTCATTTTCCAGTAGTCCAGTGTCCACTCTCACCTTGTACTCTATTGTACAGTATATCTGGGGGGGGGGGGGGAAGTATCCCATGATAGTTTTGGCTAGCTTACCTTCATATTCAATCTCTTCTCTCCTAATGTTCTTTTTTGTTGCCTTCATTTGGTTTTTAAAAGCTTCTCAATTCTTTAACTTCCCACTAATTTTTCCTATATTATTTACTCTCTCTTGCTTTTATGCTGTCTTTTGCTTCCCATTTCAGCTATGATTGCCTGATCGTCCCTTTAGAAAACTTAATTTTTGGGAGGCGCCTATCCTGCATTTCCAAATTACCCTCAGAAGCTCCGACTATGTCCCCTTCCAATCAACTTTGGCCAGCTCCTCTCGTGCATCTGTAATTGCCATTACCCCACCAAAATACTGATACACTTGACTTTATCTTAAACTGCTGGGTGAATTTTATCATATTATGGTCACTACCTCCCAAGGGTTCGTTTATCTTAAGCTCCCTAATCAAATCTGGTTCGTTACACAACACCCAATCGAGAATTTCCTTTGCTTTAGTGAGCTCAATCACAAGATGCTCTAAAAAGCCAACTCATAGGCATTCTAATTCCCCCTTTTTGGATTCATCATCAACCTGACTTTCCCACTGTATCTACATATTGAAATCTATATTCCACATCCTGTCTACTGCTTGCGGGCCTGTATGAAACCCACAAGGGTTTTTCACCCTTGCAGTTTCTTAACTCTATCCACAAGAATTCTACGTTGTGGTGGCATAGAAGGCTACAGTCCGAACTGTGGTAAATGGTTGTAGTATGGATGGGGACTGCATCGTTGGCAGCTGTGATGAGCCAAAGGATCTGTTTCTGTGCTACGTGACTGCAAACCACTGCCAAATTACATTGAACTCTTGACATGCACTTTTTCAGGCATCCTGGTTCTTCCTTTAAATGGTTACTCCCTTTTCGGTGACAACTTCCTGCACAGGACACAAAATGCATTCCACTTTGTTCCTTTGTTTATCCACTGTCACAGGGGTCCAAAAAAGTATTCCTGCCATTTTGTTGTTTTAAAATTAGTATTTCCATAGTATATTGGGGAGATTAAAATAGACTGCTTTGATGGATACGCATCTGACACTGAGCTTTGAATGAGCTTTAATTATCGGACTGAATCTATTTATTCTTGGTTTCCTGTACTATTCAGTTGGGATTCATTGGATTGTAAAACAGGCCTTTGACCAGACACTTATTTTCTCACCTGTGTTTTCATTTCTGGCAAATCATATGTGATTTTATTTGAATACTGCCATTACTCCAGCAGAGTAAGTTAATGGAGAGGATAGTTGCTAAAGTCCTTTTGGCTGACCCTGCAAAAGAACTGATTTTGTGAGGTAAAGTTCGAGAAACTTAATGTTCAAGTCCCTATAATCATAGCATTCTACCATTCACTTTTTAGGATACCAGACAGCATCGGAAAGGATATTGAAAAAGCTTGCCAGTCCATTTATCCACTCCATGATGTGTTTGTCCGGAAAGTCAAGATGTTGAAAAAGCCCAAATTTGAATGTAAGTTCTGCTTCTGGATGCCTTTCCACATTTGAAACTTTGTGTTCTTATTATATCAGTGTCAGTTTGTGAAATTCAAGACTGAGAATATGTTAATTGGTATTTAAGGATTTGTTATTTATTGCACTGTGGAGTTTATTTTGTGTCCATCTGTTGAAGGTTCCAGTCCTGCATGAAAATACTTTGAACTGGTCAATAATTAGATCTGAATACTCTTGATTATTAAGTGAAGAACAAACTTGAGGTGACTATAATTGGGTGGAGCTGGAAGGGGTTAATTTTGAGAACCCACATGACTTGAAGGACTGCTGCTTAGCATGGAGCATCAATGCTTGGGACATTGGGTAGCTAGTAGATGTGAAAATGTGTGGTAGGAAACCAGGGTGTGATACTTTGCAAGGGAGTTAATAGTTTAACTAAGGATGGCATCAGTTTATCCCTGTGCCATTTACAAACACCACACTGTAATTGATTTCAGCAAGGTAAAGGATGGTAAGAAAGTTGAGGGCGAGGTTAAATGTTCTTAACAATGCAGTATAGAATTTAAGCCTGAAAGAGGCTACAACTATATGATATTCTCTTGATTTGATAAGACAGGTAGTCTTATAGTATAAAACTGTAAAGATTTAGCTGCCTGTTATCAATATCTTACTAAGCTTTGAGGACAATTTTGGACCTTGCTAACTATGTTTCAAGTAATCAATCTTTCAATGTACAGGTGAAATGCTGACTCAACTACTAATTAATAACCCTAATAAGTTTTAAATAAAATATAGGAACTCATTTTTGGTGAAATTGTCTGAATTCTCAAGGCAATAAGCTTAGAAGAAGTATCCAATGTTTTTTATAAATGCATACTTGAAGTGCAGTATGTAACTGTACCCTTTTATCAAAAAGATTTTTCAATCTTAGTTGGCAAGTTTGTAAATATTAAATCAGTTCATCTGGAAATGTCTGAGGTGGTCAAAAGGGTTAATAATGCAAGGATAGATGTATTCATCTGTCCTTCATTCCTGCTGTTCAAGATCAGACTGATGGACCTCAGTGCCAGTTTCTTGAATTAATCTGGTATGTTCTGATTCTAAAATTTGAGCAGCTCTCAATCTTAAATATACTGAGTGTATGAGACTGCATGGCCCTCTTGGGTAGTGAGTTCCAGCGACACTTTGTTAGTGTGAAGTAATTTATTTACACTTGTCCTACATGGCTGTCTACTTTTTTTTACAACTTTTGAATCCCACTCTGGGCATTCTGGAGTAGGGAAGCATTACTCTGCTTCTGTGTTGCCAAGCCCCATTAATATTTTGCATAAATTGAGATCACCTTTTATTCTTTCAAACTCTGGGCCCAGTTGGTTTATTTATTTTACAGCAAATTCATCCAAGGTCTTGGGTTGGTATACCTTTGCACAATATTTAAAATAGAGTCTCACCAGGGATCTATAATAATTGGTGCAAGATGTGTCTACTCACTTGTGAACTTGTGTTGACCTTAATTGTATTTCCAAATGCTTGATAAACCTCCAAGTAAATTCTTTAATACACTGTGATCCTTCTGAACACGAGAGCCTTCTAATCTCTCACCTTTTTAAAATATACTTTGCCTTCCTATCTCTTGCACCAAACAGATGACTTCATGTTTTTCCTCATAATGTATCCCATGACTATTCATTTTATCTACATCCTACTCGATTTTCAGAAGGCATTTGATAAGGTCCCACATAGGAGATTGGTGGGTAAAATCAGAGCTCATGGCATTGCGGAGAAGATATTGACATGGATAGAAAATTGGTTGGCAGATAGAAAGCAAAGGGTAGCGGTGAATGGGTGTTTCTTGGAATGGCAGGTGGAAACTAGTGGGGTGCCACAGGGCTCGGTATTGGGACCACAGCTGTCTACGATTTACATCAACGATTTAGATGAAGGCATTGAGAATAACATCAGCAAGTTTGCTGATGATACTAAGCTGGGTGGCAGTGTGACATGTGATGAGGATGTTAGGAGAATTCAGGATGACTTGGATAGGCTGGGTGAGTGGGCAAATACTTGGCAGATGATGTTTAATGTGAATGAGTGTGAGGTTATTCACTTTGGGAGTAAGAACAGGAAGGCAGATTGTTATCTGAACGGTGTAGAGTTAGGTAAGGGAGAAATACAAAGAGATCTAGGAGTCCTTGTTCATCAGTCACTGGTGAATGAGCAAGTGCAGCAGGCAGTGAAGAAGGCTAATGGAATGTTGAACTTTATTACAAAGGGAATTGAGTACAAGAGCAAGGAAATCTTTTTGCATTTGTACAGGGCCCTGGTGAGACCACACCTGGAGTATTGTGTACAGTTTTGGTCTCCAGGGTTAAGGAAGGACATCCTGGCTGTAGAGGAAGTGCAGCGCAGATTCACAAGGTTAATTCCTGGGATGTCCAGACTGTCTTACGCAGAGAGGTTAGACGTACTGGGCTTGTACATGCTGGAATTAAGGAGATTGAGAGGGGATCTGATTGCAACATGTAAGATTATTAAGGGATTGGATAAGATAGAGGCGGAAATATGTTCCAGATGCTGGGAGAGTCCAGTACCAGAGGGCATAGTTTAAGAATAAGGGGTAGGTCATTTAGGACAGAGTTAAGGAAAAACTTCTTCTCCCAGAGAGTTGTTGGGCTGTGGAATGCACTGCCTCAGAAGGCAGTGGAGGCCAATTCTCTGGATGCTTTCAAGGAGCTAGATAGGTAGCTTATGGATAGGGGAATCAAGGGATATGGGGACAAGGCAGCAACCGGGTATTGATGGTAGATGATCAGCCATGATCTCAGAATGACGGTGCAGGCTCGAAGGGCCGAATGGTCTACTTCTGCACCTATTGTCTATTGTCTACTGAAGACCAATTGTATCCTCACCATAGCCTAGCTTCATCAGCATGTTTGAATACATGATAGTTGATCCTCTCATTCAATCATTGATACGGATTGTAACTTTCTGCTCTTTACAACTTTAAACAATCCCAGCAGATTTATTTCTATTTCCTGTTATTTTCTTTATTAAATGATAGACAGGGGTGTCAATTGTTTCTAGATTTCACATACCCTCCTTAAAAAATAACATTTAATTTGCTACCTTCCAGTCTGTAGGGAACATCCTAAAAATCTGGTTTCAAAGATGGCGACTAGTTTATCCACTCACTGAAGCTGCCACCTTCAAAACGCTATGATCCAGGTCGACGTGTTCTGGGGATTTATTTTTCCCAATACTAATTTTTATATTGTTAACTTCTTGGTGCTCATTGACTCTAGACTGTGATTCTCCACTATTTAATGGTTAAGGAAATATGAAATGAAAATTCTGGAGCAAATTTACTGAGAATTGAGTATAGAAGATTGTTATTGTTACTTATGTTGATACAAGGGAAATGGTGAGCCAGCTGAAAGGTTGGGTCACATTTGGGGACTATTTGAAGGTGCTTAGCGAAGCTGAAGGTGAGACCGTCACATGAAGATGGAAATTTTGTTAGTGGAGGAACCAAACGATTCAGACTTGAAAAGTGAGGGGTTACTCTGTTTAGAGGTACCAAATTACAGAGGAAGATCCATTTGATGGGGCCTTGGAGTGGAAGTTGAAGATGGAGGGAGTTCATTAATGCTTGGGAGGAGAACAGGTGACAGCAGAAATATCGGAAATGGAACAGATGTAGTTAAGGGACCTTCGACTATGCAGAAGGGGAAGCCAGCTTTGAGAGGAAAGTAAGACTTGTCAGAAGCAGTTGCAAGTAGCATTGTTACCAGATGAGGCAAAGATCAACAGTGAGAATCTGCCAATTGAAAGTAGTATGGAGAAGGGTGCAATGAGGATTCTGTAGAATCTACATGCTGACAAATTAGCTATTTCCTTGAAAGCAGCAGTTGCTGAAGGTTTGAGCTAAGCAGGTATTGACTTAGTTCAGTGAGAATCAGAATTGGTTTATTGTCATGTGTACCAACCTTTATTTGAGACAGTATACCACTTAATTAGAGCAGAAGCTTGTTGCTGTACAGGTTCTAACTAGTGCCATTTGTGTGCAAAAAGCACTATTTTTGTCACATAGTTGGTGAGAAATAAGTAAGACAGTTCAGGACTGTTGCTCACTGCAGTTTCAAACTTTTGGGCTTCAGGAATTATTCAGCCTGAGGAAGAATATGTGACAGGAAAATTGTTTGGGTTTCTCCAGTGACAAAATGGAAATAGGCCTTGAGGATAATAGATCAATCATGAAAATAAGGTGCCATGGAACTGTTGCATTGCTTTTGATGATTGGGATTATGAAAAAAAAATGACTCTGCTGCCCTTGTTAGAAGGTTTAATAACAATATTGCAGTTAGTGACCCAAGTGGGAGAAGAGTTGGGATGAACAGAGTAAAATAACCATGCAACAAATTTGTGATTTGGGACAATTAGCTGTGTTAGTTCAAAATTCAGTTTCATTTTATTCTTGGGTCAAAGCAAAGCTGATTGTAGTTGTAAGGCTGGATCAACAAATGTTCTGGCCAAAGTACTATGTTGTAATTATCCTGTTGTGTGATTGGCAGAATTGTTCTGATGTTTCATTAAAATTAATAGAAAATCTTCTGTTGTAGTGGGCAAACTGATGGAGCTGCATGGCGAAGGAGGAAGTGGCACAAGCAAACCATCAGGTGAAGAGACTGGTGCTAAAGTAGATCGAGCTGATGGATATGAACCTCCTGTCCAAGAAACTGTCTAAATATGTATAATAAAACATCTCTTTTATGATGGCTTTATTGTTTCATTTAGTTTACTAATTGGAGGCTTACGTAAATAGGCAAAATTGTCATTCTGGACCATAAGGGGAGTACTTGTATTAGAATTTGCATCTTATCCAGCCTTTTTCAGCTATAATGGAAAAGTTTGTGACACTGGTCTATTAATCTGATCTTGTTTGACCAAGGAAGTCTGGTGAAGCTCAATTCACAAAGGTCCAAATACTAAAGATTCAGCAATCAATCATTTCAAAATTCAAGGTAAACTTATTATCGAAGTATGTGTCACCATATACTACCTTGAGATTCATTTTCTCACATGCATTCATAGTGGAACAAAGAAATACTATATAATAAGTGAAAAACAGTTATTCATGATGGTTGAAGAGTAATAGATAATCCTGAACCTGGTGATGTAGTGGAGGCTCTTGTACCTCCTTCCTCCTACACTCTTGGACTGAAAATCTTACAGCAGCTAATGGATAAACATCTAACTAGATTAAAGTTCTTGTAACAATTGATAGTTATTTTAATAAATTAACTGCTATTAGAATAGGATCTTTTATTTATATAATATTTCAAGAAATGAGGCAGGGCAGATGTGTCAACATCCTAGGTATAGTAATGACTAAAGTTAGAAATTCTATGATTGTGCATCAGTTACCATTTGACTTCATGCTAACATACACTACAAGATTCACAGAAGCTTTAAACCACTACTAGCAAAACTGGAATGCTACCATCTAGGTCATGTTTTATTTGATACCCCATGTGTCATTAATTTTTTTTGTGCTAGGTTGGTGACTCAGTGTTGCATTGCAATCAGAAAATTTGGATTGTTACATGCCCAGGTTTTTAAAGTCACTTATACAAACTTGTGGTTTTTATCATAATGTGCTTCCTTGCATTATGTGTTTATTGCATCACCTAGTTCTAATCTGATAAAGGAATTACTTGATTGTCTTTGGCTGCCTCGGTAGCATTATCTTGTAACCATTAGGCAATTTCCAAACTAACACCTTTGCTCTAAGAACAGAAGAGAGTCAGTTAAGCTGACTTTGTCTTGCATCCTGGAGACAATTTTGAAGATACCTGAACTGTGTGTGTTTCCAGAGAGTCATTTTAAGATCAAATCCAAATTTACAGTCAGACATACTTTATTGATCACGAGGGAAATTGGGTTTCGTTACAGCTGCACCAACCAAGAATAGTGAAGAAATATAGCAATATTAAAACATAAATAATTAAATAATGAGTTAATCGTGCCAAGTGGAAATAAGTCCAGGACCAACCTATTGTCACAGGATGTCTGACACTTTGAGAGAGGAGTTGTAAAGTTTGATGGCCACAGGTAGGAATGGCTTACTATGATGCTCAGTGTTACATTTCAGTGGAATGAGTCTTTGGCTGAATGTACCCCTGTGCCCAACCAGTACATTATGGAGTGGATGGGAGTCATTGTCCAAGATGGCATGCAACTTGGACAGCATCCTCTTTTCAGACATCACCGTCAGAGAGTCCAGTTCCACCCCCACAACATCACTGGCCTTACGAATAAGTTTGTTGATGCTGTTGGTGTCTGCTACCCTCAGCCTGCTGCTCTAGCACACAACAGCAAACATGATAGCACTGCCACCACAGCCTCGCAGAACATCCTCAGCGTCGTCCGGCAGATGTTAAAGGACCTCAGGAAATAGAGACGGCTCTGACCCTTCTTGTAGATATCCTCAGTGTTCTTCGACCAATCCAGTTTACTGTCCATTCATATCCCCAGGTATTTGTAATCCTCCACCATGTCCACACTGACCCCTTGGAT
Organism: Hypanus sabinus; assembly: GCF_030144855.1. Taxonomy (NCBI): domain Eukaryota; kingdom Metazoa; phylum Chordata; class Chondrichthyes; order Myliobatiformes; family Dasyatidae; genus Hypanus; species Hypanus sabinus. The sequence goes on from NC_082708.1 coordinate 121,551,132, forward strand.
GGAAACAGGTCACTGGTGCCTTAGCCCTCCTCAGGTCCATCACCAGCTCCTTATGCAGGCTTTGAGTGAGTGAATATACTTTGCATTAGTTTCTCTAACATCTCTGCATGTAAAAGTCGTGTCTAGAAAGATTTGGACTCTGAGGACTTGTGATGATCACAGTTGAAACTGATCCTTTGAAATGCATAGCTGTATCTGACATTTTTGGCAGCTGCTTAGTGGGTGTGTAGGAAACGATATGAGAGCTACATCTTTCTATTGTTAGTGGGACTGGGCAAAAGAAGCTAAGGAGAAATGGGAACTTGGGCCAACTTGTCACTCAAAGGGTGGGGTGGGTATGGCCAGATCTCTGGGTGGACTTAAGTTGTATTAAGTACTAATTTACTTCTACAAGTTGAAGTCACTTTTATCAATGTTTTGTTTACTGTCAAACCTAGTTTGGCTTGGAACCATACTAAATTAAATTAGGTTGAAGCAAACAGAAAATGCTGGAAACAGAACCAGCAACAATTTAATCATCAACTGTCAACAAGCATGACTGAAAATTCGGTCATCTGACTTTATCTCACAGGAGGTCAAATGTCAGTTAAGATACTGTGATCTCACAACTGAGCATCAAGTCATTGTCTCCCATACATAGACCTCATTTCCTGAGGAGACACCTCCAAAAATTTCAGCCCTTTCACCCCAAGTCAACATAACCCAATCCTACCTCCTAATCCACAAGCAGGAATCTTTAATAAACTGCAAAATTGGATTGAATGTTGGCTTAATCATGACTAACTGAGGGCAGTTGTGGAGGGGTGATTTTGTTTTTTGACTGGCGGTCTGTCATCGTTACTCCACAAGGATCTACTGGACCTCTAGATGCACAGTAGCATAGCGTTTAGTGTGACACTTGCAGCTTGATGTTCCAGTTTAATTCTGGCGCTAACTGTAAGAACTTTATTCTCCATGTGACCAAGTGGATACTTGGCATAATTAACTTATTATTTAATTATTTATGGTATGATATTGCTATTATTCCTACACTATTCTTGGTGCAGCTGTAATGAAACCCAGTTTCCCTCAGGATCAGTAAAGTATGTCTGTCTGGATTTCCTTTCGGTGCTCTGGTTTCTGCCCACAGTCTAAAGTCATACCAATTAGTAGATTAATTGGGAATTGTAAATTGTCCTGTGGTTGCTAGTATTAAATAGATTAGTTGCTGGGTAATGCAGCTTATTGGGCTGGAAGGGCCTGTTCAATGTAGTATCTTAAAAAAAAATAAATGACATATTATTGAATTAGGGATTGTGAGGAAGGTTGTCAAATGAGAAGTAGGATGTAGATCAACTGCAAATTTGGGTGATGTGATAATATGTTTACAAAGCCAGCACCCCGGTTCAATTCGGCTGTCTGTAAAGGAGCCTGTGACTGCATGGGTTTCCTCTCATTTCAAAATGTACTGGTTAAGTTAATTGGATGTAATCAGGAGGCATACGCTCGTTGGGCTGGAAGGGCTTCTTACCTTGCTGCATCTCTAAATAAAAATAAAAGACATGGATAATGTGATGAACTTTGGTGAGAGGTTAATTACCAGAGGAAATGGCAGGACCAATAAGAGCACTGATGAACAGAGGGATTGTAGAGTATAAATCTATAACTCACAAAGTGACACCACAAATTGATACCATTAAGACCTACGAGCAGAATTGGCCCATTGAGTCTGTTCCACCATTCAATCATGGATATCCCTGTAACCTTCATTGTGGCCAATCAAGAACCTATCAATCTCTGCCTTAAATATGCTTCATGACCTGCCGTCCACAATGGCATGTGGTCACAAATTCACCACCCTTTGGTTGAAGAAATTTCTCCACATCTCAATTTTAAATGGACAACCCCTCCTCCCTCCCCCCCCCCCCCCCATCCTGAGGCTGTGCCCTCTTACCCTAGACTCCCACACCATGGGAAAACATACTTTCCACATCTACTCTGTTTAGGCCTTAAAGCATTCAAAAGGCTTCGAAAAGATCCCTCACCCCCATCCTAAATTCTAGCAAGTACAGAGCTAAAGCCATGTGACGTTCCCCTTTCATTCCTGAAATCATCCTTATGAACCTCTCCAATGCCAGTGTTATCCTTAGATAAGGAGCCCAAAACTGTGAGGCTTCACCGGTGCCCTATAAAGCCTCAGCATCACGTTCCTGCTCTTGTGTTCTAGACCTCTTGAAATTAATACTGACATTGCATTTGCCTTCCTTACCACCATCTCAATCTGCAAGTTAACTTTTAGGGGTTCTGCACAAGGGCTCCCAAGTCCCTTTGCATCACAGATTATAGAATTCTTTCTGCATTTAGAAAATGGGTCTGCACATCTATTTCTACTACCAGAGCTACAAAGCTCTGGGACCGGATGGCAACCTAGAGCACGTTATCAGAGTGTGCACAGCACAACTGGCCGTGGTGTGTTTGCAGATATTTTTTAATCTCTTCCTCTCCCAGTGTAAGAGTGCCCTACTGCTTCAAAACATCCACCATTGTCCCTGTACCTAAAAAGACAAAGGTAACATGTCTGAATGACTGGCGTCCTGTCAGATTCACCTCAATAATAAACAAATGCTTTGAGAAGGTGGTCAAGGACTACATCTGCAGCATGCTACCACCCAGACTGGACCCCCTACAATTCGCCTACCGAGACAATTCCACACACCATCCTTACTCACTTGGAGAGGAGGGATGCTAATGTGAGAATGCTGTTCTTGAACTACAGTTCAGCATTCAACACCATAAATCCCCCCCCCCCTCCCCAGGCTCAACAAGAAACTCAGAGACCTTGGCCTTCACCTTGACTTTTGCAGCTGGATCCCAGACTTCCTGTCAGATCACCAGCAGATGGTAAGAGTGGACTCCCTCACCACTGACCCTGTGACCCTCAACACAGGAGCCCCCTGGGCTGTGTCCTAAACCCCCTCCTTTACTGTCTGTATACCTATGACTGTGTCACCACCCACAGCTCCAATCTGCTAATTAAATTTGCAAAACAATACTACATTGATTTGTTTATCTCAAATAATAACAAGACAGCCTACGGGGAAGAAGTCATCACCCAGACATAGTGGTTTCAAGAAAACAACCTCTCCCTCAATGTTGCAAAAACAAAGGAGCTGGTTGTGGATTACAGGAGGAATGGAGACAGCTCACCCCTATTGACATCAATGGATCTAGGGTTGAGAGGATAAACAGCTTTAAATCCCTCAGCATCCATATCACTGAGGATTTCACGTGGTTTGTACATACAGGCTATGTGGTGTAGAAAGCACAACAGCGCCTCTTTCACCTCAGACAGTTGAAGAAGTTTGGCATGAGTCCCAAATCCTAAGGATTTTCTGCAGGGGCACAACTGAGAGCATCACTGCCTGGTATGGGAACTGTACTTCCCCTCAATCACAGGACTCTGCAGAGAGTGGTGTGGACAGCCCAGCACATCTGTAGATGTGAACTTCCCACTATTCAGGACATTTACAAAGACAGGTGTGAAAAAAGGGCCCGAAGGATCATCAGTGACCTGAGTCACCCCAACCATGAACTGTTACAGTTACTACCATCTGGGAAATGGTACCGTAGGATTAAAGCCAGGACCAACAGGTTTCGGGACAGCTTCTTCCAGCTGGCCATCAGACTGATTAATTCACACTGACACAATTGTATTTCTAATTTATATTGACTGTTCTGTTGTATATATTACTGTACATACTATTTATTACAGATTACTATAATTTGCGCATTGCATGTTTAGATGGAGATGTAATGTAAAGATTTTTACTCACGTATGTGAAGGATGTAAGAAATGAAACCAATTCAATTCAAGGACTCCATCACCTCATCCTTAACATTTGGCTCCAACATCTTCCCAACCACTGAAATCAGGTTAACTGGTTTATAATTTTCTTTTTGCTGCCTTCCTCCTTTCTTAACAGTGGAGTGACATATGCAATTTTCCAGACCCCTGGCACCATGCAAGAGTCCAATGGTTTTTGAAAGATCATTACTAATGCCTCCACAATCTCTTTCAGAACCCTAGAGTGCAGTTCACCCAGTCTGGCTATCTTATGTACCCTTAGGTCTTCAAGATTTTTGAGACCTTCTCCCTTGTAACTCGCTTCTCTTCCCTCACGGCCTTCAACATCTGACACACTGCTAGTGTCTTCAACAGTGAAGACTGAGGCAAAATACTCATTTAGCTCATCTGCCGTCTCCTTGTCCCGTTATTATTTCTTTGGCATCATTTTCTAGTGGTTCTACATCCACTCTCATCTCTCTTTTATTTTTTACATACTTGAAAAAGCTTTCACCATCCACTTTGATATTGTTTGCTAGCTTGCTTTCATATTTCATTGTTTCCCTCCTCATGATTCTTTTAGTTGCTGTCTGTAGTTTTTTAAAGCTTCTCAATCTTCTATCTTCCCATGAAGTTTTGTTTTGTTGTATGCCCTCTCTTTTGCTTTTACATAAGCTTTGACTTCTCTTGTCAGCCACAGTTGTACTATTTTGCCATTTGAGTATTTCTTCATTTTAGGAATATATCTATCCTGCACCTTCCTCATTTTCCCCAGAAACTAATACCATTGCTGCTCTGCTGACATCCCTGCCAGCAGCTCCTTCCAATTTACTTTGGCCAACTCCTTGTTCACACCACTGTAATTTCCCTTACTCCACTGAAATACTGCTACATCAGACTTTATTTTCTCCCTATGAAATTTAATGTTGAATTCAATCATACTGTGATCACTGGCTCCTAAAGGGTAAACTTCCTAATTGTCTCTGGTTCATTATATAGCACCCAATCCAGTACAGCTGCTACTCCAAAAAGGCACCTCATAGGTATTCAACAAGTTCACTCTCTTAAGATCCATTACCAACCTAATTTTCCCAATCTACCTGCATGTTAAAATCTCCCATGACTATCATAACATTGGCCTCATAACTCATGTTTTCTATTTCCTGTTGTAATCTGTTGTCCACCTCCCAGCCACTGTTGGAAAGCCTGTATATATCTGACATCAGACCCCTTTTACCCTTGCAGTTTCTTAACTCAACCCACAAGGATTCAACATCTTCTGATCCTATGCCACATCTTTCTTAGGATTTGATACCATTCTTTATCAGCAGAGCCATGCCACCCCCTCTGCCTACTTTCCTATCCATCCAATACAACATGGAACCTTTTGCAGGAATGGGACCTGGTCTCGGGGTTTCACAAATGGCCGTTATTTGGCATGCCAAGAGCGTGGTCTAAGATCTCAGCTCGCCTTCGCAAGGCCAAGATTTTGTGATTCTGGAGTCAGGGGGATTGGAGTTCGGTGTCTGGGCAGGAGATAGGTGTGTTTTGGGAGATGGAAGATCTAACTAAGGCTGTGTGCCCAGAGATCCAAGATCTTTGGGCACAGAACTTGTGAAAAGTGATGCAACGGACTTTAACTTTGTTAACCAATGAGTTGTTCATTATGTCTCCCCTCTCGCTGTGAAACAGAGATCCTTTTTCTCCCTTATTGGGGAGAGAGAGTGCCTGTGCTATGTTGAATTACCAGGTGAACAAGTAGTCTTTGGAGTACTGCAAGTCTGTGTCTTTGCTGACGCTTGAGTGCTTGGTGGTGGGTGCTGATGCTCTTTTTCTGCCAGTGGGGGAAGGGTGGGATTGTTGTTTGCTGCCGCTTACGTGCGGGAGGGAGGAGCTGGGGGGGGGGGTTACTAACATTTAACTGTCGTTCATTCTTTGGGGCAGTCTTCTGTTTTTGTAGATGTTTGTGCAGAAAAAGAAATTCAGGATGTATATTTTATACATTACTCTAACATTAAATGTACCTTTGAAACCTTTGACATTCAGTTTCCAACTACAACCATCCTTCAGCCATGATTCAGTGATAGTCACAACCTGACAATCTGTATTAGTGCAACAAGATCACCCACCTTATTTCTTATACTCTGTGTATTGAGATATAACACTTTGAGTACTGTATTTGTTACCCTTTTTGATTCTGCATCCCTAATGCACTGAAACTCAACCTGTTGGCTCCAGTGTTGTCCTATCGTCTGCCTGCCCTTCCTGATAGTTTGTCTGTACATTTTCTTTGCTTTTTTAACCATCTTTTCTATCCTGAGTCCCTTCACTCTGGTTCTCACCCCCCTGCCAAATTAGTTTAAACCCTCCCCAATAGCTCTAACAAACCTGCCTGAGAGAATATTGGTCCCTCTCAGGTTCAGGTGCAACCTGTCACTTTTGTACGGTGGTAAAGAAGTGGAATTGTATGATTTTTTTCTGATTGGTCAGGTCACTGAGTACTGAAATTAAGCAAGACATTTGCAGCTGTATAAAAGTTTGTGGTTCGGTCACATTTTGATTATTGTGTGCAGTCCTGGTCAATGTGTTTAAAGGAAAGATCAAGTCTCTCAAAAGCAGAGGTGTATGCCTCTTGATCAATTACTCTTGGTGCTCAAATATGCCGGAGATGGCTCAATTCTGCTCACCTGACCTGGAATTTCTCGCAATGAACTGTCGGTTATTCTACCTGCCAGGAGATACCTTAACTTCTTTATAGCTGCATCAATATGCTGGGACCAGGTTAGATCCTCTGAGATCTTGACACCCAGGAATTTGAACTTGAAATCGACTATGGTCATATTGAATGGTGGGTGAGGTCAAATAGCTCATTCCTACTCCTATTTTCTATGTTTTTATCTCTATCTTTCTCAGATAGCTGTCCAAATGATTTGCATATTTCTTGCCTCATGCAGCAAACGTGTACGACTTAAATGGATTAGGAGAAAGGGACCGAAGGTTAGTTGCTCGACTCTCTGGAAGGACCCAGGCATTTATTGCCTTTCTATCGTTGCCTTTCTGAAGGTGGTAATGAGTCTCTTTCTCAAGCCAGTGAAGGTGATAGTGACCTGCTAAGAATTTCCAGCATACTCTTTCCAGAATCTTTTTTTTTTGGGTTTGCTTTTCAATTCCCAAAGTGTGTTTGGGAGGGAGTTTTACCATCTACAAGATCTCCTCCAGCTCACACATGATCCCAGTCCTTCATTGTTGCTGGTCTAATTCCTGGAAACCCCACCCAACAGCATAGGAAGAGCACTTTCGCTAAATGGACTACAGAGTTTCAAATACAACTAGCTTCTGGAGGGCATTTAGTGATGGGCAATAATATTCTTTATTCTGATGCCCAAGTGCTAAAAAAAAATTCTTTAAAAATAGCTTGCTTCCACTTTGGTTCTTACACTTTCCTTTAATACTACATACTGATTTAGTTTTCCAAGTTTAAAAATCAATTGAAGTACAGCAGGCTTAATATATTAAACCTGTGCTATGCATCTCTAACTTTGCAATGACCTGAATTATATTTTGAGGTCTATGTACATCTCTCACCCTTTCTCCTGATCCTACTTCTGGATTTCCTGAGCTAAAGTTCTTTCTCTCCACTGCCCTTTACCACATTCTGAAATATCATAGTGATCCTTCCTGCCTCATTAATAAAAATTATAAACAGAACATATTGGAAACACTCAACTACATAGGCACCATGTGCAGCAAGATAACAGAATTAACGTTTCAGATTTAAGGTTCTGTTTTGAAATGTCCTCTTTCCACAGGCACTGCTTGACCTGCTGAGTGCTTCTAGCATTTTGTTTTCATTTCAGATTTCAGCTTTTTTATTCCTTTACGCCTTTAATGTACAGTATATTTTATGTGTGTGTATATACATGTCACATTGCGTGTGTGTATCACATGATAGGAGTTTTGAAACATCTTAGTGTCATTCATTTTAGAAGACAGTGCTGCTCATCTGCACTAAAGAATATTTTGTTCACTTGCTTTATGGAATAGCAATATTCAAGCACTTCCAGGCACTGCAGTTTCCCTATCATCATCTTTATTCACTGGTGTTATCTGTTTCAACTCTGACCACTTCATTTGTTTTAAGGATAAGAGATCTGGCTTCATTACACACTTAAAGTCATAGAAAAGTACAGCATAGAAACAGGCCCTTTGGCCCATCTAATCTATGCCAAAACCATTTAAACTGCCAACTTCCATTGAACTGCACTGGGATCATAGCCCTCGATACCCCTACTATCCAGGTACCTATCCAAACTTTGTTTAAATGTTGAAATTGAGCTCATATTCACTTGTGCTGGCAGCTCATTCCACACTCTCACAACCCTCCGAGTAAAGAAGGTCCCCCTCATGTTCCCCTTAAACTTTTCACCTTTTACCCTTAACGCATGACTTCTTTTTGTAGTCTCACCCGACCTCAGTGGAAAAAGCCTGCTTACATTTACTCTATCTATATCCTTCATAATGTTGTAAACGTCTATCAAGTCTCCTCTCTATCTTTAAAGTTCTAAGCAATAAATTCATAACCTATTCAATCCTTCCTTATAACTCAGGACCTCCAGACTCACCAACATCCTTGTAAATTTTCTCTGTACTCTTTCAACCTTTACATCTTTCCTGTAGGTAGGTGACCAAAATTGCACACTGTGTTCTCGCTTTTTAAATCAAGATTTCTTGAACTGTCAGGGATCAAATCTAAAGAATTTTAAACTCCTAGTCTTCTGAAATATAGTTTTTATTTTAAAAATCGTAGTGCTTTCTTTTACTTATTCTTTTGCTCTTTCCCCACAGACAATTTAGAAAGGGACTTGCTTCATATTTACTGTTATAGAGCCTTAAAGCAGAGAAGCAGGTTGTTTCGCTCACCACATTTACCCCACCTATTAAATAACTACCTATACTAATCCTGTTTACCAGTGCATGGTTTGTACTACCTTGGCAATTCAAGTGCTCATCCAAACACTTATTAATAATACAATTTTTAAGTTTTGAATATCGTTCTTATGGTCCCAGATCTGAGCTTCAGACAGAGAGACATACTTTATTGATCCCGAGGGAAATTGGGTTTCGCTACAGTCGCACCAACCAAGAATAGAGAAAAAGTATAGCAATATAAAACCATAAATAATTAAATACTAATAGGTAAATTATGCCAAGTGGAAATAAGTCCAGGACCAGCCTATTGGCTCAGGGTGTCTGACACTTCGAGGGAGGAGTTGTAAAGTTTGATGGCCACAGGCAGGAATGTTTTCCTATAATGCTCAGTGTTACATCTCTGTGGAATGAGCTTCTGGCTGAATGTACTCCTGTGCCTAACCAGTACATTATGGAGTGGATGGGAGACATTGCCAAAGATGGCATGCAATTTGGACAGCATCCTCTTTTCAGACACCACCGACAGAGAGTCACAGCAATTGAAAGCTTCTCCTGTAAGTACCTTATCAAAAGTCTTAAATACCTCTCTGGATTACCCCTTTACCTCTTGTGAAATAAGCTTTATCCCGTTCCCTTTTTTGTTCAGAATACCCTCTCACCTCTGGTATCACTCCAGTAAGTCTTTTCTTTCCATTTGTTTCAATGCTTTGATTTCTTTTCAATAAAACCAGTATGACAGCTGGAAACACTCAAAATTGTGATCTAACCAGAGTTGATTTGGGTTCACCATGATCTCTCTTTTTAATCCCATTTTTCTCAAAGTATTCTTTATTACTCTGTGCTGCCACGTGGTTTCCCAGAGACATATCCCTCTGTTCCATTTATGTGGTGTGTGTTACCCTGAAATTAATTTGTGAATTAAACATTAATTCCATAAATGTATTAGTATCTCCTTGTCTTTTTAAATTGCTGTGCCTTGCATTAAATATTCCCTACCCTTCTGCTGTCAGCTACAATCAACGATATTGCAAAAACTGAGTGCAATTGCTTTCCAAAGCTATAGTGCTGAATTTTTCAAGCAAGCAGTGAGCTGGAAAGGAAAGCTTTAAGTAATAGTTTATGCAAAGACAAAGCTTTTCTTCTGGACACTGACACTTGTTACCTTGGTGACACTGTTACGTAGCAAGTCACTGCCTGAATATTAAAGTACGTCTGGTTTTGTTTGCAACTTAGAATAGCGAAAGTTTTTTTTGTCTCAGGACTGTGGATAAACACAAACTTTTCTTCATCTTTGTTGCGCTAATAGTCGGACCTCCAGTGTTTCTGTATTGGACAAACAAAAAATGGTAGAAACAATAGGGAGGATTGTACCCACCATCCGTCCAACCTTTTCACAGAATCACCCTGCTACATAAACCTTCTTCGAACTGCTTCCAAAGCATTAACATCCCTTCTTAAACAAGAGGACTCATACTGTACTGGATACTCAAGAGTGGTCTCACCAGTACCTCATAAATAGAAACATAACCTTCCCACTTTTCGATTCAATTCCTCTAACAATACACAATATCATTCTGTTAATTTCCAGATTTCAAATTGTTAGTGTCCAAGTACCAAGGAGAACACTACTTGGTTGAGTTAATAACTTTTGATCCGTAGCCTGCTTGTTACCCATCTATTTATTAAATAACCCCATGTTCCAACAATTTTGAATCTCCCAATGACCTTTTGAAGTATGCTTCTTTTGGAGCTCATGGCGTCTATTTCTAATGTGTTCTACATGTCACAACGCTATAAGCTTTCCCTACCAAAACACTGATGTACATCTGAAATACAGTATTTCTGTCAAAAAAATACAAGGATCACGACCACAAGATGGCACTATTGTTGAAATCAATTTTCACCATGCTATTAAAATACAGTTTTGCAATATGTGTTAGAATACAGGTTTAGTATGAGAGAGTTATGGTGCAATTTATGCAAGTTCACAGAGGAAAATTTACCAACAGTACTAAATAGTCACACTCTTAATAGTCAAAATCTTTTCTGAAAAAAATCTTAAAGTATTGAAATAAATATTATTTATTGAAAAGTTTATTACAAAGCAACTGCTACCTAGAAATACCAGTGGTGAAGAATCCACACCAAAAATCATTTGTTATTACCAATGCCCAGTTACTGCTAAATAATACTTCAGGCAAATCTTGAAGACCAATTTTATTTTTTTATATATATAAACCATGTTAACTTTAAAAATTACAATTCAGAAGGATATGAAATAACATGCAATGATGCATTTTATAGACATTACATTAAAAAGTGTATGCAAGTTAAAGATGGCAGCAACAATGGGAAAACCAGCCCATTCACTGTTAGTACCTGCATACTGTGTTGGATTCAGTATATCATGATTGTGTTCTTCATTCCAAAGTCATTTTATACCAATGTATAAAAAGCGTGGAGTATAATTATCTGCAGTATAGTGTTGAGAGTACAAACCCTGGCCACCATCCATACACTGCTTCCAAGTGACTGCAGTACGTCTTGGTTCACAGGTAAATGAACATTGAGTTAATCATTTCAACAACAGTAACTAAATTTGTTTCAACCTTTCATGTCCCAGACTCCAATGTGCTTTGTGTTTCCTTTGGTACAAATAAATGATTGACAGAGTTCAGTGCTGTTCCACACATTCATTCTTCACTCTCAGCAAGAGAATTTCACAATGGATCTTTTAGAACCTGAACAAAACTCCTGGGAAATATCCCCTCTTTTCCCTGTAGTTCCCCTTTCAGCCAGTCAGCATCTATGGATTCCAGCAGGATTATTGTATCGCCAACCTTTGGGAGAAAAATCCATTCAGATTTCTGTTAATATTTTTTGACTGGGATGTTCCAACAAGTTAATTATGCTCAAGAATGCACAGCCACATTGCACAGTCAGTCAGTCCGACATAAAGAATGAGTATTTTTGGACAATATTTCTAGTTACTTATTTTTGTTTCATCTGCAGGAAGGATGCATTCAAAGGGAGTTTTATCAGCGGGTATCAAGTGAAGTGAAAATTATAGAACAGGTTGTAATTTAGAATCAAGTAATAAAGTTTTGGAATATGAGGTAAAAATTGTAAAAACATTGATATTACTCAACATGCAACTAGATTCTGTAACTAGAGCAATAATGCTGTACCCAATGAATATTGTTTTCAGTAAGAAAATTAATTCTTTAATTTCATTAGAGTGCGATTTCTTTAGATATCAAGAGCTTATCCTCAATTTTTCCAGTAAAGAATTTGGTAGAGAAGTGTCAGGAGGAAAGTAAAATCAACAGTTTATTCCCCTTAATTTTAATAATAACTTAAATTTCAGCTTTACTTCTCAAAAAGTTATGTTGTGTTGTCTTACAAAGCTAACACATTTTGCAACATTTGTTATTTACAACACCCATTACTGTATTTATTTTGTTCTCTGTGTGATATACAGCTGTGCCGGAGGCAGGGGTGGAGGGCACAGAGTGAGGTGGGTTGTACAGGTTTTGCTACTCTCTCCTTGGCATTACGTGGGCTGCAAATAAATCAGGACAGTGACAGAGGCTGCTGAGCGAGCCCCCGGATGACTGTGCATCAAGGAGAATGTGACCCGTGGTCCAGTGTTGCTGGGACACCAACCAGGGCCTATCAACTCAGTGAGGATGTGTTGAAAGATCCGATGACCCCAGGTTACATGACTGATGTGCCCCAGCGTATCCTAGGATATATATATCTCAACATCAAATTGAACTGTTCTAATATTTCTTCTCACCAATCTCTATTACATTAAGCTTGCACTTTGTACCTTTCCAATGCATGTTCGAAAAAAAAACTCCATCAGTTACAATCCTAATTGCAGAAGGCTGACGATGAAGCTTTCAACTTTAAGTGAGGCAAAACAGTTAAAAACTCTCTGCCTTCATACCATGTCTATAATACATAATGAATGCATTTGTATGCTTTCAACTTGGATCTTGCGCTTGAAGTTAACTTTGCCAATGGCACAAAAACACTTCATTTACTGATGTGAGCTTGTGACAAGTTTCAAATGACATATTACTGAAGGGAAAAAGTACACAGTTTGGCTGGGCTTGCTTATAAGTTCCTGGTGAGAAAAAGAGCATATGGTTTTCAACTAAGATCATAAATGCATTTGGAAAAGAGTAGAGGTCAGAGCTTGGCAAAGCATCAGAATTAGGTGCAAAGGAAGAATGAACTGCTGTGTAGATATTTAAAAAAACAAGTCAGAGCTGAATTAATAAGCTCCTCCAGCATTGGCATCCATTGCAAAAGCTTGAAAAATGTAAAGAAAAAAATATAAAGTTTATACCACAGAAAAGCAGTATTTCTTTTTCTTCCTTCACCTTAGAAGTTCATTCTAACTTACAGTTCAATAAAAAATTAAACTAAATTGATACTGTAAAACCAGATTATTAACTTGATTAAATCATAAAGATTCTAAACAGCTGTTTGAAAAAAGTATTTGCTACTTTAATAATTCCTGTAAGAGACACAGCAGGGTAGAAGGTATTGGTTTAGATCACTGCGCAGTCAATCTCTGACGCTTGATGAATTTTGGCCCAGAGCTGGAATCTGACATCCAGAGAAAGAAAGTTATCCAGACATGTTGCAGGAGGCAGTCACACCCTGCAAGTTAAGTTCTGTAGATTTGGTCAGTGGCAGGGAAAGGAGGGTCTGACCATCACTGAGGTTTGTACAGGCTGTCAGGTTATACATGTAACTGCATCCCTATCTCGTCCAACAGATACTTGTAGCTTTTGTGGATGACAGTAGGGACTGAAGGAGTACAGGCAAGTTGACAGTGCAGGGACATTCGAGCTGGGGAAACAAAAAGGAACCAAATTGTAGCAGAGGACAACAGGGTTATGAGGATGGACACAATTTAGTCATTAGTCAAATATCTATAAAGCAAATGAAAAGGGTCTTATAAAAGGGAAATATCATGACAAATGTATTAAGCAAGATGGATAAAGGATAACCAGTTATTATGTATTGAGATTTTCTGAAAACTTTTGATAAGATGCCACTTAAAAAAGCATGAGGCAAAATCTCATGGCATTGTGTGTGTGTGGGAGGGGTTACACAATAGGATGTGAAAAAGATTGCCTAAATAATAGAAAACAATATTTGTACAAAAGTGTCATTTTCTGTGTGGCTGGTTGTAACTAGTGGGGTACTGGCGGGTTCAACGGTAAACCTCAACTAAAATGATGAATTACATGAAATAGATGCAAGTGCTCAGTGTACCATGGTTACATTTGCTTACGATAGCAGAATAAGAAAGCAAGGTGTGAGGAGGGCAGGACGAGTTTGCAAAATGATTTTAGAAAGTAAGAGGGTGGGCAAAATCTGGTAGGTGGAATATAATGTCCAGAAATAGCTTGCCCACTTTGTTGGGAAGAATGGAAAACAGGAAGAGAAATTACAGAATGCCACTGTACAGAGGGTTTAAGGTATCCTTGCACATTAATATATAGAATAAGCCAGGAAATTACAGGCTGGTGAGCCTGACATTAGTAGTGAGAAAGTTACTGAAAGGTATTCTAATGCATCAGATTTATAAGCATTTGGTTAGACTGGGACTGATTAGGGATAGTCAGCATGGCTTTGTGCGTGGTAGGCCATGTCTAACCAATCTTATATAGCATTTTTCAAGGAAGTTACCAGGAAAGTTGTTGAAGTCAAGGCAGTGGACTTCAGCATTGCACTAGACAAGGTCCTGCTTGAGAGGTTGGTCGAGAAGGTTCAGTCAGCATTCAAGACGAGGTAGTAAATTGGATTAGAGTTTGGCCTCACAGAAGAAGCCAGGGAGTGGCAGTAGATGGTTGCCTCTCTGACTGGAGGCCTGTGACTAGTGGAGTGCCGCAGAGATCGGTGCTGGGTCCATTGTTGTTTGTCACCTATACTGACAACCTGGATGATAATGTGATTAACTGGATCAGCAAATTTGCCATTGACACTAAGATTGGGGGTGTAGTCAACAAGCCTATCAAAGCTTGCAGCAGGATCTGGACCAGCTGGAAAAATGGACTGAAAAATGGCAGATGGAATTTAATGCAGATAAGTGTGGGGTATTGCATTTTGGAGGGTCAACCAGGGTAGATCTTAAACGGTGAGTAGTAGGGCACTGAAATACAGATCCTTAATTCCTTGAAAGTGGCATCACAGATAAATAAGGTCGTAAAGAAAGGTTTTGGCACATTAACCTTCATATATCAATGTACTGAGTACAGGAGATGGGATGTTATGTTGAAGTTGTAAAATATGTCAGTGAGGCCTAATTTGGAGTATTGTGTCCAGTTTTGCATCTACCTACAGGAAAGATGTAAATAAGATTGAAAAGATTGCAAAGAAAATTTACAAGGATGATACTGGGACTTGAGTTAAAAGAAAAGGTTGAATAGGTTAGGATTTTATTTCCTGGCGTGTAGAAGATTGAGGGGAGATTTGAAAGAGGTATAGAAAATGATGAGGGGTAAATGCAAGCAGGCTTTTTTCACTGAGGTTCAGTGAAACTACAATTACACAGTTCATAGGTTACAGGTGAAAGGAAAAATGTTTAAGGAGAACATGAGGAGGAACTTCTTCACTCAGAGGGTGGTGAGAGTATGGAATGAGCTGCCAGCGCAAGTGGTAAATGCGGGTTCAATTTCAGTATCTAAAGGTAATTTGGATAGGTACGTGGGTGGTAGGGGTATGGAAGACTATGGTCCGGGTGCAGGACAATGGGCTTGGCAGATTAATGGTTCGGCACAGACTGGATGGGCCGAAAGGCCTATTTCTGAGCCGCAGTGTTCTGTGACTTTGGTCCCATTGTTACTTGTCATCTGTATCAATGACTTGGGTGAGAATGTACAAGACAAGTTAGGAAGTTTACAAACAACATTAAAATAGGTAGTGTTGTAGACAGGGAAGATAGTTACCAAGAATTAGAGTAGGATCTTGATCAGCTAGTGTAATTGAGACAACTGTGAGGTGTTACATTATTGGGAGGACAAATCAGGTATTCTTAAATAGTGAATATTAGGGCCCAAAGATGTGTTGTAGAACAGTGATCTAGAAGTACAAAAACTTGAGAGCAACATCACAGGTAGACAGGATGGTGAAGGCAGCATTTGGCATGCTGGCCTTCCTCAGTCAATGCATTGAGTATAGAAGTTGGGATGTTATTTTGCAATTGTACAAGACGTTAGTAAGGTGGCATTTATAATATTGTAAACACGAGGTCCAAAGCAACACACACAAAATGCTGGAAGAACTCAGCAGCTCAGGCACCATCCATGGAAAAGAGTAAACATTAAACATTTCGGGCCAAGACTAATTTCCATAAATGCAGCCTGACCTGCTGAGTTCCTTCAGCATTGTGTGTGTGTTTATAATATTGTATTTTGATTTGGTCATCCTGAAATAGGAAAGACGCCACTGACTTCCTGTGGCAGGGTGATCTTGAAAGAGTGCAGGGAAGATTTACAGAGTTGTTACCAGGTCTTGAGGACCTGAGTTATACAGAGATGTTGGGACTTCATTCATTGGAGCTGAGGAGAATGAGGGATGATTTTACAGAGCTATTTAAAATCCTGCGGGGCATAAATAGGTTGAACCCATGCAGTATTTTCACGAGACTTGGGGAATCAAAAAGAGGGCATAAGTTTAACTTGAGGAGGTAAAAATTTAATAGGAACCTGATGGTCAACTTTTTGACCCAGATCTTGGTCGGTATATGGAATGAGCTACCAGAGGAAGTTGTTGAGTCAGGTACATCAACAACATTTACAAGGCACTTGGACAGGAAGCGGACATAATAGATTTAGAGGGATGTGTGCTAACATGGGCAAAACTAGCTTAGAAGGGAACCTCGGTTGACATGGACTCAATGGTTGGCCAATGGACCTACTGCCAGTTTGTATGACTCCAAGGCTCTCTTAGCTGGGCTCAACCACCCACATAACATAATCAACATATTTTGCTTATGTTTTAAACTTGGTGTTGCAGATCTTTGGAGTTTTCAACCATAGGGCAGTGGTAGCTCATTTGTTCAGTGTATTCAAGACTGAAGTGGTTTAGAACAAGGGGATGAAGGGATAGTTAGCTGGGAAGTTGAGTTGAGGCATGATCTTATGAAATCATTAAGCAGATGTGAACGTTCAAAGAACCTACTCTGGCTTTGATTCCTTACGGTTTCGATAATCAACTACATTATTGACCTGATAATATTACGTACCTTAAAGTTCAGCTCATCTTCATTCTCCCCTACAAAGTTATACAAAGCCTTGGCCATTCCTCTTTTATCCTCAGAGGATTGTTGCTTCACAGGGCTGGTTGTTCCTGACAAAAGATTAATGCAAAAATATTAAAAATGCAGGTCGCATTTTAGCCTACAACACTTTCAGATAAATTGTAGGTTTTCTCTCTCTCAATCTCAGTTGCTCCTCACTTCTTTGATACAAGTTACTTGTAACCGAGCCACAATCTGCCCAGTAATCATTCATGCTGCATCTGGAGTTAAGTTTCAGCTGGACAGTTAAAGTTACAAAAAAAGTTCCACCACCCCTAGTGTTTGTGTGCTGCAACCAAAATTTGGACATCAGTGTATAGAGAATACAATGCAGCCTGAAAATAGCAACTAATCCTAGTCACTGGGTAAAAAGTTTAACCACAGAATTGGAGAAATCTACATCAATACACAGATCCCGCAACTTCTGTTTTCAACTCCAAACGTCCTCATTAAGAATAGTGATCTGCCATTCACAGATCTACTGCATTAATAAACCAACAGATTAATGAAAATAATATAAACAACAATAACGGTCATCATTAAAGACCCCCAGCACTAAAAGACTATTTCTATGGTGTAATTATTGTAAATTCATGGTTTTATTTGCAACAATACCTGTGCAACTTCGAACAAACGCAGATGGGAAAATTCCCTCGATACCATTAAGTTTTCCCTTGCACCATTCAGAGTCTATCTGCTCCAAGATGAGAATTCGATCGCCACGTTTAAATGGTAGATCATCAGCAGCTTCTGCTTTGAAATCATAAAGCGCCTCACACCACTGCAGGTCCAAGTCTCCAACCTGCAGAGAATACAGAAAAAGTTAGCTTGTTTCCACTGTGGAGGAAAATAAAACTTGTTACAGCAGTAGAAAAGCACGAAGAATGACTTTATTTAACCTAGATAAAACAGGAAGTATTGTACTGCCGAAAGATCTGTTATTATTGCCTCACAGTGGCATATTTCTCACAATACAAATACAGCCTCTCCCATTTAAAAAAATGTGTAGAAAACTATCTCTCTGATCATAAGCATTGTGCAAGTGCCTGAACATTCATTACTTTCAGCCTGACAACCAAATAAAGCAATATCTCCAAAGCAATGTATAAGCACGTAATAAAAATAAATGAAAGTCACCTGTATAAAAGTCCGAGTTAAAAATAAATTAAGCTTTTATAACCTTTCATTAGCTAGATGCACTTCAGTAAAAGGATGCTCATACTTCATTCAGTAGAAATGGTAAAATTCTCAATTATATTAACATGAGACAGCAGACAAGGTGTTCTGACACCTATCAATGTAGCTATTTGAATACATAATAGATATATGGTCATCTCATATGTGAACTTACCTGATTAGATGTGGAGGTCTCTATTGCTCTTTCACCTGTTACACTGTTAGAACCTTAGGAGAGATACAATAATATATTTTTTAAATGATTTGCATTCCTAACTCAAGCGGTTTGAAACTAATTAGGTTAGTTCATTAGCAATGTGTTAGCCAACATTCAAAAGTAAGATGCAACAAGCTTTGTTTCAACGTAATTTGGAAAGGGCCTAAATTCCAGGATACCAAAGGGAAAAAAAAAAATATCTATTAAACATTTACAATTTTATTGTTTTAGTATAGATAGCCAGGGACAAAACTGGCTACTTCTCAGAATGATAGCATGTGGCAAATTAACAATCAAATAGTGCTTACAGTATATAAACTTAGTAAATGATAAACAGCTTTCCAAATACTCACTTAGCAATGTTAGACACGTACTTATTGATCTACTTAAACTTTTACAACTGAGTTTCCCCAGGGAAAGAAAAAGAGCTCACCTTTCCCTAATGACTCCTAAATAAACTGGCTCTAAATTTTAGACAATGCTCCATCACCTAGACTTCCCAACCAATAAAAACAATTTTCCTCTTTCTTATCAGTTCCTCTCAATATATTGAAAACTTGGACCAAATCTCCTCTTATCTTTGAAACTGTCTGGAATTTGAACTGTTTTATTCAATCTTCCCTTGTAATATAACCCAGAGTCCAGGTATCATTCTGGTAAATCTCTGCAAGGACGATATGTCTCTTGGAAGGGACCAGGTGCAAAGCTACTCACTATCATTGAAGTACGATCTAACCAACACATTGTACACTTTGGTAGTCCCTCACCTGCAGGCATAGGAGAATTCTGGACAGGTTTCTGCTCAAAGGTTGGTAGGTTCTCAATAAGGTCGACAAAATTCAGTGGGAAAATTCCCGTTCGACCTTTGAGTTCTCCTTGAGCCCATTCCTCGTTCACATACTCCTTCAGTGCAATAACATCGCCTTCAAAGAAAGTGAGCTCATCAGGCTGGTCTCCTTCGAAGTCAAACCGAGCCACACATCGAGGTCCCCTGTAGATAGCAGGTCAGTAAGTATCTATAATCACTTCATTTACACTCTTACACTTTATGCTTAGGAGCCACTATCAACTTTGGTTCCTTGAGTTCACTTTAGTTTCAACTGAGTACAAGAAATATTCAATAAAATGCATAATATGTGTTTAAAATGTTACCAGTAAAGTAACAGTTCTGATTTGGAAAATTTCCTGAGCACAACTGCAAAGGTTTTCCATGTGGAAACATCTTAGCAGATTTCTTTTGGTCCCAAGTCCATTTCATCACAACTGATGTTTATGCAGAATTGGGAGGTGTGACATGTGTTGAGCTGATTGGTCATTTTCTCCGGTAGGCTGACTCACGTAATTATTATGTGATGTGGCCTTGACTTTCACTACTGAGTTCATATAATCGGGAGAGGGGGCATCTCACAAGTCATTTGGAAGGATTTGCTCTGGATAAATGGAGACCTGGCCAAGTAATCTCTCCCAAAACTGAACCTAGGACTCAGAACATTGACCAGTATGGCCCAGGAACAAACCCTTTATCCCACAATGTTGTGTCAAAACAATTAAATTAGTAATCCAAAGGCCAGGTAAAATAATATCTTCTGCCTTCACAATGTCCATATCCTTCCATTTTCCTCACATTCATGTCTATCTAAACATCTCTTTGAAGTCCCTAATGGATCTACTTCTACCACTACCCCAGGCAGTGCATTTCAGGCACCCACCACTCTGCGTAAATATTTGCCCTGACAATTCTTTTGAAATGAACCCCTCTCACCTTAAGTGTATGCCCTCTGGTATTAGGTGGTTCAATTCTGTCTACTCTATCAATGTCTCTTACAAATCTCTCCTCAGCTTCTGACTCTCCAGAGAATAAAACACATGCCTGTCCAACCTCTCATTATAGCACAGCCCCTCTAATCCAGGCAGCATTCTGGTGAAGCTTTTCTGCAATCTCTCCAAGACTTCATCAACCTTCCTATACTGGGGCAACCAGAACTGCATGCATTACTGCAGATGTGGTCTGATTAGAGGTTTATGTGGCTGCAACATGACTTCCTTAACTTTGAACTCAATGCCTCGATTATAATGGAACGAATACCATATGCCATCAACCGGTGTAGTCACTCCCAGGGAGTTATGGACTTTGATCCCAAGATCCTTCTGCTCATCAACTCTCTCTTTACAATTGACTTACTAAGGTGCAACACTTCACATTTGTCCACTTTAAATTCCATCTGCCATTTCTCCGTGCATATCTCTGACTGATCTATATCCCATTGTATTCTTTGCCAGTCTTACATGCTTTCAAAGTGAAAGAAAACCCTTTATAGAGGTAAGAAGACTGATAATGTAGTCCAACTCCCAATATTCCATTTTGTGGCACAAGAAATGGAAGATTTTAATCCTATTTGGTTGTACTGTTCTGAAACTCTGGATACCCTGGTCCAGAAGAGTTTTCTTACAGAATAGCAGAAGATCACAACTGATGCCAGTGAACAACATGACCAAAGGCACCATCCTTCGGACAGTTCACAAAGTTACTTCTTTTACTTCCCTTACTACTACTTCTTTCAAATGTGATTCGGCTACTAGTGATCTACAGTTTGATGGTGTGTTTACGGGCCGATTGAGTGATGTGGAGCTTTGCTGTCTCTTAGGGAGTTCGGTGAGGTGACGAGCAAAGTGTGCAGCCTGGAGACGGGGTGCGCGCCGATGATCAAATCATTTCTTGCCAATTAAAGCGTCGAGAAAGATTGAAATCGATGAGGATGATTTGAAATCAGTGAGTGTGTGCTCAGCGTCGTCTGCCTGCGAGTGACCGGTCTCTCTCTCTTCTGCTCGCGGCTCCCGGAGGAAGGTTCCTGCATTCCATTGATCTCTCCTTCCCTCTTGGTTGTTGCTGCTGGAGCCTTGGGACTTGGGCAAGGTTTAGTCGACGTGGTTGGTAGACTGACCCTGTAGTTCATGTTGTGATGTGTTTCTGTTGCTCCTTTTTTTATTGCTAATTTCTGCAACTTTGATTGGGGCAGACTGGCTCTGCAGCCCACAGTCAAAGATCAACACAGCACTAAAGTGAACTGAACTGAGCTGAAACTGAACATTCCTGGACCAGTCCATTGACTTTGTGGTTTGATATTTATATTTTGTGTTTTTTACTCCTTTTTTTTGCACCTTGGGGATTTGATGATTTTCTTTGAAATGATTCCATGGTTTTCTTTGTTTTGTGACTGTCTGTGGGAAGATGAATATCAGGGGTGTACACTGCATACTTATTTCCATAACAAATGTATTTTGAATCTTTGAAATGGGAATAAAATCCCATACGGCTGGTGATAACATTGCCTTTCAGGTCAATAGCAATACTATGGCCCGGTACAATTTGGCTGCAAGGCAGGTGACGATCGCAGGACATTGTATCACAATGTCTTTGGTCTTTGCAGCTATTTATGAATGTATGGACAATTGTGCGCAGTAACCGCTTCAAAGAACATGCATTGTGAAAATACCACAAAAATGGGAAAATGTATGGATGCTGGAAATAACAGATGCTGTGGAAGAATGTAGTGGATTCTGGTTAATTGGCACACATCGGGACCAGAACATTTTGACCCAATTAACCAAAGTTTCATGAAAATAACTTAAAGGTGTAAAAAGAACAAACTACCATGCAACTAAGTAAAAATATGTATTTAAATGAAATAAAGTACATATTAGCACACTAACAATATTGCTAGAGTACTATAAAACTGTAGTTCTTAATGGCAATGGAGGAATTAATCCAGTGTACGCTGCCATGTTCTTTTGATTGACTGTAACTGAACAAAATCAGTGCAGACCCCTAGTGAAGATAATGGACAGCCTTCATACAATGCTTTCAACGATTCGATCCTCCAAATCTTCATTTTCATTGTAACATTCAAGATGATAGTTGACACATTCAAATCCTTTGTAGTTCATTGAAGTAGTGATACCTTTTCACTTTCACTCCCAGCCATTTCTGGAATCTCCAAGCCTGAATGCTTGAAACCCCAGTGAGCAAAATATTTCTCGCCAACTATCAGCGACAAAAATCACTGCTTTTTGAACATAAACACACGCAACAGACATTATTTAAAAATTGTTTGCTCCAGGCACAGCGGGGTTTAACACAAGTGCACGCAACTGATGCCAGTTAAAAACATTGGCAGTTCTCCTGTTCCAATTACATGGCATAGTGTCCCAAATAAATGAAGGGAATCCCAGCTATTTTCTCTATTCATTTTTGTTCTTTAAGAATTGCCCAAAATAAGTGGCTGCCCCAATTAACCGATGGCTCAATTATCTGTAATCCACTGTACATGCATTGGAAGCACATCAGAGGTTTACTAGATAGGTATGTGGAATGGACAGGTTGACTCATAAGTGGGAGTTCAGAAGAGTGAGACAGTACACGATTGAGGGGCTTTGATGAGATAAACATGAAAAAAGATACTCTCTCTGAGAGAAACTAAAACTGGGGTCAGTGTCTGAAAATAAATGGTTGCTCATTTAAGATAGGTAGGCATTTTTTCCTCTCAAGGCAAAAGTAGACAGATTCATAAGAGGGTGAAAGTCTATTCACTGCTGGAAGAAATGCAGAGTTGAAATTATTAATCAGGTCTGATCTTACTGAATGGCTGTGCAGTTAAAATAATCTATAACTCCAAGGCATCAATCCCAACTCTCATCAAGCCCTGCTTCCCCTATACCTGTGGTCTCTCGTCTGCATTAACATCTGGTCTGACAATCCCTTGAGTTTAAAATTCTCATTGTTGTCAAATACTGCAATGTCTTCCCAGACCCCTTGCTTCTCTATTTCCATTACTACTGCCAGCCCTGTAACTGGGCAGCATGGTAATGTAGTGGTTAGAGCAACAGTATTGTTACACCAGCAACACTGGTTCGGTTCCTGCTGCTGTCTGTGAGGACTTTGTATGTCCTCCCCATGACCGTGTTTGTTTCCTCCACATGGTCTGGTTTCTTCCCATATACCACGAAGATGTACAGGTTAGGGGGTTAATTGGTCACATGGGTGTAAGTGGATAGCACGAGATTATCAGGCTAGAAGAGCCTGTAACCATGCTGTATCTCCAAACTAAATTTATTAAATCATCAAAACTTTCTGTGATGTCTGTTCATGCAATCTGGACTTGTGCTTAGGAGTTCAGACTGGGAGGTGCATGCTTCAGGACTCATGGAATACTTAGACTCACTTGTTAGATGGAGCTGACTTAAACAACTCTTTCTTCACACTGGTCTCCTTTGAATCACCAACAGGTAGATCAACCTAACACAAAACAAAGATACACAGTAATCATCACTGCTCCAGGAACAGAGTATCAAACATATGATGTTGACAATGTAGGACTTTTAATATCCACCTCTAAAATACTCATTATAGTTACTCCCCAGCATACAGAGCTTACAATCTCATTCAGGTCAATTTTTGAAAACATGGAGTAGGATATTATCTTAAAAGAGGGTTAAGATTATTAAAATTGGGAAACCCATGTTCATTGCTGTTAAATGTCTCCCTATGAAAACCTTCTTGAATGGCCTCCGGTGAAGCAGCAACCTGTGTTACTGGGTTAGTAAAGTAAGAGGACCCTTTAGGCAAAACATCTCACGGTATCCTTGTTTGAAGTAGGTGCATGAGTATCCACACAGATACTCTGTGAGAGAAGACCATCATCTTCTCTTCTTGTAGGTTCTCCATTGACCTAAAATGAATTGTTTCCACTCCAGTTCTGTACGTTCTGCAGTGATTAACAAAGCCAGCATGGAAACCACAGATTCATCCAGAGACAGAGCCATTACTGCTTGATGGGTTGGGAGGCTGAGTAATTTAAAATCTGCACCCCTCTCACTGTTTATCTAGGGTTTGGTGTGCTCCTAAAATGAACGAGGTTCTTAATACTGAATGCTCCTTCTCCACCTGAATGGTTAAGAGTCAGTGGGGCTGTTGCATTTTCCCCCCAAACAAGACTGGAATTCTTGAATCCTTCCTTCTATTTACCTTAGAACCTTATCTCAGCGCAGAGCTTGGAACAGAGTGTGTGTTTTGGGAGTTTGACATTGGGCATACAAAAGAAACAGCCTGCTCAAAGACTTAACATCGATGTCCTGACCCATCCAGTGAATTGTACAATATTGTGGAGCAGCATTGGTGGTACCTTTCCATTGAGGTACCTGCTGGAGACAGTCAAGGTGTTGGAAGCATTGGGAGGGCAAGGATTACTGCTGCCCAGTAGACCACCAGCTTCAATCCAGTCTGAAGACTTGATCTTCAAGCACCCCCCTTTCTCACAGGCTGTGCTGGCACATTGAAGGCAATGGTGAATGTTATCATCAGTGCCTGTGTGAGACATGGCTTATGTTTCAAACGTTGTCAATATGAATCTTATTTGGTCAGAAGGTAGCACAGTGCAGGAGGAGGAAGTTGGCAGAGCATTCCTACTTATAAATATTGAGCACAAGGCTCATCCTGTCGCTTATTCCAGCTGAACTAGAGAGAGGAGAGTGTTCAATAGCACACTCATGTTCCCATGGGAACATATTTGCTTCCTAATGATGGAACATTCTATACATTCTCTTTTCTTATGGCAAACAAGATAAACTTGGAGGACTCCACCTCAGTCTGTGCTGCTGGAAGAAGACAGAGAAACAAAGATAAAGGGAAAAGTAACTAAAAAGCGACTTGAACAGAGGAAGTTAGCAGAATAGAGATGAACAATGAAGAAACAGAATCAAGAGAGAGAGAGGAGTGAAGGATAGAATAAAACATATGGGCTTTACCATTATAAACTTACAAGAACTTTGACAAAGTTAGCTGGAAAAATCCCAGTATGTCCTTTGCACTTTCCACTATACCAATCTTTGTCCAACTTCTTCAGCAAGTATACTGTGTCTCCTGCTTTCAGATTCAATTCGTCATTTTGATCTGTCAGAAAAATAACACAACTGGTTTCAAGATTGCTTCTTTGACGAATAATACATATTGTCTCTTGGCTTACTTCAAAGACTCAATCACAACTAGGGACTGAAATCCTAACAACAATTACAGACATGCATCATTTTTTTATATAATGCAAAAGCAAATTCAATTAAAAAGATGCATGTTCAAGAAGACATTGAAGCATGGTGCTTGGTCCAGGAATAAATAGCCTGCATTGTTGTCATCCTATGGAAGCTGTAGTAACTGGGAGATGGTAGACAATTCAGACACATTTAAACGTAAGCAGTTGTTCACGGGCTCTTACAGATGATAAAAGTTAAAAATAGAATTCATTGAGTAGTAGAAACGGGTCATTTTGTCTCCACCAACCATTTTCTCATCTACACTAATCCCATTTGTTTGCAATAGCTCTGTATCTATCCATGTGTTTATCAGTCTCCTAAGCATAGAGATAGTGTCTGATTCTAACCCTGATAGTGAGTTCCAAATATCAACCTCTCGCTATCGAAAAGAAACCCCTTCCCCTTACCTATGCCCTTGTAATGAGCATGCCTTACCTGCTGTGAAGTCATGCAGCACCAAAGCACGAGGAGCATTACTGTTTCCAAACTGCAGATCAGAAGCAACAGATTTCTAAAAACATTACAAAGAAAATAAAAATGCTTTCCTTTATTTTTTTCTTGAAAGATACAAAGGCAAAAACCAGAAAAACAAGTATTTCAGAGAAATCAGAATGTTGTTATTACCACAAAAATTGTAATTATAACTCATTATTGTACAACTTAAAATCAAAACAAAGTATTGCAAATCTCTGTAAAATAAATGTCCAAGATAAATGAGGGCATGCTATGTTGGTGGTGGAGTGTGTGGCGACAGTTGTGAGCTACACATTCCTGCAAGTGTTGGTTGCTAATGCAAACAATGCATTTTACTCTATGTTTCAATGTATATCTGATAAATAAATCTGAAGGTGAGTCATATCAATAGAACGTGAAATTAAGAGAGGGGTAAATACTTTGCCGATGGAGCTATAATACAGGCCACCCGACAGGAATTAGATGACCAGGTATATAACCAACTCACAAAGTCTACAGTGACGAGGTTCTAGTAGTGGTGAATTTGAAACTTCCCAGGGTTGACACGGATTGTCTGAGTGCAAGGGACTTGGATAGGTTGGAATTTCTTGTCAACTGAAGAGAAATTTTTGAGACTATTGTACAGTACTACGCAAAAGTCTGAGGTGCATGTATAAAAAGTCTGCAAAGTGAAGATGTTTTAAAAAATAATGAAAAGTTTCTAAGTATCAAAAAAAATGACTATAAAGAGTAGTAAATAGCAAAAACCTAAATCAAATCAATATTTGGACTTCCCTTGCTTTTAA